>NW_026623451.1:1105177-1112383 GCF_030028575.1 Malurus melanocephalus
AGGTGGCTTAAAACCAGCATTAAAACTCATCTCAAGGCTCTGCTATTAAGTCACGTGAGAAAATGAGAAAATTCAACTCTTAAATAAAGWTTCTTTCTCTAAAAGTTTCTTAATCAGACTCAGAGCCGGTTGAGCACCCCSCTTTGGCTGTTCACAAAATGATGCTTTGCCAGAAGATTATCAAAAAGAGCACTCCCCCATTCTCTCATTCCCAGCTGCTCTTGCAGAACATTTCCAAGACTAAATGCCAAGAGAATGGATTAAATCCAAGCTTCATCCCATTTGTTTGGAATCATGATTCCAATCAAGATTCACCCCCAGAAGGAACAGAGCCCTGTCCTAACCCAGGGATTCCARTGCTGAAAACCATCCCGTGCCAAAAACCAYCCCSTGCCATCTCTCCTGGACCTCTCCAGAGGGAGATACGGGACCCACTGATTAAACTTTGGGCATCTTCCCCTCACCGGGCTGCTCAGAGCTCAGAGGCAGAAATCAAAGCTAWTTTCATTCCTGGCTTCAAAGAGGATACTCCAAACAAAAGGAAACTCTTGAGTAAAGCGTGTACAAACAGGGAGCACCTGGTCTTCCACCAGCAGCTCCGAGCCTTGGGAGAGAAAAGCGAGAAAAAAAGCTCCCAGAGAAGTCAGGTAATAAATAAATTGTCCTGTGTGGGTACAGCTCTGCCTCGGAGCCCCTGGAGGGTTTCTCTGCGTCTCCCACAGAGGCAGAGCCCCCCGGAGAGCAGCGCACTCCCGGCTCAGCCCTTTTTTTGCGTTCGGCTCTTTGTTCTCCGCATCGGGCGGGGAGGAGGCAGGACCCGGCCGCTTCTCCAGGGATCCAGACCTTAATGGAAACGCTCCTCTGGGTCAAGCGGCACAGCCAGCGCTCCTCTAATGCACCGGGTTCATTTGGGGGATGGAAGGAGGGAGGAGAATCAATTCACAGCCCGGGAGAGGGGAGCGCTCCCCTGGCACAGCTCGCACCCGGCTCTKAGCGCCTCCGCCCCGCTGCAGCTCTGCGGCATCTCTGCCTCCCGGAAAGCTTCGGGGGGAAATTCCAGCCCCGCGAAAGCATTTATTAAGGCAGTAGGGAGGGATAAATCCACTGAGAGGGACGGAACGTGTCTGTTAATGAGACTTGAGAAACAGGAGCAGCAGAGCGCAGCCACAGGAAAGAAGCTTCTGTCTGGACAGAGACTCCTCTATCCCTGATACCCTGGGTGAGTTTTGGGATTTTTTTTTTTTTTTTTTTTGGTTTGAAATACTGACATCACAGAAGTCTCACAGCCCCATTTCCTCCGACTCTCTCGTATTTTCACAGCTCAATTACTCTAAATTAGCAAAGAAATCCTTCTGCCTCTGTGAACCTGGAGWTCTCCGAGACAAAGCCGGACCTTTCACCGCCGGAGGGGCGGTTTGGAGCTACCTCTACAAATAACTGGCTCTGATTTTCCTCAAACAACCTAGAAAATCASACGGTGATTAATTAACTTTGTCACAAAACTGTAGCAGCAAGTCCTTGGAGCACCAGGAGTGTCACCACTCTRCTCCATCTTCACCAGCAGCCTGCGTGTATATCTGAAAATCAACCAGTGAATCTGAAAATCAGCCAGTGATTAGCTCAGATTCCAATCATCTGTGCCACTCGGCCCAGCTCCCGAAGCCAACTTTATTTTTAAAACGCTCTTTATTTTTAAAATTTCGAAATAGAACAGTAAATCACCGATCTCGCCCAGCAGAGCTCATTTCGCAATGAATTCTCGCTCTTTCTGTGGGACAAGGACTCCTTGCTCCGAGTCAGGAGATCAATCAGAACGTGGCCTGCAGGCTGAGGGCTTGGGGAACACCCAGAAAACACCAATACACCCAGAAAATACCAATACACCCCTGCCATGAGCCTCATAAATAATAATGAACTCGCTGGGGTTGAGGAGATGGTTACAGACTCGGGTGTGCTGAGCACAGAAAAGCTCTGAGGTGTGTTAAGGGATTTCAGGGTGTGCAGGGGTTGCTGATACGCAATTCTCCAGCCAGAGCAGAGGGCAGCACCTGCTGGAGCAGGTGGAAATGCCAGGATTTTGGGATGGGCAATAATCATGGAATGGTTTGACTTGGAAGGGACCTTAGAGGCTCTCCAACTCCAGCCCCTGCTGCAGGAAGGGATTTTAGTGAAGGCTCCACTCAGTTCTTCATCTGTGAAGGTTTAATTCCACTGAAATATAAAAAATATTCAATAAACCAAGGGCAGATTTTCAGCCCAAGGTGTGGAAACTGCTACAGCCTCTTCAGAGTAAATGTCAGGGAGGAGACAGAACCAGAGGAGTCAAAAGCAACAAATGCTAATTAAAAAAATAAAACCTCAATTACTGTCAAAGCGTGAAGCCCTCCCACCTTTTTCTCCAAGCAAGACCAGCTCAGAAACTCTGTCTGAACATTTCCCAGGATTTCAAACTGAATGGAATCCATTTCCAAGCTCACGCAGCTGCTGTGTGATCATCCACACCCATTCATGGCCCTGTCCTCGTCAAGAAATGCCACTGAATTTGCTGTGTCATCGATGTGTTGCAAAAACTGACACCCACAGGGTCCAGGGGATACCCCAGGTCATGTTCAGTGCCTCAGGTGTAATTTTAACTGTAAAAATTATATTATAATTATATTATTTTGGTTTGGAGTTTTCTCTCTCAATTCCCTCCCTCCCCATATACAGAAAAGCAGAAAGTGCCTCAGTCCAGCTTCTATTTTTGTTAAAAACAGACATTAGTCTTGTTCCCACTAAAATTTGGGAACCCAGACAGSAGTTTCAGCATTAGGCAGGATGTAAAGAAATCCACTTCTTGCCAGGACTTTGTGCTTCTATAATAACTTCAGGAAAAGCAAAAAATCACCCCACCCTGAACRCAGAGCCAAAACACACCACTCAGTCTCACATGGGATCTGATCAAACATCCAAAGGCTTTTGGAATTCCAGGAAGGCAGAACTTCCTCATTCTTAAGGAATACACCAAAATGTGCAGAAGGAAGGAATTTATTTCCTTCCACGTCCCTCATGATTAACCCCCAAAAGTGTCTCAGTATTACCTGCATTCTGGGAGATACAGGACCCTGTTCAATTAAAAGATAATAAAATATACCCAGAATTTGTTTGTTCCARATTCAAAAGGGGTTTCAGACCTGTCTGCTCAGTCCATCTCCTCCAAAAACCATAAATCTCCTCCAGCTAAACCAAACCATATTCCTCCATTTAAATCCTAGGAGAGAGCTCAAAGACCTGAAGAATTTGCCAGCACCAGCCCTTTTCTCCTCCCAACCATCCCCCGTGCCCTTCCACAAGTCTCAAACTCCTCATTTCAGGAGCRGAGGGACTTCTGTCTTTCACTTGGGAAATGTTGTTTTTGAAAGATGTTTTGCTGCCAGCCTGCTGGTTTTTGCACAAAAGCGTGCTAGGGCTGAAAAGGATCTGAGATGATCCAAAAAATGCTCTTTAAAGGCAGAGATATTCCCTGTTTGTTGGCTGAGAGCAAACACTGCCCTAAGAGTCAACAGGGTGGAGGAAGGCACTGATGAACAGCCAACTGCTGGTGAAGCAGGCAGCTGAGTCTCAGATCATGGCAAGAAGCACTGAACACAGGAATAGTGAAAAAAATTAAATTCTGGGTGGTTCAGGCACCAGAAAGAAGCAGCTCATCCGTCCTGGCTGGATTTCCCCCGAGGATCCTGACACAGCATCAGCCACCCTTCCTGAAAATGCATTTTCCCAGTGCCAAAGGGGACCCTGCAATGTGGGCCCAACTCGGGGGCAATTCCTCCAGGGAGATGAGGTTTATCAGCTGGAAAATGCATCAGCTGGCTGCCATGGGATGCCAAGGTGAAACAGGATGTTCAAACCCCCAAAGTTCAGTTAGGAACAAACCCATAAATCCTCCTTCTGCCAGAGCCTGGGATGTGTCACTCAGGAGTGGGGGCACCAGGAATCCCRTGGTACCCTGAGGATGCTGAGGGCTCATTCAGGGATACCCAGGGGCTCATYCTGAGGCAGGAATCAGTTCTGATGTGCTGGGGGTATCCCTGAGCAGCCTCTCAATCCCAGATTTTTAGGGAAGGCAGGAATAAACTTTAGTGTTCAGATTTTCATCTGAATGAAACTTCAGCAGCTTCCTCCTCGAAACAGGAGATGCGACCTGAAAYGAGAAGGACAAAAAAGAAACCCCTRGAATTTTTTCCAGGGGAAGGTTCAAACCCTCCCTTGAGCCCTCCTCAGCACAGGAGAAGGGAAAGCCGGGAGCAGAAAGCCGAGAACAAGGCAAAGAGTTTTGTGAACTGAAACCACTCTCACAACCCTCAAATCCTCCTGGCTTCCCCAAGGATCCATCATCCCTCTCCCAGAGCAGCAGCAACGAGGGCTCATCCTGAGGCAGGAATCAGCTCTGATATGCTGGGGGTATTCCTGAGCAGCCTCTCAATCCCAGATTTTTAGGRAAGGCAGGAATTACCTTCGGTGTTCAGAATTTCATCTGAATGAAACCTCTGCACCTTCCTCCTCGAGARCAGGAGATGCCACCTGAAATGAGAAGGATGGAAAGGAAACCCCTGGAAAAAATTCCAGCTTCAAAACCTCTGCAGTGCAGGAGAAGGGAAAGCCGGGAGCAGAAAGCCGAGTACAAGCCAAAGAGAGTTTTGTGAACTGAAACCACTCTCACAATCCTCAAATCCTCCCGAGGATCCATCATCCCTCTCCCAGAACAGCAGCAGCGAGGGGATCTCCCCCTTAAGGAATCTTTGGATGAGAAGCAGCAGGAACGTTCTGAGCTTCCAGGAGCGAGGATTTCCCGCAGGATCYGCGATGGCAGCGCCGAGCCAAAGGATGCATTTGACAATTCTCTAATTCTGGCACCTGCACCGTTTCCTCCTGCTCAGGCCCGGCACAGGCAGCCTTCAGGGGTTGTGTGAATTTTGTCAGAGCTCTGGCAGGGCTCCCCTTTGCTRGGATTTGTTTTACACAATCCCCAAGTGTTTCATAAATGCTAATTGTGTCTCCTGATTGCTCTGAACGAGCTGAGAGAAGGAAACCGAGGAATCTCTGCTTCCCACCAGCAAGGTGARCAGGCTGGGGAGCTTCACCTCCTCCCAAAAACCAGACCAGGAGATGGCATTTCCTGGCATTTAGCACTGCTGCCACCTCAAACGTGATTTGAGGTTCCCAGAGCAGCAGGGTGAGCCCCAATTTCAGCGTTAGGAGCTGCTCAGTGACAGCTCCATCCCTCCCTACCACAGAGGGAGTTTGTCTTCCAGCATCTCGTCATAAACTCTCTCCACTCAGCTCCTCAGGCTGTGTGGGGAGTTCCCAGCCCATGGATCCTCTCCCAGATCCTGCAGATATCTCTGAAACAGTAACAGGACAGCCTGTTCTGTCCCAGCACAGATTTCTCCTTTGCATTTTGCCCCAGCCCGTAACACTCCAYAAGGCTGAAGACATCCATAATTCCCATACAGGCTCCTCTGTCAATCCCTGYGAGCTTGCCAGGCCTCTGCTCCTGCCAGCAAATACCAAAAAAGCCAAGAGCACCACAGGAGAGCACTCCCAGAATTCTCACGGGAGCGCTGGTTTGCGCARATCTTTTATTTGATGATTAATTTGCAAAAGAGCAATAATAAAATAACCTTCTGGATGTCACCTCGGTGCAGARCACTCCTCTGTTTGCCATCAGCTGCTGCTGAATCCAGAACTGGGTGTTGCAAAGATGAACAGAGAGATTAAACACAAAAACATTTTCAAGGAAGATAAACGGAYGCGATAYCCTTGGCAAAGAGCGAGGCCTCGARTCTCAACAGYGTTTCTCCATCACCTGGAAAAGATGTTTGAGCAGCTGCAGGTAAGTGGAACATGACCAGTTCAGCTCCTTTCCTTCCCCTGGAGCCCGGGAAAGCAGCAGGGAGCACTGTAAAACTACGGCAGCCCTCATCAAACCCGCTGCCCACCAAGAAAAGCATTTCAGATCCGCTGGAGCGTGCTGAGGAGAGCYGGGGAGCAGCTTTTGATGGAAACCACCCTCAAAGGGAGGTGCAGAGGTGGCTCTGATGAAAGGAAAATCAAACTATTGATTTTTGTGAAGCCTTGACACAATTCCACAGCAGCTCCCTGTCYCTGTTATAGACAAGAACTGCCAGGGATGGGGAGCGCTCCCAGCTGAGCTCTGGTGACAAAGCTGCCRGGGTGTTTTATGTTTTAACTCCCAGAAGGAGTTAAATACTCCAGCTCCTTTCAAATCCCAGCACAGTCCAAGAAAGACACAATCCATGGAAAGCTACATGAGTTTGGAAGAGGGATGAAATGCCACCTGAACCCCGGGTGCGCAAAAAGCCTTCAAAACACACCTCAAAGGGAATTAAAGCTCACCCAAGGCTCCATAATTGAGCTGATTGTTTTAGCTCACAGGAAAATGCAACAAGAATCGAAATTCGCTGCTGGCTCCCTCAGTCCTTTGAGCTCCTGATCCTGTTTTCCTTCTGATCCCAGAGTTTTGGAAGCAGTCTGAAAATTCCCAGCAGCTGATGTGGCTGAGGACTCAAGAGCAGCTTGTGCCACCACGCCAGCAGCACCTGAGCAGTGCCTGGGACAGGGAATTGGGCTGGAATCATCCCAGCATTCCCATTTTCTCCCAAATTTCCCAGTCAGTCACCCACTGCACTSAGCCACGGGCAGCAATTCACACCTCTCACATTTTCTGTATCCCAGCCTTTCCTCCTCTTCCCACACGATGGAAAACCCCGGGGATGAAGAGGAGGATCCATAATTTCTGACACTGAAATGCCTCTTAGGGACAGGAGTCTGCCACAACAGACCTCAGCCAGGGCTGGGAGCTCTCTAGGGCAACCTGCCCCAAAATGTCCAGGTAAAATACACCTAATTCAGCCAAAAGTAACCTTAAAATAACCTAAAACACCAGAGAGTGTTTTATCTGTGATATAGAGGTGAAATTCTGCATACTGCATAATTTGAGCTCTGATAGAATGTTTGATAGTGGGAGAAATTCCTTTTTTACAGGGACAGGTGGCACCTAAACAAGCTTGAATAAGAGGAAAAGGGATAAACAACTTCACCCTCGCTGCAAAGCTGACAGGAGGGTTAAACCCTGCAAATATTTATTGAGTTCTGACATGAAAGCACTGGGATTTGGGGAAGAGGTTATGTTTTTATATTATCTGG
>NW_026623451.1:1113143-1127645 GCF_030028575.1 Malurus melanocephalus
AGCAGAGCCTTGCCCTGCTTGTGGCAACATCTCCCTCCAATCCTTCCCTCAGCACCCAGAGGAATTTGGAAATTACCAAAAAGAAGAAACCAAAGCTGAGGAGGCCCTGTGGGAAAAGAGAGTTTGAGACTCTTCCAATTTTTCGGTGTCAGCAATACGAGCTGTGGGCTGAAAAATCCCAATTCTGCTTTGGTTTCTACCTGCCCCTTCCAGACAAATAATAACACGTGTTGRGATGGACAAGAAACAACATCCACTTGTTTCTGTTTGAATCACGGAGCAGAAAAGCTTTAAAGCGCCCTGAGAACAAAATCACAATAAAAAGAGGGCGTGGGAGGAATATTTTTGAGGTGCGCAAATATTTTTGAGGTTTTGTCAACGCTTTTTTTTTTCCTGAAAGCCTCATTGGGAAATCCTTAAAAAATCATGAGCCATGACCTTGCTTTGTCCCTTGGATCCTGTCTGTCTGGAATGTTTGGTCCAAACTGATGGAGGAAAGTTTCAGTTGGTGACAAAAGGGTTTCTAAGATTTTGCCGATGAACACAAAGCCTCAGGGGGGCGGCTCTGGGATGGCATCACCCAAAAACGGGATCCTGCAGGGGCTGGGTGGGAGCAGAGATGCTCCTGGCCTGGGAAATCATCGTTCCTGCTCAGACAAAACAAGTACCTCAGAGGAAGATGCAAGACACTCAATTTCATTTTCCTCACTCTTGGCAAATGGCAATATTTAATATTTACCCAAGCTTAGCTCAAGAACAACTGGGAAGGGAATTTTGGCGCTGTGAATCCAGAAATGGCACCAAACCCAACCCAGCTCCACACAGGAGCAACCCTTTGAAAGTTCTGTATCAAAAATCGGCTGCCTCTCTGGCAGCAAAACGCCCACCCGGGCTGGGAGGAAGGGCTCCATCCTCAGAGAAATCGGGCGGATTTTGTTTCCTCCACCTTTCCCGTGGGCCATGAAGGGACGTGTGGCTCGTGGTGTCGCAGCCTTCAAAAAGCTTCCCCTGCACGGCAAATGAACCCCTCCCGAGGAAGGACGGGTGAGGAGGCAGAGCAGGCTCCAGGCAGAAATTCTGCCCCCAGGGAAGCTCTGCTGCCTCCTCCATCTCATCCCTCCCCGAAATTCAGCTTCCAGCCCCGACAAGCAGCGCTCTCGATGTTCTGAGCAGTGGAGTGACCCAGAGCTGCCCCATCTCCTCCCCCTCCACCCCCTCTGCTCACCTTAATTTCCAGGGCACTAATTTAATGAAGATTAATGGGTACCCTCTGAGCAACACTGAAAAAGAAGCATCGTGTCATTTTCGTATTAAAGGAGCAGTTTTTTCCCCTCCCTGAGCACGTGAAGATGAAATCTGCTCGGTGCTGGGTGCCTGCTCCATTGAGGCAGAGAAATCACTCTGAGCTCCACACAAAAAGTGGAACAACTCTGATTTTTKTCCATGGTTTTTCCCCAGAAGCAGCTGTAGGGCCTTCGTGGGGCATCAAGAGGCTGCAAAGGGAGGGATCACACTTTATAGAACATCAGATGGCCAAAAKAACACAAAAATACAGCAATTAACAGATTGATACTTATCTTTCCTGAGTGTTCTAGTGATGATCAATAGGATCACAAACTGGCCATTCAGATTCTGCTCCAAAGTTGACCAAATATTGCCAAAAGATTAATGGATTTTCCAGCATTTAGCACAGGGGAAGGGAAAAAAGGACAGTTTATCAACCAGGCTGTGTATAACCAAAAATCTGAAACCCCTCGTGGCCTCAGAGTGAGCTTAAACTATTCCTGCACTGATCCCAGATTCAAAACAGCTTAAAGTACTTTAAATCAGGGTCTAGAGAAGYTGCTGCACCTCAGATCCTCAACCTTAAACAGGTGGCTACACCACCTTTAGGACTTTTGTCCACTTCAACGTCATTTGGGGGCTTGCAGGGACCATAACTCGGCTATCAGAACATCCTAGTCCTCCTTCCTCTCATCTTAACTTCTAAACATTCCTGACATGAAAGCACCACGATTTGGGGGAGAGGTTATATTTTTATATTATCTGACAAAAACAAAAAAAAAAAACAAAAAACAAAAAAAAAAAAACCAAAAACAAAAAAACAAAAAAAGAAAAAACACAAAAAAAACCCCCAAAAAACAAAACAAACAAAAAAAAAAACCCTGCACTCCTCAATAGCATGAGAAAGATATTTGACAAGAGCAAGAATCCAGGACAGACAGCTTGCATCACTAAACAGAGGATTAAAGAACAGAAAATCCCCCCGACTTTTCCTCAGATTGCTCTCCCATCTCCTTGCCTCAAAGGTACTTTTCTCTCCAGCCCACARCCACTGGCCCAGTACTGGGATTAGTTGCCCAAATTTGCTTTTCTGCTTGGAAAGCAGGAATTTGTGCTCTTCCCCCAGTTCTGGATCAATCCCACACCTCACCAGGAGAGAAAAAGGGTCTCAGAATCAGCAGCAACTCCATGGTTTAGGACACAAAGCTTTGTTTGACTCCATCATTGCCCAGCAGGGAACACACCAAATCCATATTTCTGTCATTCTCCCCATCCCTTTACCCTCATTTCATTATCAAATGGCCCCATCCATCCCCTCAGCCATTTTTGGGGTCTCTGTCACTGTAATCACCTCTCTCTGTGGATTACTGGTGTTTATCTGTCGTATTTGCAGCCCCCTAAACTCATCCCTCCCTGATGGTACCTCTGAGCCAAACCCAGGCAGCAAAACTGGCAGGGAGACAAACTCTGTGGAATTTCTTTGTGGATTTTGCTGTCTCCTCAGGAATTTGACACCCCTGAAAAGGCAGTGAGCACCACCCCCTGAGCAGTGAAGGAATTTAAACCCCAAGTCCATAAAACCCCAAGTCCATAAAACCACCCTGGGAGGGCAGACCCAGCAGGGAGATCTGGTTCTCCAGCAATCCATGGACATGCACCTGACGGCACAAAACTCTGAAATTCAGCGAGATTTGGGTCCATCACCACCTGCCCAGACCCTCTAGATGGGTTTCTGTAGGAATTTTTGTGATATTTTTTTGTGATTTTTTCCTTTTCCCCATGGAATTAAACCCTCTGGGAAGGCCCTGCACACATCAACTCTCCCTTAATTCACACATAACTTTCCTTTGATTCTTTCCGTACATGTTCTACTCTATTCCTGCCTCTGAAAGATTCTTGAAGAAATCTGACAGAATTTTTCCTAAAATGAATAATTTTTCCATTAAAAACATTCTGGAAAGGCCTCATAGGGGATCYCTTTGAGCACCTTTGTTACAGGGGCTGTCAGCCACTCTTGGATTGGGGGGATAGGGGGAAACTCCAATTCCTTCTGCAGGGAAAGGACCTTTTATCACAACGATGGGGTTAACCGTGCTGGGATGGTGGGAGCTTTTCACCTGCTTTTCGCAGGATTTTTCAGCTGGAATCCCTCTCAAAGGCAGCATCAGCACCCCGCTGCCTCCCTGGGGTGTCCTCCTGACCCCAAACTGCGCAGTGGGGAGAGCACAGCCGTTCCCAGAGCTCCTTCCAGCCGTGCTCAGCCCCAATCTCAGCCCTGCCCTCCCCTTCTCCCCATGGAGCCGCTCACAGCTGCAGTGCCCAAATCAGCCCCTCAACCCCCTAAAATCCCGTTTATGCCCCAGCCCGGCTCGCAGGCAGCCCTGAGGTGGTAGCAGCAGCCCGATTTGGGCTCGGCAGGGCTCTCCCAGCTTTCCCCAGGCTCCAGCGGGCTGTGTGACTGCAGCGCTCCCACCACACCCGCGGGTCCAGCACGGATCTCTCGCATCCCCGGGTTGTTCTGTCCCTCTTTTCCTGGTGCCACCCGCACCCACAGGGCCCTGCTGASGGCACGRCCACATTTCCTAAATGYCCTTTCCTTTTCCKTCTGGGKTTTTYCCCCAGCCAAACTCATCCCTRATGTACTCATCTGGGTTTTTATGGRGCACGAGGCAGCTCYAGCTGCTGCTGCTRGTGCAGAAATTCCTTAAATCAATGGAAGGTGTCCCTTAAACATCGTGGAAGTTTAGAAGGTGAGCAGGGGAAATTAATTATCCTTAAGGTGCTTTCCCAACCCAAACGAGCGAGTTTTCTTCTCCCTGCGATCTCTGGGAGGGAAACACTCAGAACAGGAGCGCTCCTGGAAATCCCACCCCCTTGCCGAGCTCAGCCAGCCCCTCGGGATGAGCCCACGGGCTCAAAGCAGACCCTAAAAGCCACCAGGACGAGTCTATCACAGGAACTGCCGAGATCAAGGGCAGTGCCGGTGTCTGAGCTCCTTCAGCCTCGCTGGGAGAAATGCCGAGCGTGATCCCGGGGGCGCGGAGCGGGGACGAGCAGAGCGCTCCACGCGTTCCCTTCCCCATGGGCGGAGGCTGAGAAAGAAAACCCTCAGCCCTGGAACAGGGGAGCYGTGCCAGCTGCGATGGGGCTGCGATAAGCTCAGAAACATCCACGGGCACTCAGCTTCAAAGGCAGGGAAAGGAGGAGGGAGCTGCGCCGAGCCAGGCGCCCGCGGCGGCCCATTTCCAGGCAGGAGCCTATTTTTAGAAAAGCTGGGTACACCTACGGGAGCGCTGGAGAGGAATTCTGCGTTTTTACAGCCCCCTTGGTCACGTTTGTGAAAGAGCCACTCCCCCCTCTGTCCCCCAAGGAAAGCTGTTTGTGACGCATTCCCCCCAAAGGAAAAACAACAGAAAAAAAAAACCCAAAAATTCTGAGTTATTCACAAAAGGCATCAATGGCAAAAAGCCATTCCGAATGTAGATGGAGASCAGGCCTCTGCTTCCCTCTGCATGACGGATTTCTGCCCACTTCCCATCCCCAGGGGTGCTTTGCATCAGCCTGTGGGAAAAACTGCCGGAATTCCCAATGGRAACCTCCAGCTCTGCCATGGGAGACGCAGCCCAGGTGGGAAACCTGCCATGGAAAACAGGCAGTGAGACACCTGAACTGCAGCTCCTGCAGCAGCTGCTCCAGAGGCCTGCGAGGGGAAGGAGGATCACATCCAAACTGACATTTTCTGACCCTTCTTCCTATTAAAGTCCCACCAACTGCGGAGGTTACACCCCAAAAGAACAATCTCTGCTCATTCCATGCAGTATTCCAGTTTTTTTGTGGGATTAAGGCTATGGGGAGGGCTGTGGTTTAGTTTTGGGGTTAAAGTGCTTGGTTTGGTCTTGTTTTTCTTCCAGCTCAGAGATACAGACAAAACAGGGAAAAAAAAAAAAAACCCAAAACAAACAAACAAACAAAAAAAAAAAACCCAAAACCCATTTACCCACCCCAATATTGACCATTTTCAGCTGAACGCAATGAGAATTTGGCCAAAGGGAGATCTGTAGGACCCAGACACCCCAGAGATGGTGCCCAGTGTCCCCAGAGCCCGAGCCTGGCATCCCCTTCCTCCTGCCCAGCCTGTCCCCAGCTGAGAGCACGGAGCCAACATCCCCACAATGGAGAACTGCAGGATGTCATGAGACTTTTCCTTGAATGAGATTTTTCCCCTCACTCCCGATATTTTAATTTTTAAAAAATCATAGTGAAACTGCCAATAATCCTGCACCAGAAAACTGCAGGATGTCACRAGACTTTTCCTTGAATGAGWTTTTYCCCCTCATTCCTGATRTTTTAATTTTWAAAAAAATCATAATRAACCTGYCATTAATCCTGCMCCCATCCATTGTTAGCTCACTGCTGCTGTTCCCAGAATATGAGCACTTTTTCCCAAAAATGAACTGCCTTGAATAATAATTCCAATCCTGTTTCAGCYGATTAGGACAAATTTCAGTCAAAAAAAACCTGCATTTTGCACTTCAAAACCAAACTGATACTGGTTTGCACCTTAATGCATAAGGTTTCCAAATGACCCCCCCCCCGAAAAATCCTGGAATCTCCTTAACAGAAGAGAAGCTTTCTATCACAAAGAGGTCAGTGGGATTCAGAAATTGTACGGATATTTAATCTGTGAGGATCTTTAGGAATACCATTAGTAATTCAGAAGAGCTGCCAGCCCCAGATGCTTTGGGTTTGCAGTGACCAGTTTAAAGGAGAAATTCTTTAAGGGCTCTGTCATCTCCTTGGGACAATTTATTTTTCATTTCTGCTGCTGCCACAAGAAGACAACAGCCCCAAAATTCACACACCAGTGCAAGGTGGGCACTGCTCCACCCCAACGCCAAGCGTTGCTCCCTGCGTTTCTACTTTCCACAATTTGTGTAAAAAAATCCCGCAAAATAAACATTTGCCAAAAAAAAAAAAAAAATCAAGCTACTGTTCTCTGTTCTTGCTTAGAGTTGGTGAAGGTTCAGTGCAGGAGGAGGAGGTAAATGAGGAATTAAAACCACTCATTTTTCTTTTCAACTTTGCCACCAAAACCAACCTGGACCCAGCCCCTGTTCCTCTGCCCCCACCACGGAGCAGAACATTTTCTCCCCCTCCAAGGGAAACGCTCTCCAGAAAATTTCCTCCTGCTCCAATATTTGAAGACGGCAAAGCAAAACTTTCTCTCGCACATGACAGCATCTTCCCTCCAGCTTTCAAACGCTGCTTGCGGTTTGCACTCAGCATTTTGGTGTTTGCATGCTCGACCCACATTTGATGGCAYCGCATTTCCCAGCGGGAGCCAAGCGCATCCTCTGCACCTGCATCGCCCGGGGACCCGCGGGCAGCGCAGATAGAGATCTGTCCAAGAGCTTTCTTGATGTCGGTGCAGTTATCCGCATTTGCACAGGGAAATCAGAGCACAGGTGGATGAGGAATTCAGGAATTCAGCCAYGGCCGCTTTCGCGCTGCTGGCAGGAGCTGCCTCGATCAGGCAAAGCAGTTTATTGCAAATAAATCTGCAAATTCGCGCTGCTCCGCCCTTGGGACCCTGCTACAAACTGGGGCGAGTTTGCTGCTTCGAAAAATTTTAAAATAACATGAAAAATTTTAAAATAATATTTTTTAAAAACTTAAAATAACAWTTAAAAAAACTTAAAATAACATTTAAAAAATTAAATATCACCTCTAAAAATTAATAACATTTAAAAAAAATTTAAAATAACATTTAAAAAATTAAAATAGCAATTAAAAATTTTAAAATAACGTTAAAAAATAAAATAACGTTTAAAAAATTTAAAATAATGTTTAAAAAAATTTAAAATAACATTTAAAAATTTTAAAATAACAGTAAAAAAATTTAAAATAATTTTAAAAAAAAATTTAAAATAACATTTAAAAGATTATAAAATAACATTTAAAAAATTTAAAATAACATTTAAAAAATTTTAAAATAACATTCAAAAAAATTAAAATAACATTTAAAAAAAGTATTTTAAAAATTTAAAATAAAATTTTAAAAATTTTTAAAATTACATTTAAATTTTTTAAATAGCATTTTAAAATTTTTAAAATAACATTAAAAAAATTTAAAATAACATTTTAAAAATTTTAAAATAACATTGTCAGGCTCAGATGTGGCTGTTCTTTGAGCACAGTCAGCTCATCTCTGACAAAGCCTTCACCTTGGGGCAGGGGTCGTTCTGGAGTGGCTTTTGCATCCGAAACTGCAGCAGGAGCGGTTTGGGGGAGAAAAACCCAACCTGGCCTTCCAAGCAAGGCTGCTGGTCTGACTGGGGCAGCTGGGGAGGGGTTTCAGAGATGAGCAGAGGTTGTGGTGCTCCTGGGACAGGCAATCAGGACTCTCTGCCCTCCAACCCCCTTCCCCACGGTCCCCAAATCCTTTAAAAGGGATGACAGTGGCAGTTCTGACCTGCCAAGTGCACTTGATGACTTTAAAAGTGTCTTGACCYTTGGGGATTCTGTGATTTTTCAATCTCTCAGTGTTCTCTCCCTGTTTTGGAGCTCTGAAATCACCCATTTGCTGTACGGCCGGAGAAGCAGTGAGGTTTGCTTCCAGCAGGGATCAGCAACACCCAAGGGATGAGCAGGAGCTGATGGGTGCTCCCACAGCCCAGTTATCCAGGGAATCCTGAAGAGATTCCAGGATAATAATAAGGATGGTCTGAGCAGCACAGACAAGGAGCTGTGAAGGTCAGATGGACAGCAGAGGTGAGAAATGGCCAAAATGCCGCTGAATTCTTCCCCTGAATTTAGGATACAAATTCTGAGCAAGGTTTAGAATTCAGCCACTCCAGCAGGTGAGTTAGAGACATCTCTGAACAGATCACAGAAATTTGGGCTGCTGCAGCAATCTCAGCCTCCCAGCCTTTCCAAACCCGCGGGCAGATGGCCTCAAGGTGTCCCTGCTCGGCCACCAGGGTGTGACCAGCGCCCGGAGCCTTCACCTCCCGCTCCGTATTCATTGCTCGCCACCCCGCCGTGACTAATCTGGATTTACAACCCGGAGAGCGGCGGGGAAAAGGGATCTGATCAAAAGGACGATCCTCACAGCCAGAAAACAAGAAAGGGCTGCGTAGCCAGTTGTTCCAGGGCACTTAATCCATCAAGCCTTCGCCATTCTACCCTTGGGCTTAGGCTGAGTCAGTTGTGATTTGCTTAAAACCATGAGAATTCCCTCCCTCCTCTCAAAAAAAAAAAAAAAAAAAAAAAAAAAAAAAAGGCATTTATAAGTTTTTCAAGGAATTGAGGGAGAAAAAAAATGCAGGGACTCACACTCCAGTTTTACATTCTGAGTCAGTGGCTGGTGAGCAGCCAGCTGGCAGCTCTCCACCCAAGGTATCTCCAAGCTCTGAAAGCCAAAGCAAACACTTGGTTTTATCTAAAAAAGGCTTTATATTTACATTCAGCTGGGTAAATTTGGGGTTTTTGCTGTTGGCTCCAGCTCAGGTACAGGACCCTCACCCCACAGAAGTGAGACTCGACACCTTTTGGGGCTGCAGAGGCAGCAGGGTTGAGATTTGCTGCAGGATCGCTGTCCTGGCTGGAGGAAGGAGGGAATTTTGGGTGCAAACTCTTGTTTCAGAGAGGAAATAGATGTGTCATAGCAGAGTCCTGTCCCTCTGCTTTTTTCCAATAAAGACACCGAGAGGAAATTCCCACTTCAGCAGCTACTCAAGTGCCCCAGTAAACGAGGCTTTATCCCCCTTCTATCCCATAAATCCAAACCCTTATCATTTGGGTCAATCACCTTCCTCAGCACTAAAAACCCAGGTTTTGCCGAGATTTTTTTTTTTTTTCCATTCCTAGGAGCAGAGAATTTCCCTTGGCTTCCAGATCTAACAGGAGCTGGGCTCAACCTTTCTACACTGTTTCCCACCCTTTGGAATTGATCCAGCATCTCCCAGACTCAAAAGGTTTTCCATTGATTTTACCGAGTTCTGGATAAGGGTTTAAAGATGTTTTCTTGTTTTTCTCCCCCCCCAACAGAAGTCAGAACCACTTTGCTGTGGTTTTACAAGAACCAGCTGGAGAAAGGTTGGATAACCAGACATCCCCAAGCCCACGGGAGTCAAAAGAAACCCCAATTTGGGGGCTTTTATGCCAAGTTCTTCCTTACAACTTTCTTTTACTTTTTTTTTCTCAGGAAAGGGTTGCCCATGAGCCAGAAGTTCCTTTCCTCTCTTTATCTCATGATCAAGTTCCCTTTACAAGACGGCWCAAAGGCACCGGCCAGATGTGCATTTTAAATACAAGCTCATTGGGGAAAGRAAAAATAATCTCCTACAGAAATACCGAGCAGGAAAACTGCTTATTTTGTAAAGTGGGCTCAGTCTTTCCTCAGGTGCAGCTTTCTAGATCGTGTTCACCTCGAGCCTGGCTTTAGCTGAGGATGGAACAACAACCTGAGATAAGGAGGGTGCGTTTACAGCAGGGATTTCCTGGAGCAGAGGAAAACGTGAACACCTCGTAACATCCCCAAAATCCCTCCAGATCCCTTGGCAGTGAGAGACAGAAATGGATCCAGAACATCTGTACAACAAGCAGGCAGAATTTCAGGAGTCTCACACCAGTGATGCCCACAAACATGGAAYAGAATATTGATTTCCATCACATTTACAGGAGAAACTCCTCTTGGCTTTTCCCAACAGAGTAAAGCCCTAAGAGGAAACTAATCCTAGCAAATAAAACTGATTTTAGAGAGGGAATTCAGCTTTTTGTAAGTCAAGGGAGGGAAAAATAAAAACCTGCAGTCTCCCTTTAAGCATCGCACTGACGCTATCACTGAGGAAAAGAAATTAATTATGGAAGCCTTGAACCTAAATAGAATAAAAAAAAAATTTTAAAAAAATTATAAAACCTAAGGGAACAATAGTATCACAGAAAGGTCTGGGTTGGAAAGGACCTTTCTGCCATGGGGTCTCACCTCAATTCTTTGCTTTTCCCTGGATCCAGGCAGGATCCAGAGATTGTTATCAGCCTTTTTTCTGACATCCTCCACCTTCTGGACAAACTCACACACTCTCCACCATAACAGGGCGAGATTTAGCCCAACTCACTCCCAAAGTTACGGGCCACTCCAAAAACCTGCCCTAACACAAGTCTATTATTGTACACCCTGTTTACTTAAATCCATTCCCCAGCCGGGGAGACCTCGCACGGGGAAATTTACAGCTCCAGTTAATAGAGCAAAATGTAAAACTGCTGATTTTTGGCTGAGGCAGGAGCGAGGGACAGGCACAGCCTGTGACCGGGGGTGTTTTCACAGGGCCACTGACACAGAATGTGTTTTCAGGGAGTATTTGTTTTAAACGAGGAAAGTTTATACAGCTTGAGAAAGTTATTGGGAAGGAAATTAAATCTCGTTCTGGTGCTCTTCCGCCTCACCTTGACACTGGGAGCTCTCCTCCCTCCCCCAGGGCTCCCTGCTAGGGCAGGTTTGCTTCACAGAAAATTGTGTTCTGATTTACAGCCGGCTCCTGGGCCAGCCTTGTGTGCCCATTCAGGGGATAATGAGCAGGCATCTGGGGATGCAAGGATGCATTACATGGGAGCTGCTGGTTGGGATCCCCAAAAACCAGACTCCCCCAGGCCAGCAGAAGCTGGGAATCTCCAGATTTGCTCCACAGCTGCTCCAGGAGCAGCACAGCCCGTTCTGGGAACGGCTCTGTCCAGGGAAGCGCAGCACCAGCAGGGATCAGCATCCCTTCCTCCAGTGCCTCACACCTCCCCACCCCATGGGCCAAGCAGAAAACCCAAAATGATGCACAGACAGCTGTGGAACAGGGYCCTGGCAGCATTTAGAGGTTTTCTCATTTCTATAGTCTCAAGWGTTTCTTCCCCAYCTTGCTGGGRTRTTCCCAAGRGTTYMCAGGRSYYTKSASRRRSRSSASRMRGGRMAKGRCWYMKSSMAKRRMYWSSSMRKGSMWGRRKGSRRKRWTGSRWRGGAWWTKKKSMMKGRRWKGKTSSSYRGGMSSKKGSRCAGGSYSYSSMRMRRRGYKSYSRSWGMSSCTGKRKCYSYSSCWGKRYCCMWGGCMRKGYYSRASRYYRKGSKRGMMRYYKKKGGARSRKSYYSYKGMCATGGCAGGGGTGGGGTGGGRTGRGWTTTAATGTCCCTTCCCACCCAAATAATTCCATGRCTCTCTGAATGTGGCAGTGAAGRTTTGGACAGAGCTGCCAYCCTGCTGGWACCSCGGGGTGRGAATGACACAGGACCTGAGCATGAAAGGAGACATTTGAGGCAACATGAGCCAAAGTTGCTCCAGGCACAGCCATCCACGCTGTTCTCCACCCCAAAGGGCCTGCTGAGAACCCACTTCCCCCTCCTGCACCCATCACACACCACAGAGCACTCCCCAATCCCCCACATCGCTAACAGCCCTGAAATTCAAGGCACCAAAAGCCTCAGGATGCACCTGCGGTCAGCTGGATGCATTCCCAGCACACATCCTCCAATTTCCTGGATCACAAGGGATCCAAACCCACCCCTGCTGCCACTTCATAAACTCAGCAAGTCTGGGAATAAAATCCTCGGGGATGTGTTGGTAGGTTCAGTTCCCCGCTCCCACAAAATCAGCGATCGGAGCACTCGAGCAGGGCCTGCACCCCACAGAACAGGTTCAGCTCGACTCCCAGTGCTCAGGAGTCATTCCTGCTCYCTTCTCCATTTCCCCTGGCAGAAATTCTACAGGTGGAACAGTCCTGGCTGAGCTCATCAGCAGGTGTCAGCAGGGCACTGCCCTTCCCCTCGCACTCACAACACACACATTGACTCAGCAGGTGCTGCTGTGCTTCGGCTGGGACTGACCCTCCCTGGCAGCAAAGGAGCAAAACCCAGCACAGCCCCAGCTTTGCTCAATCCCCAGCCCAAAAGGGCTCAGCAGCAGCTTTCAGTTTGTCTGTCAGAAGGAATKTATTCGGTGAACAGCTGTTTTTACAGGATGTTTTCTAGAAACAGGGCTGGGAGGGGAATAAAGGCTCTGGATTGATATTTAGGGATGGGGAGGGGTAAGATGAAGCTTTTCAGGGTAAAAGCTGACTACAGAGGCCAGGTGTGCCAGCCTTGGCCATCCCTTTCTGATTTATCCGTGTCTACCCAGGCAGTCTCTCCCTAGCACGTGTTATTTCAGCTCACATYGGTTATATCAAGACCAAAATAAAGGTTATTTGCCCTGTCACTCAAATCTGGATAAAATGTCCCAAAGTGAGTAAATTTAATTGTGTCAGCTCAACCACAGAGATGGAAATCTGCACTTCTGACTCCAGAGACCTGAGTTCTGTCCCAACGGGCACAAAACTCCGGCTTGTCCCAAGGTTTCAGCTGAAGGTTGGTTTGCTCCTTAAATCAAGGGGACTTGTGGAGGAGTCATTCCTTCTTTCTTTGGCCAAATCCTAAATCAAACTGCTCCTAAGAGCCTTGGGATTCCCTCCTGTGCCCCATCAACCCCTGCTGGCATTAGGAGTCTCAACAGAGGGGTTTTTGTGCGTCCTTCAAAAAGCAGAGTCCCAGGAGGGACCTCAGTCACTGCTCTGACAGTCGGGAGGSAGCAGCGCCGTGTGAATTCAAACAATGGATGGCACCGGCTTTTCTCAGAGCGCTCGGAGCCTGATGAGTAATTACCTCTGACACCCTTAGGTGTTATTAATCCCACTAAACAGGGGAGGAAACCTAGAAAGGAAACCAGACAAGCCCTTGGACCCAGCCCAGTTGGCCTCAGGAGCAAAGCTCGGCTTGGAGGAGCAGCGCCGCTCGCCCGGGGCCCCGCAGGAATCGCACATCAGAGGCAAGAGGGACGCAGCTTCCCCGTCTGCCGGAGATCGGGTGCTTCCCCGGCTGGCGGCGAGGTGCGAGGAGGGCAGAGGCGAGGGCAGCCCGAGGGGAGCCTGCCCCGAGCCCTCCCTGCAGTGCTGAAAGCATCCCGGAGCTCGGCTGAGGCAGATTCGTGCCAGCCCATCCCAAAGCTGGTGGCAGCTCCTTCCCGGGCCGTGTTCCCCTCCCAAGCTGCCCCCGGAGCAGCCGTGCCCTGCTGAAGGGCCACCAGACCGGGCTCGCTCCGTGCCATGGCCCAGCACTGTTTTTCACCTCCCCAGGTTAGCAATTTTTCCTATCTCGTCCATCAGAGCAGCTCCACTCATTAAATCCTCCCCAGCAGCTCATCAGCACACCAGAGAGAAGCGYTGGAACCATCCCCAGCCTCTCATCCCTCCTGCTTCCCACAGGCTGGGGTTTGGAGCGTGAGCCACAGCACCCTGCAGTTCCTGCAGATCCCTCCTAACCCTGGGATAAAACTCTGAGCTCCCTTGGGGCTGAGCACAGCTACCACCCTCCCTTCCAGAGAGCCTGGAATTCTCTGTGTCCAACCTAAACATCCAGCTGTGACCCCAGCTCCAATTCAAACAGTGACAATAACCAGAATAACTCACTTGGAGCCACGGGAGGGTTTGGGGTGGATGGGACCTTAAAGATCTCCCAGTTCCAACCCCGTTGTCATGGGGAGGGATTGCTCCAAGCCACATCCAACCCAGCCCTGGACACTCCGTATCCCCTTCTGAAGTGGGGGAAAGGAAAGGCACCTCGCTGCCAGATACAAGGCAGTGCCCTAAAGAGCAACCCCGAGCCCAAATCCCCCCACCCAGGCCAGCAGACTCCAGGGATGTGCTCCTCACAGGGATGGTTTTGTCATTTACCCCCACATGAGACTTCGGGTACAGCTGCCAGGCTGGTTGTAGATGGAAGGTGATGGTTGTGAGTTACCAGGGCTCCAAAAAGTCTGGAGAAAAGATTAATTCTCCAACCTGATAATGGCTGTGGTGCTCAGGTGCGCAACCCCTGAGCAGGTCAGAGTCACCTGGATGTGCCAGGGTGGCTGGGCTGGCACTGATTCCACTGATGGGTGCCAAGAGAGGGCACAGCACCGGGAAGGGCAGCTCACACCATTCCCATGGGGACAGAGCACAATTACAGGGACAGGGTTCCCAGGGACACAGCACCAGGACAGGCAGATCACACCATTCCCATGGGGACAGAGTACCGGGACAGGGAACTCACACCGTTCCTATGGGACAAGCACCAGGACGGAAGGTTCACACCATTCCCATGGACACAGCAGGGCGACGGGGACAGGCAGCTCACACCATTGCCGGGGGACACAGCACCAG
>NW_026623451.1:1128678-1142238 GCF_030028575.1 Malurus melanocephalus
TTCCCACCAGCCGTGTCTCAGCGGTCGCACCGTGGCACCGCAGCCGTGCCCGAGCCCCGCGGGTCCCAGGTGTGTGCCGCAGGCGGCCGCCCTGCCCTGGCCGCCCCGGGCCCGCTCCGCCTCCTCCCTGGAGCCATCTAGTGGCACATTTTCATACGCTTGGCGAAAGCAGCCGCACGTTCACCTGGCGTTTATGCAAACCGCGCTCTGAGAGCCTGAGCTGAGCGCTGCGGCAGCATCTCCGGCACAGCCCTGCCTCTGCCRCACCAGGAGCAGCGCACGCTGACTTTTCTCCTCTCTAAAATCTTTACGAACGCAGGATTTGTTTTTAATCCAAAAGATGCTTTTAGTGGGACAGCAGGCAGGTGTTAAATCATGAGAATACCTCATGTGTCTCCTCATAGCAGAGTCAGAAAAGACAGGACTAATTCTAAAGGGATTTTTCTCCCCATTGTTCAGACTTAAGGACCTAAATACCTGTGCCTCTACACTCAGAATTTTTCTGAATGATATTTCACAATAACAGGTACATAGCCATTCCCATGCACTAAGCCCAGCAAAAAACCCCAAACTTTTTGTCTAAAGTCCCTAAAATGAAATGAGCAATTCCTACAAATCCCATCCGAGCCTAGAAAAATCATTCCCTGATATAGACTAGGCTACACCAGAATCAGAACAGTGAAATTCTGATGATTTCCTTACACACGAGAGCAGACCCCTCATGGATGTGGCACAAGGATCAGGAGGGTGAGGGCAGCCCTGCTCCTGGACACGAGGAGGGAACAAGGGGCTTCTCCCATCATCTGCAGGAAGGGATGGCAGCAGCGATTGGAAAAGAGTTATCTGCAGGGAAACAACCCCATTTCTCCATGCACAACCAGAGCAAAGAACACGAGAGCCCAAGAGCAGCCAGGGCTGTGTCCTGAGTCCCTCCCTTTGCTCTGCTCCCTCAGTGCCAAGACAAAAACACTTTTTGAGTCTTTTTTGTGTCTCTTTACTCACTGTAACCGGTCCTTCAGCCCTCAGCTGTAGGATATGACCACAACGAGCCCGTCCTGGAACCAATAAATGATCAATAAGTAGCGAGGGCAGCATTTATCCAGTGGATTGGCAAAGCTGCGCAGCTTCTGCCTGATGCCCTTCTGCAAGAACAGGCTCCCAGATATTCTGTATCCATATACAGATACCACACACCTGGATTATATCGATATTATGCTTCTTGTTTTTATGAAATTTATATAATTCTAGATTATTTGGAACATAACCCAGTTTAAGAGGTTGTGGTGTCCACTCCCGCATAAAACATCTCATCTGCCAGCAAATGAAAAACTAATCCAGTACAGTAATTTCCCTGTTTCCTCAGTGAGCAAATCTCTGGTATTATCTTGTGGCAACAATGAGCRCATTCTTAAGAGGGCAAAAATTTCGTGCAGCTTTGAAGGTTGCAACTGCATCACACCCTTCCAACATTTTTCTTTTTCTGCACTGAACCTTTAGAGGGGGTAACAGGTTGTTTTAAGTCAAAAACCACATTTCTCAGGGGTGGTTTATAAAATCCAGCCCTTATTCCTGCTCCATTTCACACCAGAAGCTCACCCAGAAGCTCCATCCCAGCTCCCACCCTGCTCCTGGGTGCTGCTGCCTCCCCTGGAGCACCCAGAGCCCCGGGGGACAGTCACTATCAGCAGATGGCTGTCCCAGGTTTACCGGGCTCTGCCTGGCCAGGAGTGGAAAATTACACATTGAGGCTGCACCTGACTGAGGGCCTCAAAACCCAAAMCCCCTGCAGGGAGTTTGGGGACTTCTCACATAAGAAAGCAGGTGTCGAACGGCCCAGCCGGGCTGGCAGGTGAACGCAGGATGATAAAAGCTGCCAGGGCAGCCAGAGGCAGCATTTCACCCGTTTGGCGAGTCCCTTCCCTTGCAGCCATCCTCCTGATCCCGGGGCAGGAGCTTTGCCACGCTCATCCCCGCGTTTCAACATCCTCCCCAAACCCGGGACTGCTCCTTTGTTCTGCAGCCAAGGAGCTCTGAAAATCAAAGAACACAAAGACCGATATGACAGCACCCTGTGCAGAACCCAAACCATTTCCCATCTGTGGGACACAAAACCAGGGTGGCCYTGCTTAGGTCCAGCTTGGCAAACAAGGGCCAGTCAGGAAGAATCTCAAAAAAAGAGTAAAAGCAGCTCAATGTCTGCACAGGTAGCACGGAAAATGCCAGCACCAGCTGAAGGACCAGAGAGGAGAAGCAGCACCAGGGGAACTTCTGTGGGCTCTTCCCACATTTTCACACACTCAGATTCCAGATTTGCACAGAGCAGCTGCCATCTCCCCCACCCTGCATGTAAATCACGGTGCCTCYGCTCATCACACCAGTCCCCAGAGAAGCACAAACCACAAGTTCCAAGACCCTGGAGCCTTTTTGAGTCAGAGGGAAGGCACATCTAACGCAGCAAAACTCCCTCCAGCCAAACACCCCTCTCACAGCTCTTGAGGGGAGCGRGAAAAACACAGAGCAACCATTTCCATCCCGTGCCTGCACCACGTCCCCCTCACTTCTCACACTTTCCTACCTTGAGAAGGATTCCAGGGTTTGCCATCACAGCTCCCTCAAGACCACAACTTTGAAAAACAACCCTTCCCCGACCCAAATGAAGCTTAGAAAGACCCAAAACCCTCTTCCTCCATGCAGCAAACTCATACTTTGTTTTTCTCTTTATTGGGTGATGTTGGTTCTCGTTGCTGCTGATAGGGATCGCCAGCTCCTGGGCACAGGAGGAGGGGAAGCACCACTCCCAGTGCCCTCACGGAGCTGCCCACGCTGCTGGGCAGGGTCCTGGCACCAAAATTGGTGTGAACCTGCCCCCAGAGGTGTGTGGGGTCCTGCTCAAG
Source organism: Malurus melanocephalus (assembly GCF_030028575.1). Taxonomy (NCBI): domain Eukaryota; kingdom Metazoa; phylum Chordata; class Aves; order Passeriformes; family Maluridae; genus Malurus; species Malurus melanocephalus. The sequence goes on from NW_026623451.1 coordinate 1,131,573, forward strand.
GGTGGGGAGACCTCTGAGGGGGATGTTGAACATTTTTACATTGAACGTTGTGAAAATGTGAATGTTGAATGTTGAGCATTGAACACACCACAAGTGATGTGCTGGGAACACACGGCAATTTCCAAAGCTCCTGTTGGCCAAGCTTACAGAGTGTGTGTCYCACTCTATTTTTCCATGAAATATAGGGTTTTCCCCCAAAATTTGTGTTGTTTCAATCACAGCTCATTTCAATGCACACATCAAGGTCTCCAAACTGCAAAGCAGCTTCGGAAAACCTCACCCTCCATCAGAGTGTCCTCAGGGCCACCAGGGCACTCGCCCAGCCCCAGAGGACATGGCCAGGTCAGCCCCTGCCTGTCGTTTCCCCCATCAATYGCCCCCATTAACACCTCCAAACCTGATGGAAATACTTTTTCCGACGGAAACCTCYGTGGCCTCACCCCCTGATTGCACCGGGGTGATGTGATTTGAGAGGAAGCCGAAAAAGCAGCAATTGATTACCCATAAAACAGGGTTATACTCCAATAAATAAATGATAAATCAGCGTGTCTCTTCTTAGCAAGGAGCTGGAGACTCCAGGTTGCTCTGGAAGGAGCTGAAGAGAATATCCATTATCCAAACACGGCTACCCAAGTGGAAAGAGCAGCTGTGCCTCCTTGTTTCCTGACACTTTCCCTCGTGACAACAGCCTGGCTGGATATGAAGGGATTTGGAGCTGAGATAACTCATTAAGGGAAGGCAGGGAGAGGTGTTTTCCTGCTTTYCTCACCCCTGTCCATTCGGATCAGCACCCAGCACCCAAAGTGGGGTTATTGGATCCACCTCGAAGGAATTCTGCTGCTCCCAGCACGGCTCTGCCCTTGCAGTGCTGGATTCCCCCACAGCTCTGCTCACACATTCAACATTTGTGATGCAGGACCACCATCCAGCACTCCATCATCTTCCCTTCCAAGAGATTAAAATTCCTTCAGAAAYTTCTCAGACTGCTGGAAACCCAGGAATTACCCCCCACAAAACCCCAGCCCGTCCGTGCCTCGCAAACAGCTCTGATGCACACACACAATTCAGGGCCTTAATGAGACCATGAACCAGCCCGGCCAGAGACAATGGGCCTGGTTTTTTTTTTTCCTCACTCTTTAGCACGGTCAGAAAGTAGGACAGCACTTCATTTGGAAGCTCTGCTAGACCTGGAAAGCCACTTCCCTACAGAAGCCCTGGGATAAGGCTCCCCCTGAATTAGTCCCAAAGTTTCCCTCTCCGCTCCAAGCTTCTAAAGCAGGGCAAAAGTCTTATTTTTATCCTGGGAAAGGGAATAAAAAGCATTTTCTTCTCCATTGTGTGACCACTGCACATTAAAAGGCAATCAATATAATTCCCATTGTTTGCCCTGAAGTTTGATGCATGTCTTCCTGCTTTTACATCCTTCTTCTCACATTTTAGTGCCCCCTGGTTTCACCAAAATCACTCAATCTCTGGCCCAGGTGAAGCATTTTGTGTGGAATGGTGGATTCTGGTGCAGAAGAGTTTTGTAATGAGGCAGGAGGCAGAAATCAGAGCTGTAATCAGGATATAATGAGACAAAATCCTTATGAAGGAGAGCTGTGTGTAAGAGAGAGTAAAAAGTGCAAGAGGAGTTGGAGGAACACGAATAAAACCATGAAACAAAACGCAAACATTGGTTTTGTGCTCACCCACATTTGGGTCTGTCTGTGAGCGAGCTCGACACATGAGCAAAGACAAAACTGTGGAAGAAAAATCGTTCAGAACATGTGGGTGTGCGAGGGAGGATGACAGAAACCCCAGGAGACCAAGGCAGGAGCTCTGGTGCCACCCAGGGCAGCCCGTGGCACGGCCAGGAGGGTGACAGCTCATTTATAAAACCCCGCCTGCTCCCAGAGTGCAGCTTCACACACACCTGGGAAACTCGGGGAGGTTTCCCTGCAAAAATGCCGGGCCCAGAACTGTTTCCCAGGAATGCCCAGCACGAGAGGTCTCGTTTGGAGCGTGTGGAAACCCCCAGGAGCCACCCTGAAGGCACCCCGGATCCCCTTCTCTCAGCCCACACGCCGATTTCAGGGGAGCAGAAGGAGGGGGCTCCCAGGATTTCCAGAAGAGCCTCTTCTTTCCCTGACTCTCAGGAAGCAACACTTCGAATTCCCATCTTTTCCTTTCGGGTACTRCTGCTTGCACCCTCTTCATTGCTCATGCCGAGGCTCTGGGGGATCCCCAGGACACCCCTCGCCCCGCAGCAGCCCCTGTCCCCATGCCAGTCTCGGGGAGAGTTTCCCGTGGGCCGCGGGACCCCCGAGCCGAGCCGTGTCCGTGCTGCAGCGCTGCTCCCACCAGATGGCACTCCAGGAGCGGCTGACGGCGACACCGGGACCGGCAGAGAGCGGCGCCGGTCCCGGCAGCGGCCCCGGGCTCGGGAACGGTCCCGGCCACGGGTTCAGCGTCCCCGGCAGGAGAGACACCCCCAGCAGCACGGAGCCCTCCTGCCCTCCTCCTGCGGGCTGCTGGCACCGGGCAGCCAGGTGCTGCCTGCTGCCGGAGTTTCTCCTTTCCAAAATTTCATTATTTCCCGTTTTCAGGACGGCACGAGCTGTGGCACGAGGATGGAGCTCCCCTCTCCCCACCCCGATCCCATCCCCAGTCCGTCCGTCCGTCCATCCATCCATCCATCCATCCATCCATCCATCCATCCATCCATCCATCCATCCGTCTGTCCGTCCGTCCGTCCGTCCCTCCCTCCCTCCCTCCCCGCCCGGATCCAGCCAGGCCAAGCTCTCCCGCACCGTCGGTCCGTCCTCCTGACGGCAGAAGTTTGGAGCCGCGGGATGGCGATTTGGGGCAAAGTGAGGATGACATTTAAGGTTTTTCTCTCGTCCCTAACCCTGGTTAAATATTCGGCAGAGGGAACAAACCAGAGCCGGCTGTGAAAGGGGTGCGAACACAAGCACCGGGGAGACTGCCACATGCTTCCCTCGCCTTSAAGGGCGATGGTCAGGGACCCCAAAGCTGTCCCGGGGGCCCGGGACTGCTCAGCTGTTGGCAGAGAGGAATTTACCCAAAATACACGATAGCGAAAGTATCGCGGAGCTAATCAAGCCATAGACCCCAAATTCAGTTAAAACCATCGAGTCCCAGCCGGGCTGCGCTCGGCCAGCGGGGACAAAACCCGGGAAAGCCGCGGGCGGAGGGGATGTGTGAGGCAGCGGGGCCGGGTCGCACCGTGCCCGGTGTCCCACAGCCCGCACRTCTCGTGTGGAGTGAGAAAAACCGCGTTCACAGCCGCAGTTCTGCACATCAATTTTATATAATCACACACAAACACAGATGTATTTGAACGATATCAATATTTGAAACGCGTGTAAAGCTTCGCAGCGCTTCTCATATATCTTGTGCAGAGAACGCTGTATCTGAAGTGACATCCAGCTACGGAGCGGCTCTGCAGCTCCTGGAGCGGCCGAAACCACAGCCTGSGAGCAGCCGAAACCACAGCCTGCGAGCAGCCGAGCGCGGCCGGGCGGTGTCCGGAGCTGCGCTCCCGCTCCCGGGGACGGCGACGCTCGCCCCGCTGCCCGAGGGCTCGGGTGGCTGCTGCTGAACTCGGACTCCTGGATGGGTTTGCCCCTCCGTTATTATGAATATTGGAAAGCTTTGTTACCCATGAAAAAATGTCCCTGCCGGCCCAAGCGCCACTTTTCCCGGGAGCGAACCCTTCGGGGGGCAAACAAACCCCTCTTGCTCGGACCGAAGCCATTTTCGGAGGGGTCGTGGCTCGCTGCGCTCCCACGCGTGTCCCCCCAGAGCTCTCCCGGGACAGGTTATTCCTCCTTTTCTGGAAAGGATCCTGTTGAGAAATCATATTTAAAACAAACTAAAATCCACAAAAYCACCGCCACCACGGTGGGGAGGCTCTCGGGTTAACCCCCCCACTAATGACTGACGGCTGGGGCCACTGAGACAAATAAATACATCGTAAGGAGGGCAATGGGTCGCGAGTCGTTTTGGCCCTAAGGTGAGATTTAGCAATGACCGCCCATTAAAACGAGCTTTTCACTTTTCCTAGGGGTAGCCCCTACCCCCACCCGCTCCGACAAGCGAAGCGGGGGAGCCTCCTGACCTGGTTTATATTTGTATTTAAGGGTTGAGGGTTTTTTTGTCTGCTTGCTTTTTAGGTCGGAGACGGGAGAAATGAAACGCGGTTGAAAAAGGACTCGAAGGACGGAGGAGTAAAAAAGCGCCCCTCGAAAATCCGCGGGAAAGGCCACGAATGGRCAGCGAGGGAAAGCTGGAAAAATGTGTTTTCAAGCAACCTGTGAAAAACAAACGCGAGAGCGCCTGGGAGCAGTTTCACGGCAGAGGTGACAGGATCGTGCCACAAGATCGCGGTGACACAGTCCCAAAGGAGCGCGGTCGGGCAGCGCGGTGGAGGGGGGACATGCGGAGGTGGGAACCCCTTTCCTACCGAGGCACCAAAAACGGGACTCCACGAAAGCCTGGAGAAATCCCCCCAGGTCCCTCCCCGCCGCCTCCTCCTGCTCCGAGAAAATCTTGTTTCACCGACCCGTCTGTCCGGCCGATGGGATGCCCCAAGCCGGACCCGCGTCCCCATCCTCGGCCGGTTCCCCCTTCCCCGGACCCGCTCTCCTCGTACCTTCCCTGGAAGGAGCAGGTCYGGGGCATAAAACATCACCGGCTTTTTCTCTCGAGCTTATTTCCTTGATAACTTTATTTTGTCAGTGGCGCTKGGGCGGCTTGAAAGGAAATAAAGCTTGAAAGGACCTCGGAAAGAAGCCGGAGGCTGAGGGGGCTGCCCCGGGAGGGGAGGGGGTCGGGGTGTCCGTGGGGTCGGGTCGGCTCCGCACAGCCCTGCCCGCTTGGTGTTGGTTTGTTTTTTATGTCAATGCCTTCTCCAGGAAGGTCTTTATTTGGGAGACTGAGAGAAAGCTGAGTTTAGTGAAACCAAGGTGAAATTCAGTGGGAATTACGGCCGCGGTTACCTGAGCTAAAGGTCGAACTCTGTTTCGGCTGAGAGCGTTTAAAAAAATAATATTCATGAAATATTTACTCCAGAATAATCAATTCATTAAAAAAATAAAGAAAGAAACCAAAGAAATAAAGGGGAAAAAAAGATGGATTAGCCAAGGGGAAACCCAAAGGTGGTGCCTGCGAGGCGGCTGCGGGTTGAGCTTCCATGAAGCGGTGGCACATGAGGGAAACGCAGCTCCAGAGTCCCGCAGAAACCCCGCGGAAGCTCCGGAGCCCCGGCCCGGCCTCGGGGCTCACTCTGCCAGCAGCAGACCCCAAGCCGGGGTGAGAGGATGGGGCCAGGAGCCCCGACAGCACCTTGAACGGCCACTTCAAGCTAAAGGGCTTCGCCTCGCCGTGTTTTTACACGCTTTAATTGTTCCCTAATAATGCGGGGTTTGGGGAGAAGCACGTGGGAGGTTTGGGGCTGTATGGAAAACAAAAAACAAAAACACCCAAACCAAAACGCCGAAACAAAAATGCCAACAAGAAAAACCTCAAGACATCACCCTCCGGAGCCGGTTCCCTGGGAACCGAGGGTTTTTKCTCCCCACCCGCAAGCAGAAAGCTTCAGGTGCAAAGGGAGAAGGTTGGGCGGCGGGGCGGGCTGCGGGACAGTCGGCGGGTCAGGGCGATAACGCCATGCGAACCCCCAGCTCCACAGGCTGGAATGTCCTGCTGTGGCTCTGTTCGCTCCCCCGGGGTGTGCCTGTACCGCGGGCAAGGGGATGCGGGCTCGGGGTTGCCCCCTTGGACGGGGCTTTCTCGGCGAGGCGCGGCTGGAGGTGCCGAAGGAGGGAGATTTCTCCCGCCCCGTTTCCCCCATCAGACGATTCCAACGCCGCCGTCCCGGCGCCTGCAGCGCGGATCCGCCCGGCTGTCGCTGCCGGCCGGGGTGACAGGGACCGGGGGGGCAGCGGGGCGGTCCCCGCACGCTCCACGGCCGCTCGCCTCCGCCGTGCCAAGCGCCAGCGCCGCCAGCAATCGCCTCATCAGCCCGTTTACCCTCCGGAGACAACAAACAAGCGCTCCGTCCCTCCGTCCAGCCACCCCTCCGGCCGGCCGTCCGTCTCGCAGCCCCGGCCAGGCCCGCGCGTGTCCGTGCGGGGAGCAGCGGCCTCGGTCACTTTGGCAGCGCCCCTCGCCCCGGGCTTGCCGGCAGAAACTGGGGAATTGCCCCCCGCACAACTCAGGGGCTCTGGGTTCGCCCCGTTTTGGGAAGGGCATGTCCGAGAGTGGCCCCGACCCCGCTGTCCAGCGGGGGCTGCGCTTGGGCTCCCACCCGGGACGGTGTGTGCGCTCCTGCAGACACCCGGCTGCTAAATTTCAGGCAATTCCTGTATATTTTTAATTTWCCCCCTATTTCTCTTCCTTTCTCCCCAACCTCCTTTCTGCCCTCCCAAAATCGCTTCCCGGTGCAATCCCGCAGCCCGAGGCGAGGAARGAGGCGGGATGGTCCCTGCTTCCAAGATTTTTACGAACAATCGTTAAAGAAATCAACCTTTTTCTTTTTCTTTTTTTTTTTTCCCTTTTTTTTTTTTCTCTCTTCCCTTATGCGGAGGCCGGAGAGGTCCCTTTGATCTGCGAGGCCTGGCGTGCTCCGGGCCCGCACGCCGGCTGTGTGCGGGGAGGGGGCCCGGCCGCCGCGGGAGCCTCCGAGCCGGGACATGAAAGGGGGGAAGGAAAAATAAAAAAAAAACCCTCAGAAAAAAAGAAAAAAAAGGGCGTCCAGGGTACGGGAGATCGACCGAAGGGCTTAAATATTTCATATTCCTGGAAGCTGTCAAGGCCAAAAACAACAACACGCCTCCCGCCTCCCTCGGAGTGTTTGCAGAGGGCAGGAGCGTGTGTGCGTGCGAGGGGCCGGGAGGCTGCGGGGAGAGGGTGGAGGGGTGGGGGGAAGAGGGTCATAAATTTTCACTTGTAATCAATCAATAATTAACTAATAGCGGAGCGTGGGCCGAGCGCGCCGGCGACGGCGGGTGCCCGCCCCGGCGGGGTGTCGGTGTCGCGCTGTCCCCCGGGCCGCTGCGGCTCCGGGGAGAGCTTCGTGCTTCTTCCCCGCTCCATCCCGGCGGGGCGGCCCCGCTTTCCCAGAGACTTTGGACTCGGGGCTAAAACTCCCGTGGGTAAAAAAAGCCCAGCCCGGCTCTGAGCAGAGCCCGCGGGAGTTCCGCCGCAATGCCCGGCCGGGGTCGGGTGCGGGGTGCGGGGTGCAGGGTGCGGTGTGCTGGCTCACCCCTCCCCGCCCCGAGTTCACCCTCGCTGGGCTCTTTGCCTCCTCCCACGGGCCGTGGGTCCCTTCGGGGGTCTCTGGGCGCTGCTCAGGCTGCCCGAGAGGTGGCGCCGGCGCCCCGCAGGAGCCCCCCCGCCGCCGGCCACCCCCCACCCAGCGCCGGGTCGCCTGCATCAGCCATAAAACCATTGAGGATATCAAGACAGGCGCCAGGTGAGTAATAGACAGGATAATCCACAGAGATTGCTCGCTGTTTACCTCCATCCACAAGCGCCACAAGAGTTACTCATTAACGTTACTATATACAAATAAGATACACAAGAGATAAAACCATTTGCAAGTCAGAGTTACACCTGCGGTACACGGATTTCTCGCAAGGGCACGGCGAGGGGGAGGTCAGCATTAGGCCCGTGCTAAAGTGGGTTTTGAAGCGATCAGACTGCACCCTCGGCCTTAAAATACTAAATCGTGAGCTCGGGAGGTGCGGTGCCCCGGGGCTGCCGATGCCCGCCTGACCAGCGGGGCGACTCCTGGGCCGGCAGGAAAGAGAGAGGAGAAGGGGGTTTGATGAGTGGGTGGGTGTCTGTTGCTTTCCTCTTGACCATCAGCAGCGAATTCCTCGCCAGCTAGGAAATTTTCCCCGCTCATACACGGGTCAGAGCCGCTCTCCCTCTCTAAGAGCCATTTGGGGGGACCAGAGGCTGAGAGAGGGAAAAAACAGAGGGTCCCGCATCATTCCCGAAGCCAAATAGGTGGGAGCGAAGGGGCTGTGGGGTCTGTCAGGGAAAGGTGTCTTTGTGCGGCCGCTGAGGCCGGAGCTCAGGGCAGAGGGGAATGTCGGTCCCCGGGGCAGGGATGGCCCGCAGGGGTTAGCAGCGCCTGTCCCTCGGCACCGCATTCCCTCTCCCGGAGCGGCTCCAGCTCCCACTCCGGTGGAGGATCCGTGTGGAAAGCGGCTCACGGGGCTGCAGCCTCCGGGCTGGCCGCACAGCTTCTGCCTCCTTCTTCGGGTGCGTTTCTTTCTTCATTTTTTTTTTACCAGACCCGACGCCACCTCTAACCCTAAAAGCCCCTCCTCGGCCAGGCCGGCTCAGGGGAGCATCAGCTCAAGTGACATTTCCAGCAGCCGTCACCTTGGGCCACCCGAGGCCGGGGGAAGAGGGAGAGGAAAAACCCTGCTCAGCCCAAACCTTTCCCCTGCTCAAACACCGTGGATTTAAACCAAATCCGCATTCCCGAGTTGAAATGGGAAGGGTCCCGTTCCCCCATGAAGGGGAACAGTTTGATGTTCGTGGGGGGATTTTTAAATTAAAAATCGGGGGAAAAAGAAACTTTATGGCCACTTTCACCCCCTGGATCTCCCTTTATCTCGCCGGCGCAGGAACCTGGGGCCGCGGGCCGAGGGGCAGGCGCAGCATAAAACAGGATACGGGCTGGAAGTACATCCTTATAATATTTATTACTGGCGGAGGATGAATCACTTTTCAATATACGGGCCACTAGCTGTTGAAGGGATGGGGGAAAAAAAAATCTCATTAACAAGAAATATATATGTGCTGCTAAAGGATGTGCTCATAGACTGGCAGAGGAACAGGCAGGGGCTGCCAGCTCTCCTCAGTTCTCCTCTCAGTGACCTCCCAGGCCACTGGTCCAGCCGGCAGCCTGGATGTCTGTCCCCGTTCCAGGCATTTCCCAGTTWAATCTCGATATATCACGAGCCTGAGGGCGAGAAGGGGCGATTCCAACGCGAGGGGGAAAAATAAATTTCAAAAAATCGTGTATTTCCAGGTGATAACTAAGTGGAAAAKCCAAATCCTCTGCCCGGACAGGAGAGGAAAACAAACCCAGCAACAGCATCAACTCCTGAACGCTTTACCTGGAAACTTTGAAGGAGGGCTCTGCATTAAAATTTAACCGATCTATTCTCTAATTCTTCACTTTTGCGTTATTAATTTATGACAGATAAAAGCATCGCTGAGCCTTTCTCATTAACTTTTCAAACGCCACTTAATATTGTTCCATTAAAAGAGGTGACTTTAGCAGCCCCTGGATCGACTTTAAAAGCGAGAGGGATAAAGACGGAAAAGGAACATTAAACAGCTCGCTTAAAGCTCGTCCTTCCCCCCCAACGATTCAAATGACACCACCTCGACTGGTTCGTACTAGCTCCTTCCAGGGGAAATATCTTAATATCGGGAGCGGGAAAAGGGGTGGAGGAGAAAGGCAGAAGAGGGATTTATATCTTTCAACCCCTCCATCCTCCCAGGCACTTTGGGGAGGGTTGGGGTGAAGGCATTTCACAGTACGCCCAAGACATTTCAATAAAAATTTATTGAAACTTCAGTGACTTTTAAAAGAGGGAGAAAAAAAATACAGAAAAAAAAAATAGCAAGAACTTCTCAACATTTATATAACACAAAATATACCTTCATTTTTTTTTTTCTTTGAACCAGCTCTGAGCACCTGACTTTCAACCCAAGAAAATATGCACTCACTCAAACAAAGACAACAATAAGCACAGTAGTAAAACTCCATCGCGGGGTTGTTTTCTGACACACCGAGGAAACGGGGAAAATAATAGAAAGTAAAGAAAATCTTAAAATCTTCACCTTTTCTTTTTTTTTTTCTTTTTTCTCTCAAGCCACTGGAGAAGCCTGTTGTCGTGTACAAACGTATATAATTTTGTTGCTGTTGAYATTTTGAACACTGGAGAAATCGAGGATTAAAAGCTACCATGGTGCTCTGCTTTGTCTTTTTCTCTCTTTGAATTTTTTTTAAGGTCTTTTTTATTAATTTGGTTTCTTTCTGCTTTGCCTTTTGCATTCGGCTCCTTGACAGAAGGACGAGGTTTTCCTGGGCTGAGCTCTGATTAAAAAGTGAGCCCTCAGAAACAGGGGAATTTCTCCTCTGGGTCGGGATCTATGGTTAAAGGAATTACCAACTTGAAATGAAAACGACTAAAAATAAAAACAGGAGGGAAAAAAAGAAGACAGCTGCAGTCGTATTTACAGAGATATGTACAATGTCAATAAATTAAAGTTTAATTTCGAGTATTCATATTCCACGTATTTACAAGAGTTATCAAATAATTACATAAATACTTTGTTTTAATAATAGTGTCCGCTCTTCTCTTCTTCTCAGTATGTTTAAACCTTGTTATTGCATATACAATTAAAGAGGGAAAGCTGTGATAAACCTACAGTCAAGCTACGGAGGTTTTTAGATAAAATAAATTCACTTTTTTTTCCTTTCCAACTACGCTTCTTATTTTTGTTGCTACAAGGGAGGATGTTTAAGGTAGAGGGACAAAGRTCTTAYTTTTGTTTTTATTATTATTAATAATAATTTTTTTCCCTGGGATTTGAAACGAGCATTAAAAATAAACAACAAAACCCCACT
>NW_026623451.1:1142633-1164441 GCF_030028575.1 Malurus melanocephalus
GATGCCACAAACCCCACCGGTGCCTCGATCCGGCCAGTTGTCCTCCCTGTGAGGAGCCTCCGACCCAGCGCTCCCCCATCCCCGACCCTTTCCCCCCCGCTCCACCAGATCCCTTTTTGTTGCTAAGCACGCACACAACACCGCGGGATTTTATATTTTTAAAAAAGGAAAAAAAAAAATTAGAGGGGAAAAAAATAAAGGAGGGGATAAAAAACAACAAAACAACCCACTCGCGGGGTGGAGGATGTGGTTTCTTTCAAACAAAGTGCACTGCGAGACTGATTTGAAATGAGCTCCCGGAGGCCGGGGGGTTACGGGGAGCCGCTGCGGGATCTGTCCTGCTTGGGGTCGAGCCCACTGACCAGGCGCTGGATGTTCTGCAGTTCGCTGGTGGCCGCCTCCTTGTCCGCGCCCAGTTTGGGGGACAGGGACACGGAGCCGGACGAGAGGGTGGAGGAGCGGCTGGTGAGGTCCGAGGCGGAGTCCAGGGGCACGGAGCCGGGGCTGGCGCTCAGCCCGCCCGCCTTGCCCTCGCCGGAGCCGGCGGCCAGGCCGGGCAGGGCGGTGGTGAGGAGGCTGCTGCCGTCCGACAGGGGCACGGGCAGCGGGTACGGGCTGTAGCGGAGCCGCGGCCGCACGGCGCTCAGGAACGGGTGCCGGTGCACCGAGCTGGAGGCGGTGCTGGAGGCTGCGGCCGCCGCCGCCATGTAGGTGTAGGGGTAGGGGAAAAGGCTGCCGAACGGAGACATGGCCAGGCCCTGCGGGAGGGGAGGAGAGAGAGGAAAGGGTTACGGGTSCGCACGGCAGCCCCGCGCCGGGTACTCCCCGTTCACAGCAGCGGGGGTGCAGAGCTGTGTCCCCAGTGCCGAGGCCGAGAACACGTGGACCAACGGGGACGAGCCTGCCCGGGCTCTGCCCTGCAMGGCCCCCTCCCGCCGCGGCCCCATCGAGGGGTGAATGGCCCTGGCGTCTCTCCCCGCTCCCCCCTCACCGGGACATTCTCTATCGCTGGGCCGAGCCCCCTTCACCCGCAGGTCCAGCCCCCCGCACCCCAGGGCAGCCCCGGGCACATCCCCCCGCCAGCGGCTCCGCTCCGCAGGCTGGGACGCGCCCCACAGCGCCGAGCTGCGCCCTGGCCCTGCCCCGGTGGCACTCGAGGGGTGCAGGGCTCTGACCCCGGCACGGGAGGACAGCGAAGAGGGTGCGAGAGCTCAAAGAGATCACTCTGGGCCACCGTCACCACCCCACCCAGGGTTCCCCTCCTCCGGCTCTCTCCCGACCCCTGTGAGCGGCCCGAGAGGGRCAGTGGGGGGCACACGGGGACACTAAAGGACGTGCCCGCTGCTCCCCCTCCCCAGGCCCGGAGGGGCGGCGCGGGGGGAACGCAGTACCTGCGAAGCCAGGACGTGCTGCTGCAGATGGAAAGGCAAAGCAGCCGCCGATGCTCCCGAGAGTCCCTGGGCCGCCGCCGTGGCCATGACCGTGTTGTCCAGTCCCGAGACCCCGGCGGACGCCCCGGAGACGGTGGCGAGGAGGGGCCCCATGCCCGCGGCCATGCCGGAGAAGGCTCCCCCCATGGCGAACTGCCCGGGGTGCAGCAGCAGCGGGTGCCCGTTCCCCAGCGGGTTGAAGAACTGCTGGCCGGCCAGGGCAGGGGGGAAGCCGAGGTTCTGYAAGTGTCCCTGGCTCAGGTGGGCCGTGCTGTCGGTTTGCACCGTCAGGGGGGTGAAGGGCTCTTTCCCCAGCAGTCGGTTCTCATCTACTTTGGGGCCATCCCTGAGGGGGCTTTTCAGTTCCTCGCCGCTCAGGCTTCCCCCCCGGGTGCTGGAAGAGATGGTCGCCGGGCTGTGCCGGGAGTCCGGAGGGGCTTTCTCAGTCCTCTCTCGGCTCCGACTCCCCGCCGAGTCCCCGGGGAAGAAGTGGCTTTTGGAGGGGCTGCCCCCCTTGTCCCGGGGGTCGTCCCCCGCGGTGGCAGCGGAGCTGGCCGGTGCTGGGGTGGCGGCGGTGGTGGTGCTGATTTTGCCCGATTCGTTGCCTTCTAKCAAGGGATCGTCTTTGCTGTCTGCATCGCTGTCTCCCTCGCTGGGGCAGAGATCTGCAAGACAAAGGGGGCCCGGGGCTGGGATCCGGCACTGCACGTCCCGAAATCCCCATCGGGCCGGGAGAGGGGGCAGAGACGCTTCCTGGCCGGCCAGAGGTTTGTGTGCAAATACTTCCCCTTTTTTATTATTATTATCTAAATAAATACAGTCCCCGGCGCCCACCGCCCGCCCCGTCCAAGCCAGCCCGAGTTTTACACAACGCAGCGAAATTGGCTGCGAAACAAAGCGGCGGCCCGGAGGAGCGACCCCCCAGCCGGGTGGGCCCGGGGCCAGCGGCTCCGCTCCCCGGGGCTGCGGGAACCCCCGGGGACCCCCCTCCCTCCCCGGCTGCAGCGGGAGTAGAGGAGGAACGGGACAGCAGCAACCTCGGGGCAGGGCTGAAGGGCCTTGGGGATGCGTCTCCTACGAAGTTTTCCGAAGTTTTCATCCCTTWCAATGGGCAAACTTTGAAAACACACAGACACACCCCCCAAGGGCCTCCATCACCCCCTGGGCCCCCCTCTTCCCYAAACACATGCACGGCTTCGCTGGATTCCTCTGCACTTCATCTCCTAATTTCAGCGCCCCAGGTGCGAAGCTCTGCTTTGCTTTTCGGGTCCCCTCCCAGCTCCCCTCCCATCGGCTCGGCAGGCCTTTAAAAAAACGAGTGAAGCAACTACAAAAAAGAGGTTGTTTCCTCCTCCCCCTGGCCCCCCTCCCGCCCCTGGATGGATTAATACATTCGAGAGAGCTGCAGACAGCTCCCAACCCCGCACGGAGAAACCCAGGGTGACTTTTCTATAACAAAGTTCGGGACTGTATCCAGGGGAAAGATCCTTCCTCTAATAACAGATTCAGTGAGGAATATTAATGGAGTGACTCCAGTTTTGAACTTTTGCCCCGTGGTCTGTCTTTGCTCCTTTGACTCGGAGCTGGCTCCTTTCTGAACCAAGGAGGGGAGGGATGAATGTGCAGCAAAGGGAGAGGGAGGCCGGGGGGGAAGAAGGAGAAGGAGAGGAAGAGTGAGGAAGGCAGAGAGAGAGAGWGAGGGGGRATAGGGAGGAGAGGGAAAGAGAAAAAGAAAAGAAACAAGAAGAGCGAGGGAAAGAAGGAAAGAGAGGGAGGAAAACCTAAAGAGAGAAGTGAGAGAGCAAAGACAGAAAAAGATGAGAAAAGGAGAGAGGAAGGCAGGAAGGCAGGAGGGAAGGGAAACAGGCCAGTGCCAGAGGGCAGTGACACAGGCCAGGATTTGTCACCACACAGAGGAGGCACCCAGGCTCTCCCAGGGCAGTCCAGGGGCCACAGCTCTCACCTTTGAGGCTGGAGGTGCCCACGGCAGGCACGGCAGGACAGGAGGACTGGGCAAAGCACTTGAAGGCCGTCTGCTCATTGGACGACTCGTCCGAGGTGGGATTCTCCTTCTTCTGCCTCTCGTCGTACACCCGCATGGACTGCAGGGTCAGCTGCTTCCTGCGGGCACAGAACCCGCTGGGCGAGCGGCCCCAGAGCCCCCCGGGACCCCTCCTCCTCCTCCCCARCCCCTTCTGGAGCTCCTCTTTGGGCACGAGCAGCACGGGGGAATCAAGAGCCACGGTCCCCTCGAGGAGGAGAGCGCGTTTCTGGCAGGCAGGGCTTGGCTGCTAATGAGAGGAGATTTCTTGGAAGCGTGAGCAGCTCCTTAGCGAGGGCTGATATTAAAGACATGGGGCGGAGGGGAGAGGGAAAGCATTCCCTGGAGATTAGCTTTTAAAAGGCAAGGATGTTCCAGAGATATGAGCCATCTTAATGGTTGCTAAGATTGCTAGGAAGTGGTTATTTTGTTAGGCACTTTATGTAATCTTTTCACCAACAATTAACCCGGAGTAAAAAATCTATTTATATTTAGAGAGAAATTAGAAATCATTTCCGTCCTGTGGCTCCAGCGCTGGCTTTATTTTCACACTGACGGACAAGAGGAGCTGGTGTGTGCATGTTTGTGTGTGTGCTGGGAAGGGAGAGAGGCCTCTTGGTTTACATCACCTTCCCCCCTCTTTTTTTTTTTTTTTTTTTTTTTTTTTTTTTTTTATTTTTTTTTTTTTTTTTTTTTTTTTTTTTTTTTTTTTTTTTTTTTCTTTCTTTCTTTTTTTTTTTGTTTATTTGTTTAAAAAAGAGGAGCAGATAGATTTATTAATTATCTAACAAAAAAGAGGAGCAGATAGATTTATTAATTATCTAACCCCCAGTGCAAATGGCTAAAGTATCCTGTCTCCTGTAAGACGACAAAACATACATATCCCCCATCAAAGGAAAAAATAATTGTCCCTTTCTCTTTTTTYCCCTTGTATTTTCTTCTTCTATTAAAAATAAAAATCTTGAGTCCCAATATAACGAGTTCTGTCTGCCTACCTGGGCACAAACTGTCCTGCTGCTTTTGGAAAAAAATAATGAATTTTCTATCATTAATTACTTCCATATTCATGAGATAACCATTTATTTAAATGTTTCTCCTCCACATTTTAGTCTTTTCCATAGAGTCCCCAGAAAAATGCCAGGGGAGATTCCAGCAGTGCTCAGCCCTCACTTTTCCCTCTTCTCCAGTCCCAGATGCAATATTCCCTCTCGAATTTTTAGGGGAAACTTCTTTCTCCGCTAATATTTGCTTAATGTACTGCGCTCACTTTGACCAGCCATCCCCTGCGACGTGAAAAATAAACGTGGAAAGCAGGAAAGAATTCCCCTGCAATCCGTTTGACGCTATTAACGCCAAGATCCTTATGGATTTTGGCGGGGGGAAGTGTGGTTTGGAGGCGAGGCAAGGTGATTTTGACCTCTGCTCGTGTTCTGAGCTTAGCACATGAAAACCAAACGAGGCGCCTGAGTAGAATCCAGCCAGACTCACCTCTTTTCCCTCCTTCCATTCCCGGTGTCCCGAAAACCTTTGGCAAAGGGGTTGTTGTCAATTTTTAATTGCGTGATCTATAGGATGGAGAGAAAAAAAAAAAATAGCCGGGGGTTGGGAGACAGAATATGATTTTTGTATCAAAAAAACCCAGCAAAACTCACTTTTGCCGGTTCTGCCAGTGCTGGCAGGATCCCGGCAGGAACAGGACAGGGCAGGGGGCAAAGGTTCCTGGTTTTGGGGTGAATCTGTGTGTTTTCCCGAGCTGTCTGGAGGCAGCTCGCCCCCAGTTCCCCCGCGGGGCTGGCCGGTGACCCGGCCCGTGGTGGCAATGAAAGAGCCCCGTGTTGCTGCCACCACATCGGAATTAATTGAGCCGTGCAATGAGATCCATGCAAGTTATGCCTGTGCTTAAAACTCTTTAAATACCATAATTAAACCGCAAAGRAATCATACCCACCCCTCGCTATAATAAAATACTTTATATAATCGCATTATGCTCCGTGTGTGTTGGGGCGCCAGGGGTGCCAGGAGCCAGCTCATATTTTTTGGGGGGGTGTGTGTGGAAGGTTTTGGGTTTCCTCGGGGTTCAGGTTGTGGCGGGAATGACTCTTTGGAGGGATGGGGGGTGCGGGGCATCCCGCGAGTGCCCCGTGCCTGCGCGTACGATGCGCGGGGCCGAATTCACAGCCTGGCCGGGGTTCACCTCGCTGGAACGTGACGCGGGCAGTGGGAACGGGAATGCCGCCTCTCCGCCGYTCCATTCCCGGCCCCAGACCGGGCTGGAAGCACAGCAACCCCCAATTTAGCAGCAGAGGAGGACCCCGAAAAGGAAACCCCGCCCGCGCCCGAGTGCGGGCAGGACCGGCCCCGGCTCCCGAGTCACCCGCGCCGCCGCACGAACGGGATCAGGAAAGAGCAGGAAAACCCCACTGCTAAAAGCAGCGGGACTTTTAATCCAGGTGCTCCCGGCCGTGCCTTCTGCTCCCCCCGCGCCGAGCCGAGGGCTCCCCGCCGCTTCCGCACGCCGCTTCCCAGCCGATTTCATGGCAATCACACAAATATGCTCATTTCTGTCCTTCAACCGAGCCGCCCCCAGCTGATAGAGCGGGCCGGCCGGCCCTGCTGGTAAGTCCCAAAGCAAAGTCTACTCTCCCAACACTCATTTTCTTTCCGTTTCCTCGCAAGTGCCCGGCCGCGGAGAGAGAGGAAAATAGCCCGAGCCCCGAGGGGGAAGCGGCTTTTTGGAAAGCGAGGGCAGAAGGGTACAGACCCTCCCCTTTTGGCCCTTTAATTCTGAGCGGTGAAGGATGTGAGGGGCAGAGAGAGGCACAGGGCAGCTGCAGCGAGCGGGCGCTGCGCATCCAGAGCCTCTGCGCTCAACGCCCACGAACGCAAAGTTGTAATTCACAGACAGAAAAAAAAAAAAAAAAAAAAATCAAAGCCACTTTTTTGGCTCCTTCGCTTCCTTCCACTTGACTTAATTATCGTAAATTCGCCATTTGCCACTCTCCCGAATATACCACCTTCGTCGCAAGGATAATAAACCAGCAGCAATGGAAAGGCAGCGTCTGCAGCGCTGCAAAACTTTCTCACAGGGGCTTTTTCAGCCCTTCCAGCAAAGTTAGAGYGAGATACCCCTCTCTGACCAGAGCATATTTCTGCACCACAAAAAATAATAAAACACTGCAGGATGCAAAAAAAAAATATCATAATATAATAATAATAGGAACCAGACGTGCGCTCCAGCCTTATTGCCAATTGCTGTTAAAGGAGCTAAAACAGCACAAAGGCCAGGAAGAATTACAAAATCTCAGCCCCGCTGCTCTCCCCACTCAGTGTTTCGACACACGGAGCCGAGGTTTTTTTATTAATTTTTTTCTCCTGGTGCGTCTTAGATTAAATCCACACTGAGAGCAGCAAACCCCACCCCATCCCTTTCCTCATAGTGGGGAGCGATAGCGGGGGAAAAAATTGTAGAAAACCCCTAAACATTCTCTCCCCACCACCACAGTCCTCCCTCATTTTAATTGCCTTCCGCGAGGTCGGTATTAGGAGAGTGCTCGACCCCCTCCCCCAGCGCCTTCCCGAAGTTGGATCAAGGAGGTTTTGGGGGAGAAGACGACGGGGGGAGAGAGAGAGACAAGAGCGGGATGGGCTTCGTGAGTTTTAAGGGAACAATGCAGGGTAAAAGTTCTCTTAAAAGCCAAAACACGCAAAACAAATCCTCTCTTAATCTCCTTACCTTATCATTCTGGTATGCGGTCACTGCGATGAATTCAGTCTCCGGGAAAACGTAGGTCCTGAACGTGCTGTAAGGAAGCTTGAGGATGTCGTTGGCTCGGACGATGTGGAACCGGGGCTGGTACTTGTGCATGGAGTTTAAAATGGTCTGGGGAGRGGGAGCAGCGGCCGGCAGCAGAGAGGGCAGGAGGGGGGGAAAGAAGACGGTCAGCAGGAGCAGCATTTCCCCCCGCCATCGGCACTTTCTCCTCCTAATTTGCCTTCCCTCTCCTTCCTCYTCTCACTCCTCCTCCCCGCCAAGCACACTCCAAACACACGCACACGCCTCGCAGCATCCAACGAAAAATCCTGACAGCTCCAGCTCGCCCGGGTTAGGGCTCTCGCTGGACCTCTCCGAGGAGAGGAGACAGGAGGGGAATGCCCTCAGAACTCTGCTCGGAGAGTGGGRGAAGCTGTTTGGGCTCCGGCAGAGATGCCTTTTGGTTTCAAAGTTTAAAACCCAAGAAAATTAAAATCAAGTAAAACAGCAGCAGCAGCAGCTACTACTGCAACACCACCACGAGAGCCTCGGCTCGGTCTAATTGTGTGCCCCAATTCACTTAAGGCCTTCTGCGAGAGGCAAAAATGTATCGTCTAATCGAATCACAGGCAGCAAATGCAATCTTCGGCACATTAGAGATCCCCCGGCCGCGGCCACCACCAGCAAGCCCCGGCTCCGAGGCGGAGGCTTTCCCAGGAATAGAAAGAAATGGCCAGGATCGACAGAGCACTTATCAGCAGGTTTGTTTGATTTCACTCTCAGGGTAAGTTTTTATCTCTGCACACCCGGTAAATGTAAAGGAGTGGATAGACATGAATGGGCAACTTGACCTCTGCTTTTGGTCGCTGTTTATTTTCACTCCGGCTTGCTTTACATTATCCAGATTAATATAGATTTAAACGTTTGCGTACTTAGGCCTTTAAGCCCTTTATACACATATGCATATCGTTTTCCTGCGCTCAGAAAGTGTGATCGACTTTATTAAAAGTATATATAGATATATAAAGTCACCGCAGCTCTCAGAAATATCGAGTTGCGCTGCGCTGGAAATGTATCCCTAAAGTTAACGCTGCATGGCACGGGGAGGTTACAGAGTAAACTCCAGGCTTTAATCGTGACCTCAGCAGGAGGAAAAATCACGGACTGTTAGAAACCGGACAGATGCCCGGTCCCGGGTGCTTGGGGAGCTCTTTATGCCCCGTTTTGCCCGCATTTGGGCCGCCCGCCGGAGCTGCCAGCGGGGCCAGCCCGGCCGAGAGCCGCCGTGCTCCGGGCAGACCCCCCCGCCGGGACCCCCCGCTCCGGCCGGGTGGCGAGCGAGGGGAGGAGGGGGGCGAAGGAAGGTGTAAAAGGCACTCACAAATCCGTGCTTGTCAGAGATGTTGTTAGTGAGCTTCAGCTTGTGAAAGGTGACGACTTTGGACATCCATTGTTCGCCGGTGGCCGGGCTGTCCGGGTGGATGTACATTCTCTTTGGCATTTCAGGGTCAGCCTTGCCGGCTACCATCCACCGGGAATTATGGAATTTGTACCTACAATCATCAGCCGCCACAATATCCATCAATAAAATGTACTTGGCCTTTTTATCCAGTCCAGTGCATCTCACTTTAAATGGAGGAAACATTCTCCTATGAGCAGAGCGGGGAGGGAGGGGGTGGGGGGAAGAAAAGACAAGACAAAAATAAAATAAAATTAATTACGGCRTTAAAATAAGCTTCTGAATTTTGCTAGCGCGTCCACCGAGCAACTACTCCAGTTCTCAAAAGCAGCAAAGTAAATCTGTGTCCGGCAAAAAGGTTCCCCCCCACGCCCCCAGCGAAAAGGTTTCTCAAATGCTTAAAAGTTTCAGGATAAAATGGTCCCTGGATGGGAAAGGTACGCATTCCCTGGAAATCAGCAGGCGCCTACCTCTCTGTGCCATTCCTAAACAGCAAAGGCCCATTTGGGGCTCTCTGATCTCTCATTAGTTTCCTTTTTGCCTGCTAAACAAAGAAATGGGAGCTGATCGCACCCCGATAAAATAAATCGTCCGGACTACTACAACCCAACCTCCCGATAAAGAGCGGAGTTTTGCACTCTACAGAGGAGAATAAAAACCCCCAGCGAGGACAAGGAGGCTGCCGGGGCTCTGCCCTTGCTCCAGCCTCCCCGGGATCCCCCCSTGTGCCGAGGGCTCCCTGCAAACCCCGCTCCCCTCGGCTCCCAAGTCCGGCTCCAAACTGCAACAGGATACCACAAATTTGCTGTTTATTATATCGAGTGGTTGGCATTCAGCAAATCTCAACTTAAAAGGAAACACATGACTTTGCAACATGTAAGAGCTCTTAATACTGGCCGAGGCTTTCACGCAAAAACTTTTGACCACAATTAACAGAAAAAACTTCGGGAAAGCAGTAAAATGGGCGAGGAGAATTTTTTCCCCCCTCCTTGTTGCTTTTAGGGCTTGTATTTATTTTTTTTTCCTGAGCCTGTAGCCTGCAACTGGTGCTTTGCAAATAGGCGAAGCTCCAGCAAGGCAGCTGAAGGCCATCTAAGAAGACTTTTCAGGAGTGGCTTCCTCGAGTAATTCTCCTGGCAAATCACAAGTGGAGAGTTTGGGAGGTTTCTCAGGGAGCCCCTTAGAAAAAACACCGGGCTGCAAAGGGGGTTTTCACCCTACGTATCATCACAGCGATAGGTAGGGTTGTAAAAGAGTCCAGATGTCAATGAGTAGCGAATATAGAGAGGGATTTCAGACGGGTAAACCTATAAAAAGCAGAAATGCCGAGCGTGGACGCGCCGTGTGCGTTCATTCATTCCCACGTGAAGGTTACATAAATACAGGGACGGGCAGCACGGAGCTGCAAACCCTTCCCTGCCACTCCAGCAGCGGCTGTAGGACGCTGRGGAGTTTTGTCAGCTTTTCTGTACGTCTCCAGGTATAATCAATCAGCACAAACCCAGCCGAGATCCCAGCACAGGCAGAGGCACAGCCTGATACACCGAGCCTTTCTGCCCTCCTGCCCCACCAGCAGCCACACATCGTGCGAAGGGTTTTYCCTTCATTCTCCTTTCCCTTTCTTAAGGCGGAAAAGCTGCATGTAGCGAGGCTGAACACCAGGCCAGCCTCTCTGTGCCAAGCCCAAATTATTTTCTTCCTGCTCCCTGTCTTCTCCAGAAAGTATTAAGCTGCTGAACCATGAAGGGACCCTCTCACCCCCTGCACACACACATGCTGAGCAGGGCCGGGTCGCGCCTGGGCTTTTCCCGGCAGCGTGGTGCCCCAGACGGGCTCGGATCTTCGGCTGCCYAAAGCTTTCCGTAATTCCAGGTGAAAGGAGATTTACGGAGAAAGCCGCCGCAGAGAGAGCCGGGCAGAGACTGAGGGGTGGGGGAGAGAGGGGGGAAAAAAAGGCACGAACCCCCGACCCAGACCTACCTTCCCGATTTGGTAATCACCATCTCCGTGCCTCTTTTATGGAATTGCTCCCAAAGCTCTTTAGCTTCCAGATGCACTTTGGGGTCGTCTTCTACCTCCTCTTCTGGCTCCAGAGTTTTTAAAGGCCTCAGATGGGCTGCTGCCTGGTGACCCAGGGAAGAAAAGGGGATACCAGTCTCTGCAGCCCCCACTAACTGATCCATGATGGGTTTAGCCAGAGCCCCGGGAAGGGACAGGGCTGCTGCCCCATTGGGAGGCAAAGCCAGAGCRGGGAAGAAGGGAGGCTGATGTCCCAACACAGCGCTCATGGCAAAGTCCGGTGCCCGGTGCGGTAAAAAAGGATGATAAGCCATGCTTGTCCCAGGGATCACTGGATCTCTCATCGGTAAATTCATCCACTCCACTCCTCGGTCTTCCTACTGCTGGAGTAGTCCCGGAGTGGTTTCTAACAGCACATCACGAAGAAGAAAAATTAAGATAATAACAATAACAGCAATAAAGCACCAAAAAAAAAATTAAAATAGGATGGAGGGAAAAACAAGCTCTAAAMAGCACAGTACATGAGGGAGAGGCAGAACTTCTACAGCCTACAACTTCCCGAGCCGGGGCACATCCGCAGCTCTCGGGACTGCGGATTAACAGGATTGTTCATTATTAGTCTTGCTTTTTCTCGTGTTCGGTCTCTGAGGTTTTGTTTTGCTTTTTAGTTGTTCGCGTTTTTTTTTTCCTGAGTGGAAGTCCTTGCGCTGGAAAAGAAACGCCGAAGAAGAGAAAAAAAATCCACCGGGTTCGCTGTCTGCTCCTGTTGCCGCAGAAGGGCTGGAGAAGCAGAAATCCTTTTTTCTTCTTCTTCTTCTTTTCTCTTAGTCCCAATCCCCCTTCTCTTCTTCCGTGGCGGAGGGTGACGGCTCCAAGCTGGGTTTTCTTTTTGGGTGGCTGGCTCTCTTCCCCCTCCCCCCCACCCCTCCACCTTTCCTCCGTACGGTCAGGCTGCAGAGCACAGGCTGGCAAAGGAGGGAAAGCAGAAAGAAGCAAACAAACCCACCCCCCTCGCCGGCCGAGGAAGGCTCCTGAGCAACCTTCAGCAGCAAAAACTTGTAGGGAAATCTCGTTTCCGCCTTGCCTTCCTCGCTCCCCAAGCAGGAGCTGGTCAGGGTGCCCTGATTTCCATCAGGATCTCTTCTTTCTTTCACCCTCCTCCTTTTTCTTTTTTTTTTTTTTTTTTTTTTTTTTTCCCCTCTCTTTCTCTTTCGCTCTGCCTTAAAAAAAAAAAAAATCTGGCAGAAATATACTGTTGTCTCCGCAAAAGAGAGAGAGAAAGAGAGAGGGAAAGAGAAAGGAAGAGAAAAAGGGGGGAGGGAGAAAGAGAGGAAAAGAGAAAGAGAGAGAAGAGAGAGGGAGAAGGAGCCTCTCGGCTCTGAGAATTCCCTGTGAGTCTGTGCTCTGCGTGCACCCGATCGTAGGGATGTGTTGTGGGTTACAGGGGAGCTGGAGCCGCCTTGATTGGCTCTTTGACGCTTTCGGACCAATTGTGAGGCTCCATAGGCGGGGTTCTGACAGCTCGGGTGGAGGGGGACAGCGCCGAGTTATAAAAAGAAGGTGTCGGAAACTGTAACGCTGCAGCAAAGCATCACTAGTACTTGGGGCCGTGTGAATATGTCAACATGATCAGAGGGGAGGGAGCAGGGAGGGAGGAGGGAAGGGGCCGGCAGCGCCCGCCTCTAGGGGGGTGCTGGGGGCCGCCTCGCCCCCCGGCCCCGGCCTCCCGCCGCCCCGGCAGCCTGGGCACTGCCCGGCCGCTCTCCCCGGTAGGAGCTTCCCGAGCGCCGGGACCGGGGCGGGGGGGAGCTCCACGCGTGGCGGTGGTGGGGACCGAAGCTGCGTGCCCCCCTTCCCCAATCGCCGCCGGTACCGTAGCGGGGCGAGCCCCTGTGTCCCCCCGGCCCGGAGCCACCTCGGGAGGCCTCCGCGCCGCACGAACCCATCCCCGCCGCGCCGCGGCTGCCGCCGCTCCCCGCAGCCGCCGGGTTGGTGTCACCCCCCTGCCGCTGCCCCCGCGCCTTTTCCCCCCTCCCGGGCAAAGTTGCTTTCTTTAAACGACACCTCCAGACCGGGAACCGGGCGCTTTCCTTCCCCCCGCGAATCTGGGGGTGAGCTGCGGGGCTCGGGAGGCGGTTCCGCGGCTCTTCCCCCCGCTCGGAGCTCGGCTCCGGCTGCTCCAGYGGCCGCGGCCGC
The DNA here is from genome assembly GCF_030028575.1 of Malurus melanocephalus. Classification (NCBI taxonomy): domain Eukaryota; kingdom Metazoa; phylum Chordata; class Aves; order Passeriformes; family Maluridae; genus Malurus; species Malurus melanocephalus. The sequence continues at coordinate 1,155,530 of NW_026623451.1, forward strand.
CGCTATTATTGTTGTGGTGGGCGGCTGGAGGCTGCGGCGGGCGGGCAGCGGCCGCCTCTGGCTCAGCCCCGGCCCCGGCTGATCGCGGCGGGTGCGGGGAGCGAAGCGGAGGACCGCTGGAAAATGGGATTTTTATATCTTTATTATTCCTTTTCCCTTCCTTTCTTTGGCGTTGAGGATTAAGGCCACTCGGCTGGCACCGGCGCCGACAGGGTTACGCTCCCACACCCCTCCTCTTCCACGAGGTGCGCGGGGAGGAGACGGGAAGTGCGGCTTTCCCTGCGCCCGGGCCGGGGCAGCGCCGGGCGGGGGGGCCCAGCTCCGGGTTACCCCCGTGCCCTCGCTCTCACGGATCCAGCCACCCCCACGGGGAAGGCGTCACGCGTGGGTCTGATCCGACCCCACGGAGAGGGAAGAGCCGGGCAGGATCMTCCTGGGGAAGTTTCTGGGCGATATATTCCTTTGGCGGGGGTAGGGGTTGGTGGGTGTGGGTTTGTGACAGTGCAGGGCAGCGAGAGGGGGCTTGCGGCTGTGCATGTCGTGGGCATGGGGCGCCCACGCGTGTGTCAGGCAGGATATCCCAGCGCTGGGAGGTGCCGAATCATTACCCTGCCCTGGGGAGGGATGGGGGGGAATCTCCTGACGCCCCCCACCCTGCTTTAAAGAGGGGAGGATAATCCTCCGGGAGCGGAGCGGGGGAGCGCGGGGGCTCGGCGCTGGCTGCGCGCAGATGGGAGCGGAACCTCTAAAGTGATTAGCTCTTCTAACATTGCATTTTTGACGCACATGGTTAAGAGCGCTTGGCGCCAGCTTGGTGAAGTCCCTGTAGTAACCAGCGTCTAGGATCGCTTTGCATTCACCAAAATATCTCCCCTTTGGTCGGGGGTGGGGGTGAAGAGAGGAGGMGGGAGGAAAGGAAGCGGGAGTAATGCGTTCAAAGAGGATGAGGGGGGGAAGTCTGATGTGTTTCACGAAGCCGGGAGCCTGGCTACTCGCGCAGCGCTCGGCTGCGCTGTGCGGCTGCTTATCGACCAAGAGAGCGAGTCTTTTCAACCTCTGCTCGGAACCGGTTCTCGGGCTCCTGCCGCGGTGGGAACCCCAAAGCCTATGCCTTCCCTTTATCAGCGCCCACAGCAAACGCCCGGCGGCTTCAAGAAGTTTGCTGCAATTTACCCCAACCGGGCCGCCGCTCTCTCACGGGGACCAGGAGGTGCCCGCGGGCTCCCGCGGGACAAGCGCAGCCGCCCCCGGCACCGCCGCGCCCCGGCCCCCGCGCCCGCCCCGCCGGAGCGCGCCCGCGGCAGAAACCGGAGTCGTTGCCGCCCTCCGCGCCTGTCCCGCACCTTGCGCCGCGCTCCGCACCCACCCGCGGAGGAAAATAAAATGTTTGCCGCTTATGATTTCCAATTCCAGCGTCTGGCTAATGGCGTGCAAACTTCCGCCAGTTCCGAGTGACCTCCCCGACGAAGCCCCCCGGAGACTCGTATTATGAAGGGAGGCTGCACTAATCTAAGATCAAAAGCGGGAAGGTGCGAACAGTCTTTGTCTCCCTTCGGCCGCCTCATTCCCCCTTCTGTGTGTGATAAATCTACCCTGGCGCCGACTGCGCGCTGGATGATTAATTTGCAAGCAAACAAAAGGGACCTGATGGCCAGCCATCTTAGTTAAATATTGGCCAGTGCTTCCAGCTACTTGTTAGCCTCCTCTTTGCCAGAAATAAATAAGCGAGGCGCAGAAGTAAATAAATAAGGAGACCGGCAGAAATGAATGACAAAGCGAAGGGATGGAATGGGGGTAAGGGGGAAAAAAAACAAAAAAAAAAAGTAAAAGAGATCAGGGTGGCTGATGGTGAAGTGCCGGGAGCGGGTGGAGGTGGGAATGGGGCTGGTGGCGGGGGGAGCCAGGGTGATAGCACGCCGAGATAGCCGGCTGCCCCCGCGCCTCCCGGCCTGTCTGCAGCCCGGGCTTGCACCAAGGCCGACACTATCTTGGCTCTTCAAAGAGGCATGAAAGGTCTCCGCTGTCTCCCCGGAGAGCAGCCAGGCCGAGGCTCTCTAATCTCGGAGCACAAGAGCTAAAGGCCAAGGCGGGGGGAGCGGCTCCCACCTTCCCCGGCTCTTGTCCACTCCACCATCGCCAGCACCTCGATGGGTTTTCCCCGGTTCAATCCAGACCCCGGGTCTGCGGTAGCTGAGCAGTTGGGAGAGCTCCACTTCCTCGGATTTCACCCTCCTAAGCAACTTTTAGCGTTTGCACGAGAGCTCGGCGCTGCAGCGAGCCTTCCCCGTGCGTATGTGCTGGAGGTGTGGGAGGAGAGAGGCTTTGGCTCTCTCCCGGTGGCCTAAAGAGCCAGCTGGGAGAAGGAGGCAAGAGGAAAATAAAGGCAGCCCAGCTTTCGGGCCCACACGTCCTCTCCCAGGCCTGCGGGAGCAGCTCCGAGGCGTGTGTGCGTGCGTGGAGGGGCTGTGTGTGCGCTCCGCGGGCTCGCTGGAGATGCGCTCTGGGTGTGTGTGCCACCGGGAGGGAGCCGTGCCCTGGGGCACACCGCGGATCCCCGCTCCGACAGCAGCCCCTGAGGTGTCCCTGACACCCCCTGCGTGCGCTGGGTGCTCTGCAGGAAAGAACAAGCCCCGGTGCATGGCGAGCAGGGCCAACGTGCACAGCCTGAGCGGGATTTTGCATCCTGTCTATGCATTTCCTTATCGCGCCGCCTGTTCCAAGCATCCCCAGGGGCCCAGCCCCATCCTGCCCGCCAGCAGCTCTGCATCCCGCAGGATTTATCCCTCTCCTCCCTCCCTTTCCCACGGCGACTCGGCCTCCTCTCTGTCTCCAGCCCTTCAGAAGGCAACACCCCGGCGTGGCCACGCTGTGTTTATCCCAAAGAAAACGCAGCGGGCTGGTTTACTTTGGCAGGTTCGCTGTAAATACSGGCTGGAGCGCGGGGGGCATCTGGGGAGCGGCGATTACACGCTTCTTCCGAGGGAAACTCTGCCCAGCCCCGGGCAGGCCCTTCCCCAGCCCCACAGAAGGTGTCAGYGCACGGGGGCCGTGCTGACACAGATCCATCCCAGAGTGGCACTGCAGGCCACAAGTGGAATGGAGCRGGTCCCTTAGGGAGCACGTGCGTGTGCTCGGATTATAGAAACTGCTATGGGGTGAGGGGGGATCGCCACAGCAGTTCTTTGCCTTGCCCTGTGGCAGAGCACTTCTTCCAATTGCAAATTGGATTTCATGGAAAGCCCGGCCCAAAAGCTTTGAAAAATTACAAGCCGGAGCCTAAAAAAGGCATTGTGAGGCATAAAAAATATCAAAAGTTAAAACCCCACATCTCTCTCCGAGCAGGCTCAGCCCCATCGTGTCCCACTGCAATCAAAGGGGCTGTTCTCCTCTCTGAACAGAAGATCCTCCAACAGGGTGATCGGGTACTCTTCTCAACACAGCCAAGTTGTGGGTTTTACAGGGAAGGGGGGAGCCCAGAGACGGCCTTATTTGTTGGAACACTGGGGGAAAAGAGAGGAAAGCACCAGCTGGAGAGGTTTCTCCTCCACCACCCCTCAGTGGGATGTGATCCTCAGGGAAAGGCTGCTCAGGCCCAGCCTGGTGGGAGCAGTGCAGCACTGACAGTGACAGAGGCACTGCAGGGTCAGGCAGTGCTGTCCCCGCAGCACGGGGTCACCACCACGCTGGCAGTGAGCGGCCCTTCACAGCTCCCAGCTCCTCCTGAGCCCCCAGAGCCTGCTCCAGACCGTGTCAAGGGCTGGCTCTGGTGGAAGCCCGGACATGCAGGGCTCCACATGCTCGGATCACCAGCCCCGCCCCAGTTTCCCCTCCCCAAAAGATCTGTGTTCACCTTGTCCCCATCCCCAGCTGCTCTGRCACTCTCCAGTTGCCTCCACTTTGCCACGGACTGGAAAATAAAATAAAAGAGCACCCAGAGCTGGCTGCTGCAGCTCTCCCCTCTGCCTCTGGCCAGGCCCAGCCTCGCCGACCAGGGCATGTCAGGGCACAGCAAGGTTTGGGGCCGGACCTCCTCGCTCCCAAGCTCACATCCCTTTGACCTTTTCCGAGCGATTTTTGCACCATTCAGTTTCTGCTTGCCACAAACCAACACCCCCTGCACTCCCAGATCCGGCGACCTTTTCCACCCCCTGGTCTAGTTCTTCTCACCAATGTGTTGWTGGCAGAAGCAAAATGAAAGCCCTGTTTGCTCCCTTGCCCCCTCTACACCTATCCTTCTGCTTCCACCACCGTTGGCCTGGCCAAGCAGAAATTGTAAATAGAGTTCACTATTTGGATAAGGCTTTTTTTTTTTTCTTTTTTTTTAAATACCCGGGCCATACATGCAGCTTGCTGCTCAGGAAGTCGCACTAATTGTCCTTTCCTATAGTCAAACAGATCTATCCTTTCAATGCTGTCTTTGTGTGTCTGCGTGCGAGGGAGAAAGAGGGAATGAGTGGATACGTTTATTCAATTATTTAAACACACACACAACACAACAAGAGGGCCAAGGAGCGCCGGTTCCTCCCGCAGAAGCCCTCCAGCTCTCCAGACGCGGCATTGCCCCCCCGCCTCCCCGCAGACCCAGTAGAACAAGGCACTCGAGAGCACCCGGCAAAGAAGCCGATTTTATCTGCTTTGACCATCAGCCGTGTTCTTTAACAACCCAGAACCGGAGCCTTTCCCATCTCCACACGCCCCCCCGGGCGTCTCCTCCGCGCCCCCGGCCCCGCGGGCGGGTGCAGCTTCCCCCGGGACCCGGAGCGGGGCCGGAGCCGGGAGGTGCTGAGCGGCACCGGGCTCACGGCAGGCGCCGGGTTCACATCAGGGAGGGGAACCGGGAGCCTCCGGCACCGCCACTGACTCACACTTTGCTCCCGTTCTCTCCGAGATGCCACCAAGTCACCCGGTCATCGATTGATACCTCGGCCCGGGCGAGGGCGGGGGGAGGACCAGCTGTTGCAAAAGGACATGGTAAATCTAATAGGGGCTGCTGTCAATAAAGAAATGACAGGGAAGAAGAATCGRCTTCTTAAAGTCTGCTGAACTAACACTCATCATGCAGCCGCGGACACGTATTCTCCATCGGAGCCTGGTATCCATTACTATTTTCCTTACTAGGTTTCAATTAAAGAGCTGTAACCCCCACACGCACACCCCAAGGCAGGCCATACATGAAAGGGAAGAGGAGGCAGCGGACAACTCCTGCCAGYCCCGAGCCCCCGACGTGCCCAAGAGAATTCCCCCGATCCCGAGCGGCCGGGCCGGGGCAGAGCCGCGTTCCTGCGGGCAGCGGGACCCCGCACCGGCCCCGCTCCCTCCCTCCCGCCAGCTCCTCTCGCCATGGGCTGCYGGACTCAACAAACTGCTCAARRGGGATGTTCCCGACGCATCTGGGCAGCAGAGAAACTCGGGGCGCAGCCGTGGGGCACTCGCACCGTGACCGTGTCCCCAAAAACTTCATTTCACTCTTCCCTTCTCGSGTGAAACAGATCCTAAATTATCCCCAGCGCAAAAGAAAAGAAATTTAACAAATTCCACCAACTTTTTTTTGTGAAAGAGGGAAAAGCTTTATATTTTTTATTTTCTCAATGCCTCAGTTAGGAGGTTCTGGGAGGGAGGGGGAGGCTGGGAACGATTTTTTTCCCCTCTCCTGGAGCCCCTGTGTATGTTTGACCCTTGGCATCTGCCTGCGAAGGGCAGGGAAGTGCTTCACCCGCCCTCCCTTCAAACGGGAGCTGCAAAAGGCAGCCGAAATGTGCCAGCTCAGCCCTGGGAAACTTCTGGGGAGCGGCAAATTTCACTAAAGAACTTGACCGCTTCGGTCAGCACAAAACTCTCACCCGACGTGCAGGGCAGGGGGATGCGGGGACGCTCTGAGCGCCACTCCACAGCGTGCAGTGAAGGGAGAAAATCCTCTCCTTCTTCCCCACCGCTTCCCGACTGTCCCTGCTACCGGGGGACACCTCCCCGCGGGGGCTGAGCCGGCCTGGGACCGATAATTCGGACCCTCACCTCTGCTTTGGGGCGGTGATGACCGCCCCGCCACCAGCCCCCGGCCCTCGGCACGTCGGGGCTCCCACTGCGCTTCACCAAAAAGCTCCTTCCGCACACTCACACATCCACACGCGATCCAGCAAAACCCTCCGGAGATCGTTTCCGTGGGGAGCACGACCAGATGGAAATAAATAATAATAATWATTATTWTTTTTATAAAAAAGAAGCAGCAGAAAAAATAAATCAGGGGCTCCTCTCTGTCTCTGGGGCGTGGGAGGTTTTGTAGCGCAGTTTTATTTTAGTTCAGTATTTTGAACAAACTTCAGATTGATTTCCGGAAAGCGCAAACGCGCACACATGGGAAAGTGAAAAAACCGGTCCTTCGAGGTCATCTGAGAAGGGGAGACGGGATCTGTATCCTTCTTACCCCCACCCCCCCACAAAAAAAAAGTAACAGAAGGGGAAAGATCCCATGTTTTTATRGTTTAAAAGTACTTTGAATTATTTGCTTTTAATGGCACACGTGGCTGCAGCAAAGCCGGGCTCTGCTTTCGATCTTGCACTTGCTCCTTGCTGTTCTATACATATGTATGTGTGTGTATCTACATCTCCAAGCTTTACAGCCCCCATTTCACGGCCAGGTTTCTCTCTCTTCGTCTCCCCACCCTTTCCCCTGGACCAAAAACAAGTCCCAGGCCACTCTTGCTCCTTACGGTAATTACTGTTCTGCTGCGATTCAGAAACGCGAGCAGAGCCGACTTCTGCCACAGCGTTTCTCTGGAGCAGCAGGAGTGTTGTGAAAATTTATTAAACCCAGATGATCCGGGAGTTGGTGCAGACGGAAAAGATTTCCAATTAAAGCCGAGCGGAGCAGAATACAGCCGGCTCCGCGTCGCAGGTGTAAACTGCATTTGTGCACTCTCGCTGCGCTTCCCGGAGCAGATCCTTCCCCTTGCTGTAACTGGGGTTAGAGGGGAAAGGTTTGGGGTTGTTTATTTTTTTTCCCGTAGGAGATTTTGTTAGGGAGCCATCGGGCTCGCCCCGGCGCCGGGCTCCGCGGCGCGGAGCATCTTTCCCCGCGGTCGATGCGCGCCTGGGCGGCTCGGTGCCGGCAGCCCCCGCGGGGCCAYCGGCCGCCACCTCCTACCCCTGAAAAATCCCTGCTCACCTGTTGCTTCAGCCGCTGCTGTAATGGCATGGGCTTAAGGGGAAGTTAAAACGCTCACAAGCGGTCTCGGAAAAGCGGCGGCGGGAARGAATGGTTCCAGGTAGATGGGAGATGGGGAGGACAGAACARGCGGGGAGCCGGGGCATCACTCCTRATCCTCGGGATGAGAAAGGRAATGCGCTCTCAYAGAGCACAGATACTTTCTGCTCATTTTGGTACCGGTTCTTGGGGGTGTTGGGAGCGTTAATTCCCCCCGAAAAGTGGTTCCTTGTTTATCAAGAGGACTCMGGAGCCCGAATCACCTCGGGGTCCGCAGCAGCCACCTCCCTCAAAGAGTTTTTTCCTCCTCAGAGTGAGGCTTGACACGCACTCCGTGCGCGGGGCGCTCCACTTTCTGATGTTAGTCTAAATAAGAGGGGAAAAGCATTAATGAATGTTTAATCCTTGTTTTCTTTAAATACCATTAGGACAATTGTCCGGATCCCGGGTCAGGGAAAAATGCTGTTCAGTGGAGACAGGAAGGCGACGGCTTGGAAGGAGAAGGGGGGATTTTAAGAGCGAATAAGTGGGTGCATAGTGCCTGGAGCTCACCTTCTGCAAAGACAAGGTGTGATTAATGCCCGACACTTGTGGAGCCGTTTGCCTCTGCCCTGCCTCACAAATCCTGCTGCTCGTCCCCCCGACAGCCGAGCAAGCAGAGCAGATTGTGAAGCCTCTGCAYGCTGGGACGGGGGTGGGAGAGGGGGAAAAGAGAAAGAACATACAAGACAAGCCCGTCCCAAGAGCTGGAGTGGGCAGAGTATTACATGTACAAACATCCAAACAAGATTCGAGCAGTACAAAGCGTCGGAAAATCCAGAGCAGCCACATAAAAAGAGAAGTTAAGTAGGAAGTGGTGTAAAAGTGTTGTCATTTATTTTGCCTTCCCTTACAGATGTTCTGCATAAAGCCCTATCTTAATGAGAGAAAGGGAGGGAGGGAAGGAGGGAGGGGGTGAACGCCGGCTGAACCCCGCGCTCCCAGCGCGGGCGGGGAGGGGGCGCGGGGGTCCCGCCGAGGCTCCSTGGGCTCCGGCCACGGGATGGCGCCGCGGCCAGCGGCTCTCACCTGCCGGAGCGGGGCTCACCTGGGCGGCCCGGCTCCCTCGGACCGGCCCGGGGCACCCCCAGGCCCGGCCCGCCCGGGCAGCGGAGCAGTGGCACCGCTCGGTCACATGAAGGGATCGCAATAAAGGAGCTCTCAGAAGGGACAGCCTGGCATTTATGGGTTGGGGGACAATGCGAGCCACGGCCGCAGCATCCCCGCTCCTGCGCCGGCGACCCGCGGGTGACGCAGGATTACCCGTCCCGGGGATGGGCGGTGTGGAAATGGGCAGAAGGGGACGGGAGAAGTTCAGATCCTGGCGGTCAGAGTTTGGTCGCCAGAATYAGCAGCTCCTGAGCTCGCCAGAAGGGAGGAATAACGCGGCGGGGCAAGAAAAGCGCTAAGGCAAACTTGGAGACCAGCAAGGGAAAGATCCATTCTTGAAAACAGCTGGACTAAAAAAATCCGCCCTCCCCCTCGAGACTGAAGGCTGGGTGAAGGTGTACGAGATCCAATATTTCAGGTGACATAAGAAGGGAGCAAACACCCTGCCAAAAGCATCTCTCATCCCGCGCCACCTCCTCCTCCGACACACAGTGACCACCCCTCGCCAAAAAAAACCCTCAAGCAAATAAATCCAAAGTCACGTCTCGCTGTCACCCACTAG
>NW_026623451.1:1164528-1188586 GCF_030028575.1 Malurus melanocephalus
GTGATCAGAGCAGGAGAGGAGCCGGTCGCCCCTCGCTGCCCCCTTCCAGGGCAGGTGCGCCCAGCGCTCRCTCCCAGCACCCAACCACGATCCCAGCACGCAGCAAAGCGCTGGGGACAGTAGCTGTGTTTAAGCATAAAAAAGAGCCTGTTTGCTTCTTTATTAGTGTCGAGCCTACTCTAATTACGAGAAATCGCTGCTCTCGGGCTGAAACGACGTGTTGTCCTGTGCTTGTAAAATACATTTCAAGTAATTCTTTTCTGTCTATAAAATACAGAGTGTGTGTGGGGAATATAAATAAACTGCTGTCCATTTGTTTAATGCTATTTTAGCCAAATTGACTGGCCGGATTGGAATTCGACATAAAAGCTTTAGTTTGCAAAACATCCGCACTGTAACGTCTGGGAGACAGGGCTTGAGCTCCAGCGCGACGGGCACGTTAACTGCATTAAAACCCCTCCATACATTTTCGTGCTTTTGCTTTTTTTCCCCCTCTCGCAGCACATCCACCCGCTCTCCTCCCCGCCTCCGGGCGCCTGCGCCTGGTTTTCTCCAAATGAAGTATTTTACGTGATCGATGGAAGGAGTCATTTGGCCCATAATTAGGTCAATAAAATCAATGTTTATTCCTCTGATGGCCTGAAAGCTAATAAATTCCTCTTTTATATTCGCTCCCTCCGAAGATTAGAAACGAGCTGCCCCAGCGCCAGCGACAGAGGAGCGGGGTGGGCGGCAGCCCCGGCCGGCGGGATCGCTCCGTTCCGCCGGGGAAACGCGCTCACAGCTCGTCACCGCTGGCACAAAAAAAGGTTTCTTAAAAAAAAAAAAAGAAAAAAAATCCCTACTCCTATCCCTCCCCAGTCCTGTTTATTTTTCAAGACGAGCCAATTTACATCCAAATTTAGTCTAACCCCCCTCGAGCACCCCCCCATTGCGCGCACACACGCTCCGCTCCTGTCTCGCAGATAACTTTATTTCGCTTGATTCCCTTTGGAGCCACTGTTAGTCATGGACACGCAAGGGGGTTTGGAGGCGCCTTGGAGAAATCCTATTAGACTTGGCGAAAGTAAAGCTTTTGGGACAATAATTAAAAAAAAAAACCAAAAAAAACCCAACAATCCAAACCCGCGACAGTTTTATTTTTCACGCAGTAATAGCGAAGAAAAAGCATCGCAGTCCTAATCAGATCAATATAGAGACACACAAATCTTTGCAAAGGTTTAGCAGTTTACAGTGGGTTCCAGACCTTTGACATACATTGCGGATTAATTGGGCACTGTCAAGAGGGGGGAAGAGGAGGTGGGATTCCAGTTAATTAGTCGAGAAATGAATAAAAACTAAACATTATCGGAATTGTCTGCGGGTCCCGGTTTGTTAGTGGGGATTTGGGGATCAGCTTTTGTGTGCCGTAAATTGGATCTGAGTAGCGTGGTGCTGTCTTACACTGTCGTTTTGTGAACTGGCGACAGCTCGAGTCCATGGGAAAACTTAAAGGGAACCTGGGGCCGGTCACAGAGCCTCATTATCTCATGTCGGATACCATCTTTCGGGGAGAGCGTTTAATCAACAGTGGCACACAATCCTCCCCTCACAACCTGGGCAAACCGCACCACCTTCCCTTCCCTCCGCCCCGCAAACAGCCCGAGAGTTAAAAAAAAAACCACCAAGACCCCCCCTTTTCCCGAGTGGGTGAAAGCGCCCCGCGAGCGGGGAGGCGSTGGCGGAGGTGCCGCAGCCGGGAATGCCCGCGGCGCGTCCCCAGCCGGGCACGTGGGGCTGCGCCCGTCCCTGCGTTTGAAGCGCTGGGTCCCCGCGGTGCCCCGGGTTCTGCCTTCCCCCACGGAGCCGGGAAAGAGCCGGGCCCGTGTCCGGAGGGAGTTTTCCCCGCGGCGCTGGACGGGGCGGTCCCCGCTGCCCACCCGCGGGGCCGCCTGGCCGCCGTTCCCCGCCCGCCCCGCCGCCAGCCTGGCTCCGCCGGCTGGTTCTCCCTCTTCCCGGCCTGCTTTCCTCAAGGAAGTCACGGCTCGTCACCCGCTGCTTCTCCGGGCCGCCCCGCCGGGCAKGCGGCGGAGCCCGGCGGCCCCAGGCCGGCGCAGCCCTGCCAGGGTGTCCCCCGGCTGAGGAAGGGAGTTTCCCTTCGTTCTCAGCAAGGTGAATTCCCAGGCACACTCCTCCCTCCGCCTGCCCCGAAGGGTCCGGCTGGCAGGAAGCGGGGAGACGGGCAAAGGGATGGGAACGAGCGAGGGAGCCGGCAGAACSTTCCCTCCGGCCTCAAGAGAGAGTCCTCACGGCAGGAAAACCTTCAGCAGTGAAGGCGAATGTTCCTGCCCGCCGTGCCGATGTCCCGAGCRCGGGGGCTGCRGGCGGGGGGAGCCGCACGCCGAGGYCCCCCGGTTCTGCCCGGGAGCGGCGCGGAGCCGGGATGGAGCGAGGGGAGCAGAGAGGGGGAGCCCTCAGCCCACGGGAACTCGCAGCTGGGTGTGGGTGTCCCCCTGAGCCGCTTTGCGGGCTCCCAGGTGGGGAGGGGACCCCTGTGAGGGGGTGAGGGGTCYCTGGAGAGATCTGTCGGGGGTCGCTCCGTGTAACCGGACGGGACGGGGCCGGGAGGACGAGGCTGTGGGACCGGGAGCAGCGCGGCTCCAGATTCCCCAGCATCCCGCGTGGGGCTGGGAGAGCCCGAGGGACGGACAGRCGGACCTTGTTGGACGGTAAAATCAGCTGCACCCTGCTGCGTGTAGTTAGAGCCATCCCTGTCCTCCGGGTACCCTAATCCTAACCCAAACCCCTCCTCCAGGGCTGAGCAAGGACGGGCCCCGGGGACACGAACTGCCCGCCGGGGACGGGGCAGCGGCTCCCGGCGCCGCTACCGCGCTCCCGAACACCTCCCGGGCACCCGGAGCCACCGGTGCAAGTCCCCGGCCGGGAGTGAGTTAGGCAGAAGGGAGGTTGCCRCTGCCAGGGCATCCCTCCCGGCGCAGGAACCTCTCCCGAGGTGCAGCAAAGCGAAAAGCGCTGGGTTTTGGGGCGAGGAAGCTGTGGAGAAGAAGCGCATCCCGGTCGGTGCCCGGGAGGTGCCTTCACCTCCCGCGCGGGGCGGCGCGGAGCCGGCGGCGGTGGCCGCGGGGCCGGTGACAACCCAGCAGAGCCCGGAGCATCCCCGCGGCCGGGCAGCAGCCTCTGCCCCGGCCTCCTCCGGGCCAGTAATTGGGTGTGCTTAAAATCAACCCGGCTAACGAGCCCGTTGTCCTCCTCACCCCACCCCCGCGTGTGAAACATTGTCATTAGGCGTCTAATATCTCCATCGCTTCCAGGGGGGAATGGGAAGAGGCTGCTCGAAAAAAACCACAGACAAAAGAAAGTGTGTGAACTCCCAGCGCCCGTACGCACAGCACAATGCGAAGCGGGTTAATATCAGTTAGCAGTTCTGCAGTGACCTGTAAAGTTGCCTCTCTGGAAAGATTCTTGATGTATTACTTAACATGGCTACACAGTTATCTGTCTCGGCATTAATGCGTCCATTAAATCACTGTTGAGTAGCATCAACCTACTCCCGAGTCTTTCCGTCCCCTGGGAATATGGTTTCTAAACAGGATCAAACATGTGATGCTGACAAGTCATGAGATAAGTTATAATTAATTAGAGTTTGCTACATCCACAGAATGGGTACTTGGGGGAGTGGGGATGGACCGGGCCATTAAGGACTTCAGCCAGGAGGGAGGATCTATAATATTGAGTCGGAAAACAAGAAGAAGTAATAATCAAAGGTGGCCGAAGAAAACTGCAAACCTTTAGCTTTCAGAACTCAGTCAAGATTAAAGTTGTTCTTGATGGGAAACACACCATCCACTCGTTAATGAAAACCATGGGGAGAGCGATGCTGGGGATGGCTCCTCACGGAGGGAGAGGAATCCTCGCTCCGGGTCTGAGGACAGAAATCAGCGGCACAATTTGCGAGGAGAAGAAGAGGAGGAGAGGAAGGAGCTGGGAGAAGGGAGCCGCCTCGCCTGGCTGAGCAGCGAAGCTGCAGCCAGAGGTCACGTCTCCACCCGACACACACTTCGGGGTCGTTTCGCAGATGTTCCCCCGGTTCAGAGGGGCCCGAAGCATCCCCCCGCCTGCCCCAGAGCGCCCTGGAAGCTGCCGAAACCCCTCTCCTCCTGGCAGACAAATGGCCCCTCTTGCCCTGGGCTGGGGCCAGCCTCCAGCCCTCCCCCCGCCCTCTCTCTGCTGGGATGACAGTTAAAAATCAGACTGCAAACAAGTGGATTTTGGTCTGAGCTGTAATAGCCCCTATTTGCTTTGCTTTAACAAACAGCTGGAGGGGGGGATTTACTCTCGGGCTGGCTGTAAAAGCTCCCCAYGGGAGGGGAAAGGCAGGGGACCGAGGTTAACCGGCGGCACGGGGCGTCTTTTCATGCCCTCTGCGACTCAAAGCAGCGGCCGGCTTTATTTGCTTGCTCTCTGCACCAAATGGGAGCCCTTCAGGTGAGAAGATGCTGGAAGGGTGGAATGACAGGACAGATTTACACCTGTCCTTACAGCCTCCTCTGACAACCCCTCTAGCCTACAGAAATGACCAGTGGTGCCGCCGAGTCTGGGGAAGTCAGCAGGTTCACTCGGCTTTTTTTTTTTGTTGCTTTTTCACTCTGTCCTCCCCCACCGCTGCCCCTCCTGCTTCCTTCTCCTTTTCCCTATTTTTTTTTTTCTTACGGCACGACACGAAGCACAGAGAGATGGCCCCGACTGAGAGGCTCCCCAGCCSCAGGAACATCGCAGCTGACCCCGGGGAGCCCCTTCTCAGCACCTCCTTGGGCACACAGGGTCTGTGTTCACCACGCTCCAGCCTCCTGCCATGACCTCCTCCAATTCTCGGCTGTCCCCTCCCAGACAAGAAGCAGAGAGGAGATAACCCCCCTTACGCCCCGTCTCGCCCCGACCATCCCACCTCGATGACAGAGCCTGTCCAGATGCCTCTGGAATCTGGCCGGACCCAGCTCCATCGGCGGAGAGGACAAAGGGACATTCCCCGTGTGCCACCCCAAGGGCCTGTTGCCACCTCGCCGTGCCTGCTGAAAGCTCTCCTCAGAGCCARCTCTCGAGTGTGGCGTCTGCTGGAGCCAGGACCACTCAGCCCCGCATTCGGCACTCCTGGAAGGCTGCAGCCATTCCGCCTGAGGGCACGGGGGTGTTGCTGAGGGTCCTCTGGAGAAGATTGGAATAGGTTTCAGTAGCCCCCAGCTGAAATCACCTTGTGAGCAAACAGCACAACCCAGCATCTCATCACTCAACCTCATCAAACAGCATTTAACAGGAGCTCGGGAGGCTCTGCTCCTGCGTGGGTGCCTGAAGTCACAAAGAGCCAAATATAAATCCCCAGACACGGCAGCGCATAATTGAGGTCTCCTGACAGATTTCACCCGTCCCCCGTGCTCATTGGGGTGCATGGGTGTGGGACATCAGGCAGAGGGCAAACACCGGGTCCCTAAGCTGCTCTAAGCATTGTCACCTGAAGTTGTTAAGTGCCACATTGTGATGGAGATCWCCAGCTGGATTCCTCCTCCTGCGACAATCAAGGGAGCCAAAGCCACCAGTTTTTACAAAAAAAAAAAACAAAAAAACAACCCCAAACCCCCAGAGGTTTCTCATCTCCCCATTAGGCTCATTGCAGCAATGATTTCCCAATTTCACAGAGTCAAACAGTTTCAACAGAAAAGACTGGGAATGCCCCACAGGAGGACTCTTGCCTGCCCCGGGCTAGGAAAGGGTAGAGAACCTGTCCTGAATGAGGCAAGTGCGGGATTGGCAAACAGGTCCCTCTGCTCAGGGCGACAGCCACAAGCCCTGGAATGGGGCTGTAGCCAGAGGCAAGCACTCGAGATTCCTCTAAAATCTTTGGGAACTTCTAAAGGTTCGGCACTTCTGAAAATCTCTTGAGGCTTCTTCARATGCCTGGAGAGAGATTTCACAGCTTGTGTCCTCTTAATAGCTGAGTTTTCAGTCTCTGGCCAGAAAAATGGGCTGTGTGACTTCAGGTGCCTTCCTTATGATGATTAGGGTTTATAACTCACCATTTCACCTATGATACACACATAGAAATCATGAGATAAMATCGTTTGTGGTAAAACTCACCCCAGTGAGGATGGATGAGGATTCACAAAGGGGTAATAGGCACAGACAGAGGAGTTAAACCTTTTATAGCCTGGAAGGAGCAGGGATGTCTCTCCCTGCTGCATTCCCCTCCGGAGGCTGAGGCTTTCTGGGATGGTTCTGCCAATGAAGACAGAGCAGGAAGTGATGAGGCCAAGAATATCCTTTGGAAACTTAAAAAAAAAAGGTTTGTGTTTTGTCCTGTGCAACGTGAACAAGCAGACAGATTTGGATACGACTCCTCTGTGGAGTAAATGCTTTTCAGGGAAGAGGCAGAGGTTCTCTTTGGGATCGGCAGGGGAAGAGGATGGAGTACAAGACTATTCTGAATCTCCTTTTGCCAGCCATTCTGGAGCTGATGGGGTGACATTTCAAGGGAGGCATCAACCCAGGTGCACGACCAGGAAGGGACAATCTCTCCATGGAGGTGCTTGCCCAGCCACTGCCATCCTCCRTGTCAGTCACGTCTGGGGATCTCCCATCAACCACAAAGCCAAGTTCAAGGTCTCATCCTCATTCCTTTAAATGATGTGACCTCTCAGAACAAACCACCTGTCCTTCCATGTGCTGGGATCATTGGAGCTGCTGGGGTTTGTTCCAGGAGGAGGTTGTGGAGGGAGGAGTGCTGACAGCTGGCTTTGCTCGGGGAGTGGCCCTTGGCATGACAACCACTTTTCACCTCCCCTTACCAAAGCCTGGCTCTGGCAACCTCCTGGTGGAGATCCTTGTCCATCAAGGATGGAATGCTGCTGCCCTGTCAGGTCCCAAACACGCTGGATTTCCTTCCCTCTTCCCAGGGGATGCACAACAAACACACCCAGGGCATCCCAGGAGCGCCGGGTTTGCTGCTTCTCTCCCAGACACGGCTGATCTCCATATATTCAATGCYCACGTCTGGGAAGACTGGATGTGTTCAGCTCAAGCTTAATTTCCATGGAAAAGGGTGTGCTCAGAAACCCCAGACATCTCCTAAACCTGCTCAGGACCTGCCACCATCAGATGGTTTGTCCAGGCAAAGAAGTCCTGAAGATGGAGCACATGGCTGGGAATCATCAGATTTGGAGGGAGTTAAGGACGTTCAGAAGACACTTCCAAACGTGCAGTTTTTCTTGCATGACACACAGGGTCACTCTTGTCAACAAATATCCCATTTTAATATTTCATTAAACTTTCATGGGGTACTCTGAGTCCACGGTATAGGCACAGTCAACAAACGCAAAAATCAATTCATCAGTCCCTGAGCGAATACCCAGAGAGAGAGAGAAAGGCTCCCATTAATTTCTCCAGACTTCAGGTCAAGCCCTAAATGTATAAAGATCAAAAGACCTGGAGATTAGCATTGAGCCAAGTCATCAGCAGTGAGATTTCCAAAGGCCACGCTCAGCCCCTTGCAAGATGGGCAAAAACATTTTGACCCAAGATTTTTTAATTTCCTTTTTTTTTTTTTTTTGGTGCAATGAGGCAACATTTGATTTTTTCTTTTTAAATTTAAGAAAGGAAATGGTAAAATAAGTTGTTTGCACTTTCACCACWAGTGAAAGTTTTCCTCCACACGCACCCATCATTCCAAAGTTCCTGAGAAGGTGAGTGACAGCCAAATTGCCTCRCACCCTTTGCTCTTTGCACATCTCCCTGCCAGGTTTGTGCTGAGAACAGGTGGCTTTTGCACCTAGCACATATTTGTGCTGGCTGAGTGTTAGCAGTGAAATYAAACCCTTCCCTCTGACCCAGGAATTTCGATGGCAGAGGGAAAGGTGTCTYGTTTGAGGGGGTGTGGCACTTCTTTCCACGGAAACATTTATCATTTCTCTGCTGAAAAAGAGACCAATAACCCATACCCCGTGCCTGTTATTACCCCGTGAATTCAAAGGTGTCTCGTTTTTAATGGGCCCTTAGCAATAACGCCGGCACCTCATCATTTATCATCTTGTGCTGACAACTTCCTTGATGCAGAAAGCTCCTGAATGGCACCTCTGAAAGAGGTGTCAGCACAATGAGCCGTGAGGGGTCTTGCAGCTTTTCCTGTAGTCGAGCAAAGGAAGACCCGAGGCAGGTTTGTGCCTTTGAACTGGAAAATCAGTCACTGTATCAGACTCCCTCTGTTTTCCTCTCCAGCCCAGCGCCAGGCAGAGYGCAGGGGAGGAAAATCAACCTCTGAGGGCCATGTGTCCCTCTTCAGCAAGGGCAAGGGATGGGGGGCACAGCAGAGAGGGCAGCAGAGCCCTGCTCCCACCTCCTCCCCACAGCCCAGCCAGCACAGCTCGGGGACACCCCTGCACAGGGCACAACTGACCCAAACTGCTTCTCCTCCCTCCMAAAGCAGAGCAGAAACCGAGGGCTGAATCACAGCCCTGACCTACAATTTGAAGCCTGCTTTTTTTTTCCCAGGGCTTCAAGGAAATCTCGTGTTAAATCCATAAGCGAGTCCTAAGGGAGACAGGCAAAACATCCTCTGACACAGCTGACCTCCTTCCTCCCTCTCTGCCTCTYTCTCTTCGAGATGTTTTTCAAGGAAAGAAGCCAAAATCCGAGCTTAGGGAAACGAGCGGAGCTTGGCTGGGTCGATGGGGCTGAGCTGCCTCCCAAGCTGCTCCCATGCAAATCCACCAGCAGCAGCCTCACCCCGSCAAGGGCTGCTCTTCCCTCCTGCTTTGTGCAGACACGGCCCGGGATGGGTGAATCTGCAATGGCCTCGAATGACAACAGCTGATTTGGACGCTGCAACAGTCACTCTTCCCTTTTCCCCTTGGAGGGGTTGGCAGAGCCAACTGATTTTCTTCTCCAAACCTCGCCTGGCAAAGGTTTCCCTATCTCATAGCCTCATGCAAGCACAACGCTCTGTAATTACCAGCTCCAGAGTCTTTCATTCAAGTGCCTTCAAGGACTTTGAAGAAGTCTGACTTGGGGTCCCCTGGGGCCACAGCCCAAGGATTACTTTGCCCAATTTWCTTATGAGTAAACTGAGGCACGGCAGAGAGAAACCTGTAATTTTCACGAGTCTGTTCATTCAGGATTCCTCGTTTTCCACACTCCCAGCTCCAAAATGCCCTCAAGGCTTCAGTATTCAGGGCTGAAGGATTTTGCTGAAACAAATACTTGGTGGAAGGATTTTGCAGGGCTCCAGAAAAACCAACTCCAAGCTCCTTCCAAACCACCCACTCGGAAAAACTCAAGGCATCCAAAACTGGCGGTTTGTGACACTCAGCTGATAACAGGGTGTGCTATTAATGACCCCCAAATCTCAACCTCTCTGCACTTCCACCAGGAGATATCCAGAGGGGGAAATAGGAGAGCAGGTAAGATCAGCCCCCTCTTCTGCCTGAGAGCTCAGCGTGCAGGAAAATGTGGGAGGAAGGGAGGGATTCCCAAAAAGCCCCGTGGGAGGCTCAGTGCTGGGATTTGCCAGGAGACACCTCTGTCACCAGCAGCACGTAGGGCCACGAGCATGGCCTGGCTCCTGCACCCACCCCTCATTTCCTGTTTTAATGCAATCACATCGAGCTCAGGCAGGAATTCATCCCTGCTCTGTCCCCAGGGGTTGYGCACAAGGGATGGACTCTCTGTCGAGAGGTTTCTCCAGTGTCCTCATGGGATAGGTTTATCACCTGCTCTGGGTACCAGGCAGAGGATCCTCCGCTCTCTGCTCAGAAATGAGTGAGGGATCACTTTCTCTATCCCTCTGCTGTCTATTTCCACTAAAGTTTTAGGAAAATTTCACCCTTTTTTCAACTTTTCCAAYCCTTTTTTTCAGCCACCATTCAAAAGGTATGCAGAGAAGGGGATGGAGGGGAAGGGCAWAGCCACTTCAACCTCCTTTTCCTAGCAGCTGTCTGAAGAAAAAGGAATAATTGTGCATWACCCACATGCAGCCAGAGAATAAGTTACAGGAAAGAATCCATCAAAGGGGGAAAGGAGATTCAGATATTCAAGAAAAAGGTTTCCAAGCTGACTTATGATTTTTCCTCCAGGATCTCATTGCAACAGGCCCTGTGCAAACACTCAGCGAGAGACAATTTCCTGCACCAGATATATTAAAATCGAAGCTGCAGAGACAGAAAGAGTGTGGGAGGGAAAATGGGAGGGTTGGGGAGAATTGAACTGACTCACCCTGGGTTACTTATCTGGTCAAGAAGAGAGGCAGGGAGGAAYAAGCCAAGGCTCCAGAGTGCCAGTCTACTCACCCCTTTGATCTGCTCGGAACAGCAGGGAGCAAGGGCCACCTCCTATCAAAATGAGAAGCCAGGCCACAGCCAAAGAGCAGCAAATGGAGAAACACAGAGAGGAGATTATCTGAGAATGCCAGGTACTTGTGAGAATAAAGTGTCTGTCACCAGCACGGAGATGACGGTGTCACACGTGGGCTGGGGTAAATCAGCAGAGCTCCCCAGCAGCCAGAGCTCTGCTCATGAAACATCAGCAGGGTCTGCTCCACATCATCGATCACCAGCGCCAGGAGGGGCACAGGGGACATGGGAGCTCAGTCAAGGCCATCCCCCAGTTAGGAGAGCACCAATGTGTGGTCCCAAACTGAGGATGYGTTGGGCAAAGAGAGAGAGGGGTGATAAACAGAAAAAATAATGCCAAAACAGTGATGTAAATTAACCACCTTGAGTGSAAAAGAAATGGGAATCCGGTCCTGCTAAAGGTGAATGAAACCTTCCTTACTGCTCTGAACCCCTGAAAGAGTTAACAAAATAGTAGGAAAAGGAGAGCAGAGATTCTAATTTATGGAGAGGTTCAAAGGGCTTTTGATAAAGCCCTTCAGTAGAGTCTCTGAAGGAAATTTTATAATCATGGGGTTGGGAGATAAAGTGCTGTCATAGATTAAAAACTTGTTGAGACAGAAAACAGAGGAGAAGGAAATAAATGGCAAATGACCAGCATGGAAATAATTTAGGAGAGGTGTCCCCGGGATGAATTTGGAAAGTGGTTAACTGTAGTATGGCTTTATGACTAATAGCAATTAGAGCTGGTGGAATAATAAACAGAAGCATGGCAACAACGTCGATCCTGTACCCGTGGGCTGCAAAGAGTCTGATCTAGAACAGCTCATCGGGGTTTTTGGATTATTTTGGGGGGAAAAACCAACACAAAACAACACCAAACCCATGTTTTTATCCCCATTCACTGTTCCTAAGAGCAAACCCAGAGACATTTCAGCGACACCTCCCCGTCCCCACACTCCCTCTGTGGGCAGAGGTTTCCAGAGCGCTCTGACAAAGAATACCTGGCACCAGCAAAGCGGAGGAGCAGGATTTTTTTGGCCTTCGATTGCAATAAAGTTTTCAGCAATTCCCTCCCCCTCACTTCTCCCTCCCTTCACCAGCTGCCTTCCCTGAGCTTGCTCGGGCTGTGACCCACGGGCTCAGAAACACAAAAAGAAGCTTCATGCTTTGCTGGAAACTGAGAATTTTTATTTAAGTCCAGCCTAGGTGAGAATTGCAAGGACGAGGGAGATCCAGGAGGATCATCCRGAGAGTGGCAGCTGGAATATCAGTTTAAACTGGATTTTCCCAAATCAGTGCCCTGAGTTGGAAAGGGATGAGAGAGAAGTGGTTCTGCCACTCAGAACCTGCTCCCACCACCCCCGGGGAGCCCCCCACCCATGGCCTGGGGACAAGGAGCCCTCCAGAGCTGAAGGAGTGAGGATGGGGATTTTCTCAGCACTGAGCCGTTCTCCTGCATGCTGTGAGGAGATGCTGGATTTTGGCACGCGCCACGTGTGGCACAGGAACAAACACAAAGATTGTTGTGGCACCTTTCCCTAAAATCGTGTAGGAAAGATGATGGGGAACGATCCTTTTCCCACCTCCCAAACACAGGAAAACACCCACTACCTGGGAAGTTTTCCACGTGCTCATTGTCTCCTATCTCAGCAGATCTGCTCTGAGCCAGGCTCGGAAAAGATGCTTTCCACCAAGTCCAGCCCTCATTATCCACAAGAAAAAAAGAGGAAAGGACAGCTTGGAGACGAAGCAGATTGCACTGTTTCACCCAGCCTTTAATCAAGTCATGCCAGGGAAATTGGGAAACAAATGAAAATTGATCTGAGGCRTGCTGAGAGCAGGGGAAGGCTGGTGCAGCTGCTGCATGGGCATGGAAGGATGCTCAGGGTGGATCCGTGCCCTCCCCAGGAGGGAAGAGTGAGGAGCTGCCCTGAGGTGGAAGGGAGAAGGTGCTCGGTGTTTTCAAAGCGCCGGAGTTTTCCGTCAGGAAGCGGCGGCAGGAATATTGATTGCACAACGTGGCTGGGTGCCTGCCTTGCCTTTGTGACTCTCCTGATTTTCTTTTTTCCCTCCCCAGTGCACCCACAACGGCAGCYCTTTTATGACAGAATGATTCCAGCGAGCCTAAACACAATGTGCCTTAGAGCTGCAATTCTGGGACTCCTGGAGCATGAATCATATGATGCACGGAGCTGATAGTGGGGGCAGAGGCATTTGCTTCGTTTCCAGACAGAGGGTTGGAGTCAGGCTCCATCTGGCTGAACCAGTGCTTCCACTGCTCCTGCACCTTTTTCCAAACCCCACAAAGCAAGGCCAGGTACCTGTTCAAGCCCTGCTTGCTGGAAACCACCTTCCCCAGCTGCTGGGCCACTCAGGAATCGGAGCTCAGGCATTCCAGCCCCTGGTCTCTTGCAAAATCTCATGACCTTGTGGAGGCAAGGCCACAAAATTCACTTGTTYGACTTCATTCTCAGACTTTCATTGAGTTTGACTCGGGGAAAGAAAAGAAAAGCCAACAAAACAACCAATGACGAAACATAAAGCAGCAGAAATAAAAATACAACCAAAGGGAGCARAGTTTGCAGGGARGGAGGCAAGGCCACAAAATCCACTTGTTCAATTTCATTCTCAAAGTYTGACTTGAGGAAAGAARAAAAAAAGYCAACAAAACAACCAATGAYGAAACATAAAGCAGCAGAAATAAAAATACAACCAAARGGAGCAGAGTTTGCAGGGAGGGAAATCTCACTGCCCTTCCCTCCTGCCTGAAGCTTTGRCTGTTGGGGACCTTTTTTGTTTGAAATGTCCACCCATTCTTTCACTCCTTTCYAAGCCTGTCAGATGTGAATCCATCTATCCAGGCCTYCTGGAGAAAAAGCAGGGAAGAAAAYCTTGGGATGGAGATWTGAGAGGYAGGGAAGGACGCAGGTRCCTTCCTCCAAGCAGGACAGAGCATTTCTCCAAAGCCCAACACACACTGGCACCATCCCACTGATTCAGAGAAACCCTTCTCCCTGGGCACTGGGTTAATTTTCCCCAAGCAATTGCTCATGATGATTTTTTCACTCATTTTGATGGAAACCAGCCCTGACCCCACCATCCTCCCGTTACACAACGCATCCCCAACACCTCGCTTACGTTTTATTTACGTAGCCTCACTCGAGAGGTCACTGACGCAAAAAAATTCCCCATTTTCACTATTTGTAGGTCACAAGGCTTCACAGGTATGATGTCCTTTTATAGCACGGAGGCAAACAGCTACGAACCTATTTTGATTGCCCTTTAAAAGTTGCAATAAAGGTGTTAAAAGGAAAGAGTGTTTTTACGTGCCATGTCAAGCTCTAATCTACTCCATATCTCACACGCACGCTCTCCCAGCACAGAGCAGTTGTTTCAAGTCTGTCTCCGCTGTTGTTTTTATTTTTTTCCCCCTAAGTAGTGCTTGTATAACCAACGAGGGAGAAGCAGGAAAGCTTATCTGTGCCTGGCTTTTTAAAGCAGCGATCCCWCGTTGTTCTGCTGCCCCAAGGAGTTGTGTGTGACGCTGCTGTTGCCTTCCCGTGGGATGTGATAACAGAGTTTGGGCTCAAGTTACCAGCAGGAGCACTGGTGACAGTGAACCTTTAGGGTCCTGCTAGTGAGGAGCCCTGAGTATGGCTGATCCATGAATCTACAGATCCAGCTGCTCTCTCCTGATTCCTGCAGCTCCACACATCCAAAAGCAGAGCAGGAGCTGGACACTGGGCAGGCTGTGGGGTCTCCTGGCATGTGRGTCTGCAAAGTGCCCAGCCTTGTCTCCAGCCCCATCTACAACCCYGGAGGAGAATTAGGGGGCCTGCAGCTGGAATTAGAGGAGGCCGAGAGCTCAGCGAGGCAGTGGGAAACACTTAGGAGATAAGCCTGGGCTTTGTCTCCCTTTCACTCACAGCTCCAGCGAGAGCRGGGCGACGAAACAGAATCCTTCTTTTCCCCTTTGGCTATTTGTCATGAAGCAGGGGGAGGAGGGCACTTAAATGCCATAAAACGATCCCCTAATCCCCCTCCCACCACAGAGGGAGCTGTCAGGGGTGCCTGTCCGCCCCAGCTCGCTGGCAGCCCGCATGTGACACCTCCCAGCCCCAATTATCATTAGCCCCGATTCCCAAATGACTCCCAGAGCAGCCCCATCCCCTCATCCCGAGCATCCCAGTGCTCCTCGCCCCTACACCCCGCTCAAGGGATGCCTCTGCTCCCTCCCTAGCCCTGCTCGAGAGCCACACGGCAAACACGGCTCAGCTCCTGATCGGCTTAAAAACAAACAACCGGTAACTCCCCTAAAGCAGAGAGCCCAAACAAATAATTATCACCTCCCCCTTGACTCTGGCGAGCGGGGCCGCGGAGCCGGCTGCTCTTTCTGCTCCTGTGTGGTCTCTCCCTTATAGACAGGCCAACATAAAGGCTCGAGTCACTGAAACTTAACGAGTTACTGCTCGTTAGCCGAAGCGCATTAACTGCCTGCGCGCTCCCTCCGGAGAGCCGGGACCAGCTCTTTGTGTCGGGAACGGGCTCCGACAGCGTTTTCCAGCCTCACTCCCTGGTTTCTAAGGGGTTTGCAAAGGTAACCGGAAAACAAACTGYTCGTCACTAGGGTTCAACCTCTAACTCAGGGATCCACGCCCAAAGGGGGSAAAGAAACTGTTGAAGGGTTGGCAGAGGGAGGAATGGGCGAGCCAAGGGCATGGCCAGGGCAGGGACCCGGCTGGGGAGCGCAGCTCATCAGCGGCAMCCCCTGAAGGGATTTCATTACATCCCACTGCCTGTCCGGGGTGAATTCCCCAGGTGAGAGCAGGGGGAGCACAGCAACTCTCTGCTCCACACCAAGCACCGAGGGGAAGTGAATAAATAAACCAGCAAYTGATGGAGCC
The DNA here is from genome assembly GCF_030028575.1 of Malurus melanocephalus. NCBI lineage: Eukaryota > Metazoa > Chordata > Aves > Passeriformes > Maluridae > Malurus > Malurus melanocephalus. The sequence goes on from NW_026623451.1 coordinate 1,179,806, forward strand.
ATCCCAGGGGAAAGCTGTTACAATGCTGGAACCCTCAAAGACGGAGGGTTTGTGACTCGGCAAGAAAACTCAACTCCAGCTATTTAAAATCTCCCTCTTTCAGTGCACAGCAAGACGTTTCCAAAATAGTCCTTGAAGACTGGCAAATATTTTTGGGAAGGAGAAGGGTAAAAAAAAGTTACRTGGGGTGAAAAGGGAAGGAGGAGGCGCTGCTCTGGGTGACTTCCCAGCTGGGATAGGGAAGGAGCAGCCCCACGGACAGTTAGCGAGGAGCACGGACAGGCTGCGGCTTGTCGGCGTGGCCCTGCCCTGTGTCAGCAGAGCTGCAGCCAGATAATTATACTTCTCTTTCTCTCGCTCTCCCTCTCTCTGGACATTTTGCACACAGGCAAAGCTCGAGGCACAAACCTAAAGCAAATTGCATGGTGGCATCTGTGTGCTAATAAAGAGCCTCTGCCTCGGAGAGCGTGAGAAATCAGCCGGCCTGGCTTTYAAAAGCAGGAGGATGGAGGGATGACAAACGTCCCCGTTCATCCCGGGGGYGCAGAGGTGTCCCTGCTCAGGAAAATTTCGGTCTGGGTTAACCCATCCCCTCTCCAGAACCATCTCTCACAGGTGAACTCAGGGCTGAAACCTCCCTGTGCCAGCTCATGGGGGTCTCAGACATCAATCCAGGGCTTTGGTTTGGGAATATCAGCTCCAGCAGCGCTGCTTCTGCTCAGGGGGGATTTACCTTTACACACAGGTTCTCTCYCCATCAGCAAAGCTTTTGGAAAAAATAATAATTCAGGAACATTTGAAATCTTTGGGTTGATGGTTTTTTTTATGCAGCCTAACTTGGTTGGGATCTCTCATCTTCTGTAAAACACTATGGTTTTATCTCAGGGTGGAAATTTCATATGAAATCCAAATGTGCTTTATGATTCCTCTCTGTTGCCAGCTCTTTTATTTTTAATAACGTCTAAGATCAACGAAGCAATGCTATTTTAGGCAAATGTTTCGTACACTCTGTCCAGATGTTCAAATACCAATACAGAAGTGCTCCAAGAAGAGGTCCTTTCTGCTGTCCTTACAAGAAATATGTTTGCTATCACATTATTAACAGATAACTCCCTCTTTGGTGATCAGCAGAAGTAAACATCAATTTTTATTTGTAGTTTTTTAAATCTTTCTCCATGCCATTTATCTAATGAACTCACCCCAAACAGCATCTCCAACTGGTGCTGCACTATCATTTATACTGCTGAGCTAATAATTTAATTTTCACTGGGGAGCAGGGGGGAGGAAGATGGAAGGAAAGAGATGATTTTACTAAATTGCTTCACTTTGGGTAATGCTCATCCTCTGGCAATTTCTGATTTATGGCTACAGTTGGCATTTCCAGTTTCTTAGAAATTATTTCCCGTATTTTAAAGGAAGAAAAATACTTTGACTGAGTCCAAGATGGAAGGGTTTTGATGGGGCTGGGCAGGGCAGAGCCCCAGGCATGGGAGCAGTTTCTGCTCTGGGAAGGGCTGGGAATGGCCTGTGGGGATCCCCAGGGAGGGGTGGAAGGTCCCACCACTGCTGCAGGGAGCTCAGCAGCTCCTCCGGGGCTGTGGAGAAGGGGTCACACYCCAAACCTCCCCAAAACCCAGATTGTCCGGATTGACCCCAATTCTGAGACCCCCAAGGCAGGGTGCAGGGAGCTGGCTGTCCCCTCCCTCCCTGGGGACTGTCCCCAGCAGRACCTGCACTGCTCCTGGGCTGCTGCACGCTCTGGAGGGGAACAGAGAAGAGAGAAAAACCCAACCAAGGTGCCATTAAAGTTAATTGTTTTTATTGCTGGTTTAACAGTGTCTTGTAAATCTTTTTATGACCCAGCCCAGGAACACCAGTGAGGCCTAAACTGGAGCRGGATGAGTAAAGGAGCAGGGACAGGGGAATCACAGAGTCATGGAATTGTAAATGTTGGAAAAGCCCTCTAACATMATCAAGTGCAACCACTAACTCAGCACTGCCAGGTTCACCGCTAAACCRTGTCCCCAAGTGCCACATCCAYRYRTTTTTTGAACACTTCCAGGCATGGTAATTCCACCACTTCCCTRGGCAGCCTGTTCTAATGCTTGACCACCCTTTTAGGGAAGGAATTTTTCCTATTATCCAATCTAAACCTCTCCTGGCACAATTTAAGGCCGTTTCCTCTTGTCCTATTATTTGAAGAGCAGCTCTTGCTCTGTTCTCCTCCCCTGAGAGCCCCTGGAGARGTGTGAAGTTTGGGACCATAATCCCCAAAAGTAGCATAGAATGGAGTTGGATAAGCCCTAAAACATCCCCCTAACCCCTCCAAGCCCTAAAGCTCCTTTTTGCCCTGGCAGAAGGCTCAGCTGAGCTCAGCAAAGTTTGTTCTCTCAGAAACACCACAGGATCCCACGCGTGTCCCTCCTGCCAGGGACACATCCCCGAGGTCCTCGCAGGGCACAGGAAAACCCCTTTGATCTGGCAGTACTTGCAAGGAGAAAGCTAATCCCATGTTGTGATATAAGTACCAGATGCTTCTTGGAAGARTTATTCTGGGGCACAGGGTTAATGCTCCAGCTTTTCTTTAAAGTGTCCCGTGGATTATTCCCCGATTAAAAGGATTGTTCCCCAAACGGCTGCAGTGTCAGCCCGGCTGATGTTGTTGTTGTCGATGCATGGGGCAGGGGAAAGGGCGTGGGGGGAACAGGGTGTTGGGATTTATTTGCTGCCTCAACAACCTTTTGCCCCCTCTTTGTCCAATCCCTTTTTACCCCTGCGGGCTCCCCGAGGTGGATCGGCCGCTGCTGGAGCTGCTCACGCAGGAGGGGAGGGAGAGAGGCCGGGGAAAAGGGTGCTCAGAGGGGATGAAAATGTTTCCCATGTTTTTTTCCATCAGGAATCCACCTCCACCTGGGAACGAATTAAAGCAATGGGATTCTCACATACATTGGGGTAAAAAGGGCTCAGATGATGGGGAAACCTGTGCCCTGCCCCAAACCCCACTCAGCCCCTGGGGAAGGCTGTGCCCTGCCCCAAACCCCGCATCATCCCTGCTCAGCACAGGGATACCGAGGGAATGAAAGCAAAGACAGAAGGGAATATTTTGCCTCTTTCACTCCCGGAGCCGAAGGTTCCCCCACACACCCCGCTGTCCCCCTGCCCGAGCTGCTCCCTCATCTCGTTCCTTACTCGCCAGCTCCGCTTTTTTTTTGTTGTTTTCTAGCGGGTTTGTGTCCCAGCCCAATCCGCATCCACCTCCCCATCGCTCGCACCCCTTCGACCYGAGCATCCTCGGCGGGGCCGGGGCCGCTGCCGGAGCTGTGCGAGCGGGGAGCCTCCCCCGGGCTCGGGATCGTGGGGAGGGCGATGGGCTCCGAGCCCCGGGCACTGCCAGCCGGGCACCTCCTCCCGCTAACCCACTCCAAAGAGAAAAGTACCTACAACCTTATAAAYGTTTTAAACCGGGACGGCGCCGGGCTCGGGAGCGGGGGGAAACAGCATTTCCCAAAAGCAGAGAAAAAGCAGCAGCTCTGTGGAAGCACAAACACATCACCCCTGGCCCAAATCACGGCGAGGGGGCTGCGGGGCTGCACTCCAGCCCCGCTCCGCTATGGGGGGGATCAGCAGAAGAACCGCGCTGCCCGGATTGAGGAGCATCCCCGCCTTTATTTCCGTAAACGAAATCGTGCCCTCGAAGGGGGTGAGAGGAGCGCCCCTCCCTCCCGGGGCCGCCCGTGGGTCGTGTCTCCCATGGGGGGCTCTGCTTTCCGCGCCCCCGCACTCCCACCCACCCCGGCTCCTTCTCTCCGATCTCCTCCCGCTGCGCTCCGTCCCTCCCTGACCAACGGGGATTTGGTGCCGCTCGGAACGCGGCTCCTTTACGGGGGTGTTGAACCCCATTTCCCCACAGCCGGGGCTGCGTGTCCTGCCCTCCCGCACCCCTGAACCCGGGGCGGGCAGTGCCGGGACTGCCCCACGGCCAGCGAGGGACAGCGGGCTCGGGGCGCTCCGGGACGGGCCCGGGAGATGCTCCCAGAACGCCGGGACCCGGGAGCGGCTCCACAGGGAGATGCCCCAAGCCCCAGGGGAAGCACCCCGACCCCTGCCCGTCCCTCGATTCGTCCCCTAAACCTTTTTCGTGTCCATCAGCGTTATCAGCGCCCAGGAGCACCGCCTCCATCTGCATTACAATCTATTTTATGCATTAAAACCTGCCCAGAGCTGCAGCCAGCACCCCCCGAAGGTCGGGTCACCCCGATTTTGCCGTTTTCCTGCCCGCACTGACCCCTGCTCTCTCCTCCATCTCTTCCCCTCCCTCCTCTCCCTCCGGCTTTCCCCGCTTTGCTCTCCGTGTCTTTTTGGGGAGYTCGGGGGGAGTTTAACGCTGTAAAAACATCAGCAAGGGAATGGGGACACACGGCAGAACCGCTGGAAAAAAGGGGGGAAGTATCAAGGCCCGACAAAAAAAGGGAGAACCCCTCCTACATCTCAGCAGAGCCCTTCAAAGCAAGCGGCTTCTCCTCAACTTGAGCACATAAAGCACATTTTTTTCCACGTTAAGTGTCGGGAAGGCAAAAGCAGGGTCCATAACTGGGAAATTATGAAAGGAAGTAAATCCATCAAAGCAAATGCAATTGGGAATACAATTAAGCGGAGGGCTGGAAGGACACAAAAGGAGGGAGGATGGAGGGAGCTCTGCCGCTGAGTGACGATACGCAGGCTGCGCAGGGAAAAACATCCCGGCAAATGCCATTTTCTAGGAGGCTCTGGGCAAGGAATAAAATCAATGGGAAGCCAGGGCAGCTTCCGACAGGGGGGAATGCGGGTGCTGCGGCACCCTTACCCCAAGACTTGGGGGTTGTTTGGGGTTTATTTGTGAAGAAAGTGGTTTGWGTTTTAAGACAAAATCGGGGTTTTTTTTGGAGGGAAGGGGTRATGCCGGTGTAGGGGGTGCAAACTCGGCGCAGCGGGACAATCCCCGCACCCCACTCAGCCCCCACCGCAGACGCTCAAACTCCTCGGAAACGCTGCGAAGAGCGAAAAGAGCCACCCTGGCAGCCCAAAATTCAGCGTTTTCACCCCAACATCCCCGAGCCAGGTGTTATGGAACAGCGTGAGCTTCGCCCCTATCCCTTCTCCCCGCCGGTGTGCGAATTCCCGAGAATTTCGTCCGGGAAGGAAGCGGGGATGAATTCAAACTATCCGAACTCTCAAGACAACGCTTACCACCCCACTTTTCCTTTATTTATTTTTTCCCCCACCCCGAGGCGAGAGACAGGAAGGGGTGGATGGACGCTATTGAGCAAAGCGAGAAAGTTTTACGCGCTGTCATTTAAAAATAACCGACCCAAATCCGAATTTTCTTTTGTTTSTAACATAAACTCTAGCCCAGCTCTGGAAACTTAAGGAAGCCGCTTCTGTTCCTCTGTGCACCTATTTATGCAGCCTCTAATTAACACACACACAAGCGCGGAGCCTTCCATGACATTTATTGTTCGGATCTTTCGGAAAAACAATAGATCTCCCGTCAGAATTTCCTATTCCCCGTGCTTCAAATCATCAGCGTTTCCACTGGGGGGGAAAAATGTGTCAGGATAATCAGAGATTTTCAGCAGCACTGATTTTTTTTCGATTGGGGGTTACGAAAAAAAAAAGGAGGAAAACGAGCGAAGGTAGTATAAACACGCAATTATATTACGAGAATTTTTGCACAAATGAACTTAATGAGTAAAAAAAAAGCGTAGTTAAAGGCTTTGCCCCCTCACTGAACCAGATTAACAGTGTTTGTTGCTTTTCTAACTATACAAAACTGAAGTAATGAAAAATARTCTTGACATCATTTAACTTCCTTAAGGTATCTTCCCCCCGCAGACGCTTTTAGAGCTATTAAAGAGATGAGACGGGGTTGTATTGAACTGTTACAACGCTCGCTTTAATCAGAATTAGGCTGAATCGCTTAATATCATAATTAAGGGAAGCTCTTATTAAAGGAAAAAAAAAAGAAAAAAAAATCCTTAGTTCTCAGCATCAGCAAACTCCAGCCTTCCCAGCACCAGGAGCTGGAGACAGACACCGAAAATTTGCGGACACAAAGGCTTTCAAACCCCTTTAATAGGAACACGCTGGGGACCTCGGGGCTCTGCGTCTCCACCTTCCGGAGCCGCCGCCCGCTCCCGGTCCCGGTCCCGGTCCCGGTGCCAGTGTCGGCCCCGCGGGGAGGTGACACCGTGTCCCGAGCCTGTCCCCGCTCCCCGCAGGCGACACGGGCTGAAGCGAAAGCGATTTGAGCTTCTTGCAGGAGATGAATGGGACGCAGCGCCGCTGTCACRGGGTTCGGACAAGATAAGGGAGCAGCCCGCCCGCAGCATCCCGGGCAGAGGGGGCAGGAATTCGTCCCTCCGAGGGGACCGGGGGCTGCGGAGGCGAGATCTGGACCACAGTTTCCCGACTCACGTCCCACGGGTTTATTTGGGCAAGTTTTCGCCAAATCCCGAGTTTTTGTGGAGCTGTCGGAAGAGCGGGATTGAGGCGCGTGTAGCGAACAGTGAGGAGGGATAAAGGAGATGCGGCGGGGCAGCGCTCCCTCTGGTTCCTGTCCCTGGACACCTCTTTTGGGGCAAAAAGTGTGGCAAGGACAGCCCTTCACAGCCCCAAACTGGTGGCACAAGGTTTGCGGGGGGAGAGGAGAACAGCAGTGAAAACCCCTTTGTGGAAAAGAAAGGAAAAGCCAAAAAGAAACAAGGAGAAAGAAAGAAAAAGGGAGAAAGAAAAAAAAAAAAGGAAAAAAAAAAAAAAAAAAAAAAAAAAAAAAAAAAGGAAAGGGAGAAAAGAATTTAAGAAAAAAAAAAGTAAAAAAAGAAAGGAAGTAAAAAAAGTAAGGAGGAAAAGGGGAAAAAGAAAAAAGGAAAGGGAAAAAAGGATAAGAGAGAAAAAGGAAAAAAAAAAAGATAACAACAAGAAAAAGAAACAAAACCCAACCCCCAGTCTTTAGAAACACCCATATCACGCCACCCAGTCCTCCCACTGCTTTCTGTAATCCAGGAGGAGAAGCCCAAGGAAATAAAAGGCGAGATCCAAAATTCCCCCCTCCCTGTGAAGCCCCGGCCAAGGCTTGGCAGGCTGAGCAGGAGTAAAAGCTGCGAGCCAAAGCGGCCAGTGGGTGTGAAGCACCGAGCAGGGCCCCGGGGTGCTCCCCCCGGCTCTGCCCCCTCCTCCCTCCTGCAGCTCCACTTTCTCCAAGGAAAGTCACAAGGTAACCACGGCTGSCTGTAACCTAAGAACTGAGGATGGCTGCAGATTATTTTTACATTAAGAGCTGCCTGAAGATGCAAACGTGCCTTTGGATGAGTTCTACACTTGGGGCTCTGACCAAGGCATGTGTGGCCATCTCCTGCTGAGTGTCCCGGGTCTGAGCTGGTGCTTGTGCACACACACCCCCCATACAAAAAAACCCACAAAAACCCCACAAAGTGCAATGCCCAGGGCGTGTGCACCCGGACAGAGCACCCAAGGTATAAAAAGAAATTTAAGCTTCTTCTCTGAAACTGATCTGCCTTCCCCTGGATCACACTTTTGATCTAATTTGTTTCTCTGTCCAAATGACTTGGCTCAGCCTTCCCCCTGAAAATTCGGTGTACAGTTGACATCAATCATGTCTCAGTGTAGGGAGGGATAAGGATAGAATATCAGAGAGGTGACCATGCATGCCACATGATTCAAATCATCTCAGCATTGATTAATTGGGTTCAATCTGAGTTTCAGAATCATAACAACTGTTGTTCCCCTTCACRTAACATCAACAGGGCCTTTAAAGCGGAGTATCCATTTACTCCAAGGCATGTGATGCATTAAGACCATCATCTTCTATTAAACCTTAAAGGCTGGATGAATTTTAGACAAACTCAATTAGCTCAAGATGGCTCTGCAGTGATTAGACACTGTTGCCCCTTCCCCTTCATCAGGGATTTTTCTACCCACTCTACTTTTTAACACAGAGGGCAAAGTATGTTCACATGTGGAGGATGAGTGCGCTCCTTGGGCTTGTCCTGTCGCTGTTCTGGCTGGGCAAGAAGGCAAATCCCCCCTTAAACGAAGGCAAATCCCCCCTAAAACTTGAACAGGAAATATCTCCTAAAAGAAGGACCTATTTTTCCATTTGGGCTTGAAGAAAAACCCTTTGGATCCCCGGTAGCTGGGACATGAAACTGTTACCTAGAAGAAGAAGCAGATGGAAAATGTGTTCTGAGCCAGCCAGGAGAAGATGGTACCTCGAGCTCAGGAGAAAGGAGTGCCAGGCAGGACTCAAACCTCCTAGAAATGAAGTTCTCCTYGCCCTACACCCAGGGAGAGGCTGTTTTTGGGTTAGAGAGCTGCTCCTCAAAGAACCAGAGCTCCAACGGGGCAGAGACAGCGCCTGGCTGGACGGGGGCTGAGCAGGGCTGGAGGTGGAGACGACTTCTGCAATTCAGGTTTCCATATGGTAGGAAAGATGAGCCCTATTTGTGTGTGTTTGATTCTTATCTACCAGCTGGGATCACTCATCCGGGTTGTAACTGAAATAATAATGATTAAAGAAAAGCATGCCTGCCTTGTAATGTTGCAAGTATGGGCCTCCACATCACATGGAGTCAGCCCCGATTGAGGGATGACCTATCACAAACTCAGCCTTGAGCAATCAGAGGAATATCAGCTCTAATTAGTGTTTTGCAAGCTGAAACCCTATTAAGTACTTCCCTGTTGTGCCTATTATGACTGGTTCTACACTTAAAACAAAAGCATCCT
>NW_026623451.1:1189681-1200554 GCF_030028575.1 Malurus melanocephalus
AAAAAAAAAAAAAAAAAAAAAAAAAAAAAAAGAATTCCACTCGTTTCTTCCCAGGGCGAACACCCTCCACAGATACCTGAAGCCATTTGAAAATAGCAGAATAAATAGATGAGGACACAAAGATGGACAAATGCTGAGTTTTGGGCAGGCAACAAACTCAGCCAGAGCAGAGCAGCTGGGTCTCCATCAGTGAATGTCAGACAGAGATCCCCCCCTGACCTCAGCCAGTGGCTCCTACTGGAGAATGAAAAAAAAAAAAAGGGGAAAAAGGGGAAAGAGAGGAACTACTGCTGAAACCATCCAGCCCCCATCTGTTTGTACAGACCACCCTTTGGGGTTTGCTTCCTCAACAGACAGACCCAGAGCTGCATCTCCTCATGTCCTGAGGGGGCTGAGAACAGAAGCAGCATAATTTGAGATCAGCTTGGATGGAATGGCTGCTAATTCCCTTTTCCCACATGCACTAACAGAGGCAGGGCTTGACACAGCATCACAGATATTCCAGGGACACAGAATTGTCCCTCACCTGCAGGACAGGAGAGGCTCCACACAGGATTGTCCCCCAGTGCAGCACTGGCACTGCTTGCCCTGCCATCCTTATCGAGTCTGGGATGGCCAGAGAGCAGCAGCAGCCCCTTTGCTGTGGAATTCAGTGCCTGGAGAACGTTCTGTTCTCCCACACAACAGAGAAACAGCTCCCTCAGCCCTTTGTGCTCCCAGAGATGGAGATCTCAACTGGGTAAATCCCAATCCCGAGCCTTGCTGGGCTAAAACCCCAAAATCTTCTATTTATTTTTTCTTCTTCTTTTTTTTTTTTTTTTTTTTTCCCCCAAATAAATTTACTTAGAGAGGAGAAATCCCCACAGTGCTCACACCACATGAAGAGTTTCTTCTCCTCCCTGTAACACAAATCATCCATCTGTGTGGTGTGGATTCCTTGAGGGCTGTTCATTTGCCCTCACTCCTTTCTCCTCCTTTCACATCAGCTGCTCGGCCCCTTCCTTGGGCAAAATCTCAGTTGGGAAAGGGGAGAGGGATCCATCCCTGAGAGCTGCTGTTATCCCCGATCTGTGGAGGGAAGGGAGCACAGCGGCACCTGCGCTGCTCATTTTGGGGACAATCCTTGGAGCTGTTTCCCCCTGGAATGACACCCCCTGTCCATCACCTCCATAGGCTGAGTCCCCCAGCAGGAATGGGATAAATCCTCACAGGAGACTCCTCCAGAGCAGCTGAAGTTAAGGAAACCAGAGAAGGAATGCACTGAACCAGACCTGGATTTGAACTTTTAAGTCTCCCTCTCACTGAGCTGAGTGTCTCTCAAACTTTTCACTTTGAATTTGGCTGATCCAGTAGCTACAAGCAGGCAGAAAGAGCACATTTGTAAGGATGAATCCATCCCTCTGGGAACTCCAAGCTGGTGCTGCCCCAAGTCTCTTCTGCACCTCAATTCATTTGGCATTCMCCAAGTGAGCTATTCCAGGAATGTGCAAGGATCAGTCCCCAGAAAAGCAGACTGAGAAGGGGGAGGCTGCAGAGAAATGCAGATTTCCCCAGCTCTCTAAAGCAGATTTCTTTTYCCTGCCTTCCAGCCACCTTCCCCTGCGTGATCCGAGAAGTTTCCTKAACAAAAATATAGATGTAACCTTATCTAAAGTGAGTGCAGCAAATGTACTATGGATAATACGTAATTAATAACAGAAAAATAATGTTCCCCCTGTTATTAAATCAAGGCCTCCCCTGACCTCTCACCCTCATATAAGTGCCTTTAGTTTTATGACAGCAGTGGACAAAGTTATTGTGTGTCCATATGTGCAGTCACATCCTAGCCGTGCCGAACTATTGCTGCTGTTACTTCGGGGATTTTCTGTCTCTTATTTTTTTTTTTTTTTAATTTTAAGGTTAAAAAAAGAAATGCCTCCAGTAGTTTAAAGGCTGCCTGGCCGGGGAATGAACTCAATCAGAGCATGAGATGAATCTGGTAACAAATCTGGTCCCACAGAGGAAAGCTGCAGCTCCATGGGCTCAGGGTGGTGATATTTATTTGCACAYTTGCATATGTGCGAGGGTCACTTTTGGGCTCCCTGATGCACTTCCAGGCTCAGAAGGGTGTTTGAGGAATGCAGCAATATTTTCGTCAATCTGCAGCATGCACAGAGAAAACAAAGAACAGGAGAATTTCCTGCAAGGCTCAGTATTTTTTGGGCTGTATTGCAGCACAACCTCTCCTGCTTACAAGGCAGCGTTTCTTCCCTGACTGTTTTTTTTGCTTTAATGCTTGCTCAGCCCACAGCCATCCCCRCTGACAAAAATCGGGAAAATTAACAAGTTTGGGCCTGAAAGTCTATCAAGACATTAAAGAAATGAATAACTAGGAGTCCAGGCTGGTTTTATGTGTGCCCCCCTTCCCACCAYTGCCTGTAGGAATGCTATCGAACTGCCGAGGTCAGCGGGCTCTCTGATCTATGGGCTTCCCTCCTGCTTCATTCCGTTTGATGCACAGCTCTTCCAGGAGTCAGCTCGGCAAAACCCCCGGGTTAATGGAAGCCACACCAGCCCCTAATCCAGTAGCTTTGAATTCTGCTGTTTGTGTTGGACGGGCACCGAGCGAGAGCCTCGTCACCCCCGGCAGAAGGGATGTGAATCCCGGGTCACACCTTTTCCCTTCSAGCACCYTGGRACCTGCTGCWCCCCAGGGCTGGGGCAGAGAGAGAGGGAAGGGACATGAGCATGTCCCTGTCACCACAGAAATCCATTTGGGTGCAATTCCTGCTCTTCCTGAGCTGATTTCATCGTCTAATTCAAGGCAACTCATTTCAAGGCTAAGCCCAGAGCTGCGCCTCTCCACCCAGTAGTTTTTCTCCTTGCCATGCTCTAAAAGACTAAAAGTGAAAATACTGGATTTCTCCAACAATTTCAGCTTTGAGGAGGTGGAAAACCCTTTGCCTCAAACACACAATTGGGAGTCAGTCCCTGAATCTCAGGATTGATCCATTCAGCCTCTCTGGTTTGAATCTGTGCAGAGATTTTAAACAAGCACGGCACACGAGTGCTGTGATGGAAAGGCTCCTGTGAAAGCAGGGATTTTCTCCATCCTCTCCCTCACACATCCTCCTGCCACCCCTTTTCCAGCTCTGCCTGCAGAAAGCTCCAAGGTTTGGAGAACAGGAGGGCACAGGATGCTCCCTCCACCTTCCAGATCCACCAATTTCTCTGATTTAATCAATCGAGGTAAATCCTGCCACGTTCCTGGGATACACCAGGCTGGAAATAGCCAGCTCCGCATTACCCCAGTTTCTTTCCTCCCCTCAAAACACGAGAGGAGGTTGTAGCACTTCCTAGAGAGTCCAGAAAAGACTCTCCCAGCCCTAAAATMTGCTCCTGCAACAGGGGACAAGGTATATCCATCTTTTGACTGWCCAGGGCACTTGTGAGTATCCCATTCGAAGAGAAATTTTCCCCAAAGGATGTAAGGCTTGAGGGGACCCAAAATTTTCCTTGTTTGCCCTGTATTCCCAGGAGAACACAACTATTTTAGGAGGGGAGCCCCCAAACCAGCAGCCCAGCAGTCCTGCTGCCCACCAGCATCGAGCTGGTTTTGTACTGGTCAGGACAATATCCCAGTCGGGGAGGTTGAAATGGAATTAAGGAGTCAGGACATCACCCTCCAAATGCAGATGTTCTGCCAAGGACTATGGATATGTTGTTGAAATTTATCCATGTTTATATTTTATGAATTTTTACATATTTTGTTTAAATTTATCTGTGTTTATATTTTATGGATTTTTACATAGTTTGTTKAAATTTATCCGTAYTTATATTTTATGGATTTTTACATATTTTATTTAAATTTATGCATGTTTCTATTTGATGGATCTTACATTTATGGATATATGTTTAAAACAACATTGTTTCCTTTCCTTCCAAGGAAAAGTTGCACACAGCAATGGATCTCAAACCCTATCRGTGTAGAGATGATACAAAGCTGACTGAAAACCAAGTGAGAGAAGAAACTGCTATTAAAAATTAACTTCTTGGTCTAATAAAAGAGGTATTAACACTGGCAACAAAGCACCTATGGATTCTAAGGATTTGGAAGATATTTCCAAAGATTCAGAACAATTTAGCACAACTGCAAGAAATGACATCAAATTTTCAGTTTGGGTTTMRTTTTTTGAGATTTACAAWGAATGTTTTTATGATCTASTGATTCCTGTATCAAATGAYAWGATATCCTATATCCAAATGAGAGATATATCCTATATCTGCAATGGAGGTGATGGGAAGAGTGAATCCCATTGGCTTCCCTCTGCTCTGTGCTGAAATCCCTCCTCATCTTCCTGTGGGGTGCACCCACACACGCTCCCCTCCCACCAAAACCTGCAAATACATTTTATTTATACATTTATATTTATATTTATATAAAATGCATCTGTTATCTTTGCAAATAACATTTCACAAAATGTCTTTCCTGCTTTTGTATAACCCTTCAGTGCCCACCCTGCACACAGACACGAGTGGCTGCAGCTGCATTGAAAAAGGCGTTTTCTGCCTTCAAAGTCAGCACCAGGTCCCATAAATCTTAAAAATATTTCATGGATCACCAAAACAACCCCCCCTACATGCACAAATGAGCTGCTTTCCAAGCACACAAATACTTTCAAGCTCAACAAAATGTTTTATTTCAGTCAGGGCAAGTTCTTTCATCTGGGTTTGGAGCCTCTCAGTTATTTCTCTATGGATTCTCCCCTGAAATCAGTTCAAAAATGAAATAAAAAGGAGTGTATTCAGCCTGAAAACATCCAAATAATACATTTTGCAAGGAAACTCCCTATTCCCCTTTTTTTTTAAGGGAGAGGAGGTGTTGTTTGTTTTTATTACATAAAGCTTTTCCATCAGCACATTTTACGAGGGAGAAACCTGGTTCCATTAAACCACGTTTTCTGATGAAAACCCCAATTCTGCCTCATTTTTTCTCTCTGCAGAGCTCAGAGCCTGAGAYTGAACATCCTCCACCACTCCTAAAAACCCCTCACCGAGAACTATGCACAAACCCAGCCAACTCCAGTTTAGAGAATCTGCTCTGTTTACTGATAAATATTTATTCAGATATTTACCAAGAAAACATGAAAGGCAAACCCAACATCTGGATTTCTGTTACTGCTTGCTGGGGAATATCACTGGGGAGCAGGAAGATGAGGGCAGCAGCTTTGAGATCACCCCCAAATTTGCTGTAAAAATCAGCTTTGTCCCCTTCAAATCAGAGGCAAAATTCTGATTTATTCTGGAGGCCACAGAATTTCTGTCGGCTGAGTGTTGCAGCCCGCAAAATATTCTGTTGTTATGGCTCAGAAAAAGTAAAATAATGCATTCCCATGGGGAAAATTCAGCGTGGGGTGATGGGGGCACCCCCTCCCGGGGCAGGGACCTCTACCAGGACATCCATATGGCACATGCAGCCGTTTCCATTTACAAAAATGGCCTTTTTTCCCCCTTTGACTTTAGGTGAGCTTCTTATTTCTGATTTACGGCCCCAGTGAGAGCCAAGATGCTGGGCTGCACTTCTTCATTTACTGGTATTCCAGGCAGGAACTGGAAAATCGTGGATCTGAAGAGACTTTTGCAGCAGCTCATTCTACCAAACAAAACCGTGGTTTCATGAGGATGGAGGAAATCAGCCACAGCAGCAGAGATTTTTAAAAAAATGATACAAATACAAATAAGGGAAGAATAAAAGGACAAAACGCTTGTGGACCCACTGCAGAAATGTTCCCGAGCAAGGAAATCTGCCAGTTGTAAATCTCGAGCCTGCAAAGCTTTATCCCCATACTCAGATTTAACTTTGTTTCCCTTGAAGTACAGAACAGCTCCTGGTCTGAGTTCAGTCTCTGGTCTGAAGGCTCAGAGCTGAAGCCTGACAATCCCAAGAGACTGAATTGGGAGAAAATGAGGGATTTTAGTTTGGGTCCTGCATTTCCAAACACCAAACTGGAATTTTGTCTTGATTGTAAATTGGCATTTATCTTCCTGTACAACATACAGAAAAGCAGAGTAATAGATGAAGAAGAAACCAAGACATCACTCTCCAAAATAACAGCAATAAGCAAGAACCCCAGACAAAAATGACCCACATTTTTGCAAGAAGGAGGGTTTGGTTTGCTTATTCCTGAAATCCTGCAAAGCCCAAGGAATTGCCCTGAATGAGAGTGGGAATGATCACCTTGGGGCATCATCAGGAGTTTGGGGGATACGGGAAAAKACAGATAAATGATGAGGTGGCACCTGCAGACTGCTCAGCTGTGGGTGCAGGGGAATGCACCCACATTTTGCTCACTTCCATCGATTCCAGGGGCTGCAAAGGCTGCTCACAAAATGCAGTTGCAAGAAGAGCACAGGCAGATGCTTCATCACCCTCAAACCCTGCTGTGCCCCGCCTGCTCCAAAGCTCCTGGACTGCAGGAGGACACAGTAAAACTCCTGCTCAGCTCCAGAGTTGTGACAGAACTCAAAGGGAGCTGTCCCAGAGTCCTTGGAGCACCGGGACCGGGGCAGTTTGGGGCTGGGACTGACAGGAAACCTTCCCTGGAAGGAGGGCTCTWAAATTACAAACACCTCACAGGACTTGGGAACTACTTTTCCTACTTCTGACTGATTTTTGAGCCTTTAAATGCACAGCTCCATGCTGCACTCCCATCTCCAGCACAGCATCCTTTYACTCCAAGGTGAAAATGAGAGGACATTTCTGGGGGAAGCATGGGATCCTCAGAGATCCTTTCATGTTCCCAATAAAGTTTACAGCCTGATGCTCACCATCAACCTCCTGATTCCTGCTGGACCTGATAGAAGAGCTGAAAGAGATCTGAAAACCCCTCCCTCCGAGGGGACACGAATTCCTGACCTCCAAGGGATGGTTCCAAGACATTCACGGCGATGCCCAGCTCCCTCCACGTGAGCAAAGCTTTAACTCCTCCATTTGTCTGCCAGTACCACAGTGTGAGGGTGAAAAAAGAAATAAAAATAAATAAAATAAATAAATAAATAAATAAATAAATAAATAAATAAATAAATAAAAATAGATATAAATAAATATAAATAAACAAAAAAATTAAAATATTTTAAAAATATAAATAAATAAAACTAAATAAAAATAGATAAAAAGAAATATAAATAAATAAAAATAAATAAAAATAAATAAAGAATAAAAATAATTTTAAAATACAAATAAATAAAAGTTAATAAAAATAGATAAAAATAAATAAAAATTAATAAAAATAAATAAAAATGTTTCTCTTTTGGTCCAAGCCAAGGTGACCATTAGCCAGATAATGCACCCAGAGGCTCAAATCAAGCCCTGCCAATTGCACACAGGAGTACACAAGGCAGAGAGGGTTTGCTTAAACCTCACTGAAAGATGTTTAAAGAGCAKGTTTTACCTTGTATTTGTCCCAAACTGGGAATATCCCCCTGGCTGGCCCATGCACAGMAGCTGAGCCCTGGAAAGCTGATGGTGAGCCTGCTCCTGGCTCAGAGACTGTCACACAACAARTAAAATGCTGGAATTCATCTCGTGTGCGGAGAAGAGCTGCAGCCAAAGGGATCCCACGCTGCCCTGGCACCCAGCTCTGTGGAGATTTCCTTGATGCTCTTTTTGGGGAGGACGAGGCTTTTTCTAATTTCTGAATTACACCAGCATGGGCAAAGAGAGCTGAGCTCTGTAGTGGCCACCTCCAGTTCTGTAGTGGCCACCTCCAGCTCTGCAGTGGCCATCTCCAGCTCTGCAGTGGCCACCTCCAGCTCTGCAGGAGCACAGGACTCACTGTCACTCTCAGCATCAGCTAAGCCACAGCTGAGTCTCTAAACCACAGCTTTTCCCTTCGCTTCCCAACCAGACTAACTGAGCTCTGTATTTTCAACAGGAAGGATCTGTTCCAGTATCCAGAACGGTGCCAGCATTTCAAAAAGGTGAAAAATATGTGCAAAAAACCACTCATAAATACCTCTGCTCGACTCAGGGCGAGCCAAGCAGACAGAAGCGTGACATTCATGTAGCAAAATATTCCGGGAAACAATTAATGTGGGATCCAGATCAAGAAAAATACGCTCCCCTAAGTGCCACAAGTGGGAAGAGCAGAYGGCAGGCAGCTCTCCTCCCTGGTGGCACTTGTCCATTGGGCTGTCACAGGTCCTGGGCTGCCCTGAGCTCACCTGAACGGGTGCCAGGGGCTGGCAGGGAGTGCTGGACATGGCAGGAGCCAGGAGCCACGGCCAGGCTGGCCATCTCTTTTTCAGCTGTGCAATAACACGAGGAGAAGGTGTCAAAAATAACCACCTGGCTGGAGCTGGAGGAGGAAGGTTCAAAAGTTCAGCCTGGAAGTGGAGAGCCAGGGTTTCTGCGGGGAGAGTGGCCACAATGGAGGGGAAGGGCAGGGGAAAAACCCTCTTTGGCAGGAAGTGCTGTTGGGGCTGCTGGCAGAAAGGTCTGTGCAGGTGTTCCTGAGCTAAACACACACGGCCGAGGTTTGGGAGAGAGGACACAGCCAGCTCCAGCTCCAGGCTGCGAGCTCAGTCTTGGTAGGGAGCGAAGAAAAAGGGGAGGTTTTTTGGCTGGTCCAGGCAGCTTTTGCAGGAGCCCCAGAGATGCAAAGGGACTTTTGCGGTGCAGAAAGCAGCCCCCGCCCTGCAGCACTGCCAGCACAAAGGTCAAGAGCAGCACTGCTCGGGGAAAGGACAAATTAAAGCATCAGGACAACCCCCTGATGGCCAAGCCAGCTCCCAGCCCTCAGGGTGGGTCAGACCCTTCACCTGCCATTGGAGAAGAGAACAAGTCATCCCATCCCACTACGAACAGAGGCATGGCATTAATCTGTGAAACCAAGGGGGGCTTTAAATCCCTCTCCTTGCCATGGGGGGCCTTTTCTGCTCTGGTTATTATTATTATTATTATTATTATTATTATTATTATTATTATTATTATTATTATTATTATTATTATTATTACTATTATCCTCCACCACCCTGGATAATGCACGGACCGTGCAGAGCATGCAGATGCCCTCACCTTTGCTGCCTGCATGGATTAACCCAGCACAACCCCCAAGTGCAGCCCTGGAAACAACTCCAGCCCCAAAAGCTGCTCCAGTGTCAGTGGGGTTTGTGAATTTGTRGGGTCTCTGTCCCTGGAAGAGCAGAACCACAAACACCTCCTGTGCAAATGCTCAGTGCCACCACAACCCTGGGCGAGTCTCAGATTCGTATCCCCCATTCATTTTGCCATTTTTGGATGCTGTGCATCTACAGCACTGTCACCACCCTCAGCCCTTCCAGCTGCAGGGGCAATTTCAAATTTGTGTGGAAGGCACAGAAAATGCACAGGAGAATTCAGAATTCCCCCAGCAGGGATGGGAAGTGCACCCCACTGAGGAGGGCAACCCAGCCCAAATCTTTGTGTTCTCCCCTCCTCCCTTCAGCCTCGCCCATTAAAATTTGTGATTTCTGCAGAATTATTCATTGAGATTTTGCCTTCCAGCAGGAGGCCTAACAGGATCAGGTGGCCCCATTGCCAATCCCAAATCATTTGCCTCCCTCTTGGAAAGAGGATTAYCTACTTCAATCTGGGTTCTTCCCTTTCAGCGGGCTTCCCATGCAGGAAYAAGGTTTGTGGGGGAAATGGAAAATGAAAAACCAGGTGTCACCAGTGAGATTTAGAGGAAACGAGAGTTTCASTGCTTTGGCACAAGTTGAAACCAACCCCTCTCCCCTGTGCCCCTCCAGAGGCTCCTCCAGCACATGGCCATGGCAGGCACAGACAGAGCTGGGGCTCCTCTTGTGAGCACCCCGGCTCCTGTCGAGCCCAACGCCTTCCCTGCGGTGCCAGCGCTCGGCAGAGAGCAATTCCAGACCCAACAAGATGTTACATGCTACGAGGACGAGGTGTTTGATGAATCATTTTCAGAAAAGGGGATTTTTTTTCGTAATAATAACAAGAATTTACATCCCGCTGCAACACCTACAAGACAAACAAACAGAGCGAAGTATCCACGAGCTCGGCACGCTAACCCAACTCCCAGAAAATACTGTTGGGAGGTGAGAACCCTCTCATTTAGAGCCTTGCWAAAATTCTGGCTGTAATTAATTAGCAGGTGTCTTCAAGCAAAACTGTCTCCCAAGGTTAATACAGCTGATGTTTTATTTATGGTCCTTCCTGAAGAGCTGTGGTTGAATTTAATAAAAGGCAAACATGGAAACGGGGGTATTTTATTCATTTAGAGTAAAATATGTCCCCATAACTGGTGCATATTCCTATTTATTTTGGAAAGTGTGAGGTCTGAAAATAGTGGGGAAAACTCCTGGAATAAATTCTAGTACAGTCTATACCAGCTCACYACCATGGAATCTGCAAACAAGAGGAATTATTGCAGTTTTGGAGCATCAATGACCTCATTTCTGATTTAAAGAGGATGGTTGAGTCCCACACCACCAGTGGAGGAGGAGAAAGGCTCTGAATTCCAGCACTGYCCATCTGTGTCTAAGTGTCTAACTCATCTCAAGAAGAAGGCACTGAGATTGGGGAAGCACCAGCGCTTCTGTCATTCACCCTGAACCATCTYTCACACCCTTCTCCCCATTCTTATCAAGTGGAAAATCACTTGAAGAAGCAGAATTGGGGAAGGTGGAATAAAAACTGGCTTGTGCTCCTTATCCTAAAGAGATGCCTCACATCACAACTGACAAAATCATTAAAGAACTAAAAAAAAAAGAAAAAAACAATCACTCAACTCTCAAGCTTCTTTCTCAGCATTTCTACAGTGAGGCACATCTGTTCCCATCTCCCTGCAAGAGGGCAGCGGGGATAAATGGGATATCTCCTTAGCATGGA
>NW_026623451.1:1202015-1204444 GCF_030028575.1 Malurus melanocephalus
CCCAGCGCCTTTCAAACCTCTCCAAGTCCCAGCCAGCCTGCCAGATTTACGATGTGTTGCACTTTTTGAACATCCTTGGATCAGAGCGGGGTGATGAAAGCCTGATCGCTCTGGAGATGRCTTTTTGTGCCGAGTGTATAAAAAATATTGTCCCCCCATACACGCACACACAATCCTCCTCTCTCTTCCCTTAAAAGTCTCTTTACTGAAAACTCCAGCCAAGCCCRTCCGTGCCAAGAACCTTCCCACACTCCACTCCAGCTTTTGCTTTACTTAGAATTAATTCAGAGATACAGTACCAGGGACTACAGCATTTGCTGAGTCTTAATAAGACCACAAGGAATAGGAAAGGAAAAAAAAAAAGCAGGAAAGAAGAGGAGGAAAAAACAAAAAGAAAACTTGAAGCAGTTCTTGTAACTGAATCTGTTGGAGTTGTAAGTGTGGTAAATGCATGTTCCTGCACTGTTTGGACGCCTCTGCTTTGCCTTTAGCAGCTGCTGTAATAAACTTCCCAGAAAGTATTGGATTCACAGAAGTGTTACTAGAAACCCTAACAGAAACCCGTGGAAATGACGTCTCGATGCAACCAAACAGGGAGATAATCCCCGCTACCATAAAGAGAAATCAAAACTCAGTTTCCTCGACTGAGAGAGAAAATCAAAATTGCCTTCTGCATTTCAGAGAGGGGAGGAAGAAAAGAAAGCGGGGGGGGGAGGGCTGATATCTAATTACGAGTGTCTTGAAATTCCTCCTGCATCGCGTTTCCTTCAAGAGATGCCAAGAGAGCGAACCCTGGGCGATGGCGCTGGAGGTGCCGCGCTCGGCTCAGCCCGGCGCACGCGGCTCTGCCCTGCCATGACAAAACATTTAATTACGAGTGGCCCAATGTCTTCCACATTTGGAAACTGGATTCCTGACACACATAATGTACCCCATGCTGACACGACTGTTTGGCAAAAGCCGAGCCTGTGATCTCACGTTAATTGCTACACAAATATACTTATTGTGGGCAGGGGTTTTATATGGCTGAAGCCTCCATTTGCACATGTTCACAATAAAAACACTCCCCCCCTCCAAATAACGATTAACTCTTTTTTTTTTTTGAGAGGGTTTTTTTTTTTTTTTTTTTTTTTTTTTTTGAGATGCAGTTTTAATGGCATGAGAACTGTCTGTCGGCTTCCATTACCCCTTTGTTCTCATCGTCTCTCGCTTTATATGTATTTTTATAAGCCTTTTAAAAGCAAGTCTCCCTGTTCTTAATTCTTCCCTCTCTTTACTTTTGTTTTTATTGTAGGGCATCAATAGAAACAGAAAGATTTTGCCGGATTAAAGACGTGGCTGTCACTTGAAAGCCAGTCCCCTGATAGAGATCTTATAAGATCTCCCAGTTTCTTCCATCTAAGGCTTTTTGTGGGGAGRCAGGAGGACGGCGACACATTTCCCCTTAAATCGGTGGCCGGAGGTGCAAGATATCCATCAGCCTGTGGGACTCAGCCTTTGTCCTGCCCAGCCCAGCTGGATACACGGGAGCATCCACAGGGATGGTTCCCTGGTCACATCAGGGGCTCCGAAGGTGCAGCTCCTGGGATCCCATGCACGGGAATAAAGGATGCCAGCGTGGTGCTCTCAGGGTTTCCTGTTTGGTGTCTCATCACAGAAAGACTGAAATCTTTGCCTGGTTCCTGCTGAGGATCCCACAGAGGGAAAGCAGGCTTTACCCCTGGGTCCTACAGCCTTTGCCAAGAAAGCAGCCCCAAAACGCCAAAATTCACCTTTCACCAAGACATCAAAATTTCTCCTTCACCCAAACATCAAAATTTCTCTTTCACCAAAAGACAAAAATTTCTCCACCAAAACACCAAAATTCCTCCTTCATTAAAACATCAAAATTCTCCTTCACCAAAACACCAAAATTCCTCCTTCATTAAAAAAACAAAATTCCTCCTTCACCAAAAGACTAAAATTTCTCCTTCACTGAAACACCAAAATTCCTCCTTCACCAAAACATCAAAATTTCCCCCTTCATTAAAAAAACCAAAATTCCTCCTTCACCAAAACACCAAAATTCCTCCTTCTCCACCTATCCACAGCACACAGTAACTGGGCTCTGAGCCCCAATTCTGGCTCTGCTGCTAATCCTCCTGGTGTCCCTGAGCTCCTGACGGAGCCCTCGTGAGCTCTCCCGATCCAGAGGCAAAGCAACAGTGAACAAGGCCACAGGGCTGGGGAAAATCCGAGAGCTCAGCRGGTTTGGAGATCCAGAGCTGAAGATGCAACGCTGAGGTAGCTGTTGAAGGCTCAGAGCTATCATCCCCATCACCCTGCTCCGAAGAGGAAGGCTCCAAAGGAGCTGCCAGCAGGTGGAAGTCCCCACATTCCCTACTTCCCAAAAAACAGCTTTGTAGCACACTGATGGCTGTGCTTTTTTT
>NW_026623451.1:1205441-1262618 GCF_030028575.1 Malurus melanocephalus
TTTCCTGACGGCAGTGAGTTTTCACACACRGTGGTTGCGTGTGGTTCCAGCTTTTCCCAGTGAAGGAGCAGTCCRGGAGCTGGCACACGGGTGAGGAGARCAAGATGAAGTGGTTTGGGCTGCCCCGATTGCTCGGGTGTCATTGGGGTGGCCATCGCACACATCCCGCCGCCCGCGGAGCTCCGATAGCATCTGCAGCCTGGGAGCTCACACTTCATCCGCACATCCACGGCCCAGTGGCGCAGGGGGAGCTTCAAAGCCATGAATTATCTTGCAGAAGTCGCTTATCACAGAGACACATTCATCTCCAGGAGCTGGACCCAACCCAGCCCCACTGGCTGCAAGTTCAACCGAGGGCATGCGTGTTCACTGCTTTATTTTATTTTTTTTATTTAATTTTTTATGCAATTTTGGGGTTGCAGAGCCAGACATTAAGCTGGCTGATAGTCCAGTCCTGTGAAGGATTCCGAGTTGGCAAAGTTCTACTCCTGATTTATGGGGCACAACAGCTCAGGGCCTGGGATGCATCCATAACATTCGTTCCATCTGTCGTCAATGCAGATTCTGTTCTCCACCGCTCAYGCTGGCAGGGCTTGATCTGCCCTCCGTGAGGGGGGGAGGAAAGGGGATGAGAGAAGAGGAAGCTGAAGTCTCCCATTGGTGCCAATGGCTTCACAGGAGGCCTCGAGTTCTTCAGATGCCTCTAAGCATTGTTGCTGGAGCGATAATCTTTGGCAGCCCATTTGGGAGGGGAAGGGAAGGGAACGAGCGGCCGCACTGATTTTCAGGAGGATTTCGGAGCCGATGTTTTCACCGACAGGCTCRTTTCAGGCCCACACACGCCTGCACTAATAAAGGGTAAAGGTCCAAAAAACCATCCAGTCCTCTTGATCTCCTGCCCTTGTTCCCTGCAGGCAGATGTCCTCTCTGATCGATCCACACAAAACACGATCCTGTTCAGAACAGTTAAAACCCCGCTAAAGTGCGAGTCATCTTCCAGGATCGTGAGCAAGTCAGCCCAGGAAGCAGAGGGAACGTTTATCTCGGGCACAACAAAAGCCTCCAATCTGCCCTGGAGATCTCTGGCACGCCTGGGGCTGGCTGGGGCTGACAGGGCTGGAAGCTCCATCCCCAGAGCGAGTGCTGAGCACCGCGCTGGGATTCACACACAGAGACAGCCSAGGCGGGAGCCAGGCTGCGAGCCAGGATGCTCTTCCCTCCTSTTCCCCCCTTCCCAAGATTGGGAGGGGTGGGGATAGTCCCCCCCATGCACAGTCTGTGTCCGAGGCTTTGCTGAAACGCTGATGATGCGATTCGCCCCGGAATTTCACCTTCTGGTTCCTCGCCGTTCCAACGCCTCCGACATCTACAAAAAGCTGGAATTTCCTGCCAGCTCAGTGGTGCAATTTCAAATGCTTTTTGGTTTTCGACTGCGCTCTTTAATCTCCAGCCAGCTGGGCCCGTGCGTTAGCGTGAAGGCTGAAAGCTCCRGAGCTCTGGGCAGTCACTTTTCCAAGGATCTCACCTGTGGGTGGAACGGTTCGCTGCGGCTCTGCGCTAAATTAAAAAGAAACGCACATGCCAGAACCGTGTGTCTGAGCCGCCGTGTCCCTGCTGCCCTGCAGAGCTGTGGGCCAGTTCCAGGGTTCCCTTCTGCAGAGGGAGAGCTGCAGGTTTAGCTGCCGGTGCCAAGGAGGGCAAGGAGCAATTTGGAGCGGAGAGCTGCAGGGGYTGGCAGGTGCGGCGGGCACGGAGCCACGAGGGCCTCCCCGGCCCCTCCATCGGGGCAGGAGGGATGGAAATCCAACCAACCTGCCTCTCGGGGGGATACCTTTAAAGAGAATGCTTTCTCAAGGGTTGTCCCAGCAGAGAAATGGATTTGGCTCCCCTATTTCCCGTGAGAAAAGATCCCATCGTAGACGCTCCCGAGCTGTTCACAGCCTGCACCATCCTGGGAGGTTTGCAGTGAAAACCCCGCTGGCCAGAGAACGAGCAGCCCCTGACTGAGACAAAGGTCTGGGCAAGAAGTTTCACAGCTCCAGACTATGGGGAGCAGACCATCAGCTGATGCAAGGTAATATAATTATTGAGAAATTAATAAATTGGGACCAGTCCACATCAACCATGGATGTGCTCAAGGAGCGGAGCCAACAACATCCAACACACAGCCCTGATGGAGCCACAGCAGAATCGTTTGAGAATGGATTTTATGTGATAAGCCAAAAAAAAGTGTGTGGCAGAGAAGAGAGGGAGGTACAAAAAAGTCCTGTCCCCCTGCTCACTCTACCATTTAAGAAAAAAAATATGTTTATTCAAAGAGAACTGACAAGGGCTACAGCAAAATGGATGAGGAGCTGAATATGGAAAAGGCAAAACCATCAGTGAAAATAAATTCAATTATTTGGTTTTGCTTAGAGAAGCAACAAAGTTTCTGACATGTTTGTTATTCAGCCTGTCATTAGGGCTGAAAGATGTCTCAATAATGTTGTAGTTACATTTTTAACATCCACTCTCCTCCGAGCAGTTTGCATATTTTCCACTACGTTAGCTGATCAAGCCATTAGTTACAGTTACTTAAAAATAAATGAGCTCTGTATTTTCCTTCCTCCACACTCCCCATCATGAAGCTCGGCAGCAGGGGAGGGGGGACAGGCAAGGGAACCGTTTGGTCTGCGATGAAACAACCCGACAGCGATGGGAAACGCTCGAGTTTGACCGTGCAAGGCGAGGACGAACGAGAAGAAAAAGCAGAAGCWTCTCTTGTCAAGCAGGGAACTGATAAGAGCCTGAACGGCAGCAAAACAGGCAAAATGAAAACCATATTTGCAAAAGGAAYTGCAGTGGGGCGTCCAACTCAATCCTGCGAGAGCAAAGGCAGGGTGGAATTTCGTTGAGCACGCTGATGTGCGTTCACTTGCCAAAAGGAGTTTCAACTCGAGCTGTTCTTTTTGCTCTTTACCCTAATCCTCCCTCCTCCCCGTGAAAAAAAGCAGTCGTCAGTCAATTTTCATGAAAAGGTTCCTGTTTTTACCCATTGCAGAAAAGCAGGTAATTTTAATGCTTCTATCCCCTCGCTCCCAAAATTCAGCTGTAAAAAAACCCCAAAGCAAAACCGACAGCTCGTGTTTGGACTGCTGAAAAGCAGAATCTGCAAGCAATTTTGCTCTGTTAATTATSCTTAAAATAAAAGAAAAAAAAAAAAGTAAAAAGAAAGCAGAAGATGAAGATATTTTCTGCCATGCAGAAAATAAGGGCAGCACATTTTCCTAGCTATCTGTGAACTGGAGAAAAAAAAACCAATCCATCAGGGGTAGAGAAAAATCGGAGCATGCCAGGAAAAATAACAAGTACATTGCACTAATAGGTCATTGGGCAATTCTAACTCAATCCAGACTTCATTGCTGGATACAGATTTATTCRATGTATTGACTATTGGGTCATAAGAATGGCCCTCACAGCCAGCACAGAGAAGTCTCCAAGTGCTGCCCTCTCCGTATGGGGATGTCTGACTGAGATCCTGCCAGCTCTGCTGAGCTGCTCTCGTTGGTGGCTTTGTCAGAAAAAGAAATAAAATTATTGCAATATTGCAATAAATAACCTTAATGCAATAAATAACCTTAATGTTGGCCTCCCAAAGTGTTGCTACGCAATAATCTGTGGGGTTTAGCAAAGATCCCCATTCTGCAGAATAAATCACCTCTGTCCAGGTGCGATCTCAGCTCACCCTRCACCACCAGTGACCACGGAGCAGCACCAGCACCCCTGCCCTGCCACAGCAGCTCACACAACAGGGAACTACAAGCACCTCCATCAAATCACTGCTTTGAAAAAATCAGGATGAATGCAGAAACTAATCACAGCCTAATGCTGCTAAAAACCCCAACCCTGCAGAGCGGTGTGGTCCAAAGTACGCCTTGGCTGTCACTGTTGTATGGGTTTCTCCTCAATTTTGGAGCACATGCTGTTGCCACAATTGTTCGACAGCTGGGGCTTTCCAAATTGGTGTCTGACAGTGGAAGATGGCACAACTTCCAGTCTGAGTTCTGAGGGTAAATTCTGGAGAGCCAGGTCTAGGCTGGAAACCACTTTTAAAATCTTTSAGGGTGCTTACAGCTATTTTAGAAACCTCCTTACTCGTAGAGAGAGGTTTTGCTGGTTTTGAGAGAATTCCCCCCTCATAAAGCCTGCTCTGCTCGAGAGCAATCCAGCTCTGTCCTCTGCTTTGGAGCAAATATCACCCAGCTTTCCACAGCTCCTCTGAACCGGAGAGATGGGGAAGATTCCCAACACTTTAAYGTGAGACTCTTCTTCCAGCCACATCTCAGCACAAACACAGCCACCGAGCTTCAGGATGCTCAGGACACGCTGTCCAACCCTGGGAAACAGCTGKCAGCCCGAAGAGCCACGCTGAGCCCTGACCAAGTGTCCCAATTCCCAAGGGCCAGTCTGGGGGTCAGCCTGGCTCAGGCAGCGCTCACGGATCCCACGCATGCGTCCTTCRCCTCAACCGCACCCTCCATGCTGGGGTGTGAGAATGCTCCATCCCCTCCAGCTACAGGGGAATTCCCAAGCAGATGGTTAAACTGGATTTCCAGCTTCTCTGGAGCAGCAGAATGGGGGTAACTCATCGGGGTGGAGGGAGGCACCCGGCTCACGTTGGCCGGCGCTTTGCGCCCTGGGCGAGTCACAGGTTCTATCGGTCACCCGAGTTTCATTAACTGCAGCTGAGCTCACGCCTTGGCACCTGCAGWGCACCTGGAGACCTTCACAGGAGCCCGGTAATTATGCAGAAATCCTGTATAAATAATGAGCCACGCCAGGGAAACGCTGCACGTTTCACTGGGCAGTCACAGGAGCCTTCTAGGAACGGGAGATTCAGACTCCACTAAAATCCCCGGGCAAGGGGGTACCTCGACCTCTCCGACCTTCTGCCAGGGGTGTCAGCACCAAACTGTGAGCTCTGGAGTTCAACAGCTCCCACGAGGCAGGAGCAGCAGGCAGCAGATTCAATGGTACAGGCTTAAAACAAAGGCCTGCAAGTCAATAAAATTAATCAAAATAAAGCCTTATATTTATAAGCTTATATTATAAGATAAGCTTATATTTTTATACAATTTATGTTATATAAGCTTATCAAAATAAGCTTATATTTTGCTGTCACCCACAGGCTGCTGCAGCGTTGACTCTGAAGGGTGGGAAAAAGGCAGAGAACACGAAAGACGTGAACAGAGAGAATGAGACATCAAGGGGAGACCGCAGCAGCRCACACAGCCCAGCCCTCGCTGCCAGGGAAGGAAGGTCAGGGATTTGGGAATACACCCTGGAGCAGCGGTGCCAGCCAAGGAAAGAGAATCTAGGGCCCCCCTGTCCCAGCCCTGGAAATCCTCTCCTCATAGGGAGGTCCCCAGCAGCTGCTCCATCCTGTGGTGGGAGGAAGGGTGAGAGATGTGGGAAGAAGAGAAGGTGAAGTTCTCCTGCAGCTTCATCCTTCATTGGGCAGCAGCTCCATCCCCGTGGCTCTGTATTCAATCATGAACTCCCCATCACTGTTTCAGGAGCAGCCATCATTGGAAAGGGCCATGGTCTCCCAACTCTCCACTACTCTGGTGTGTGGACATCTGGAAAGTCTATGGAAATATGYTTTCTTGAGCCTCCAGGGCTTTTTTTGCCTCTGTTCTCAGCACTAAACCCTGTCTCAGAAAGCTTTTCTCACAGTATTTTCCATGTTGAGTGTGTAGAGGGGTATATATATTAAGTACAAACAGCAGTGATTTCTACAAGAACCCCCAAGGCTGTTTGGTTGGAAGGTTGGGGGCTTCCTGCCTTCCTCCAGACTGATGTGAGCAGGTCCACTTAGCATAACCCCAAAACAAGCCTTACAGCCTCAAATTAAAACATTTACATCTTCCAAGAGCAGTCCAACCCCAAATYGCAGTGGGTGTCAGCACTGGAGGGGGATTAAACACCCACAGRCAGCTCTGAACCTCAGCACTGCCACTTGTGCTTGGATTTAATCCTGCCATGAGCCCCCAAACAGGGACAGATCTTTACAATCCACAGCCAAAGCTTGGCCTAAGCTCTTAGGCTGGGGTCAGAGTGCGATGTGGATCCATATCAGCAGAGCTTTACACTTCCATTCTAGCAGAGAATCTGGCCACTTGT
Source organism: Malurus melanocephalus (assembly GCF_030028575.1). Lineage (NCBI taxonomy): Eukaryota > Metazoa > Chordata > Aves > Passeriformes > Maluridae > Malurus > Malurus melanocephalus. Next base: position 1,211,604 of record NW_026623451.1, read on the forward strand.
GACTGGAATAGCTTTCTGAAACACATCCAACAGGAAATCCTAAATCAAGAACACTCTGCAGTTTGAGAAGATTCCTCTCCCTCAGATCCAAACCCAAYGAAACGTTTTGTAACTTTTTCCATTTTAGGAATGAGAAGGTTTCTTCTCATATCTTCCTCTCGCTCCCAAACAAATAATCAAGTACACGGGAGCCCAAAATGTTTTTCCCCTCTGCTGATTTTGTCCAGCGAGCTGAGGCTGCAGCCAGMGTGTTTCAAGCTGGCCAGCTGTGCTCTGAGCAGCTGACTCGGGAGGCCCAGCTGGGACAGGCACAATTCCAACTGCAAACAAATGAGGCAACACCTTCGGAGAAGGGATCGAACGGGGGGAAACGGCCACGGCTCAATTCAGAGCTTCCTGTAGCTTTTCCATGGACAGCTGCTGGTGAAGGCCAGATTCTCAGCAGGGTAAAGTGGTCCTGCTGCTTAGAGTTCCCCAGCTCTGCACCAATTTTCAGCACCTGAGAGCACAGCACAACCTGGTTTGTGTTGGGGCTTTGCTGCCTCTCTGTTATCATCTTTCATCTGGAAATAGCTGCACTGGGAGAGAGAAACGGAATAACAACCAAAATTTGTCCGGTCCAGAAATGGTTTCCTGGAACTTTATTTTTTTTTTTCTTTTCTGAAAGGAGATAAAGTTGTTCATTGTTTGTCTTGGCTGCCTGTAAACTCATGCTGCTGAGAGCAGCCTTTGATCACAGGGCTATTGGGAGGCTGACCCTTGACAGCCAATCCACTCCCTGCTCTTCCAGTCTCACCAGCCCGGGCCTGACTTCCTTTTTCATAAAAAGCCATAAAAAAATTACACATGTATTATCCAACAGCCCTTGCAGCAGTTTAGGGATCCTGATCTAACTAGCTTACAGACAATTTCAATATCAGGCTATTCCCTTCCTCAGGGGGTTCTGTGATGGGAATGGGGAAGGAGGGAGTTTGTGATGTTCTGCCACGAGCAGCAGCAGCTCCATCCAAACTTGCACCAGGGTGTACCCAACAAATCCCCTCTGAAAGGGACAAACCACAGCCCTGTCAAACACTGCCAGGAGTCCATTTCGTGTCCTCTTTTCCCACTGAGAAGTTTCTGGACATTTGTGTAGGGTTGATGTGTYCCTGGGATCTGCTCAGAGCTCCCAGYTCTTGCTGGTTTCCTGCACATCCAGAACATTTTTGCAGCATGTGTTGCCCAACCGCAGAGGCTGCAGGCACAAAACACATTTTCATCTGACACCTAGCAGGSAGTTTTTCTACGTAAGTCACTCTGTGCAATGTGACTCATTGCTCCCACACTTCGTGGAAGCAGCAGGCTCAGTTTATTCCACAGATCCCAACCATATTCCCAAAGCACTGCATTTGYAAAGCTTGTGTCAACAATCCAGAGCGTGAGCACGGGCAGGGCAAAGCTTCCCAGCAATCCCCCAGCTCCAGCCCCGTGTGCCTTCCCAGCACAATGGCATGAGAAACCAGTGCAGGTGACCTGGGAGATGCAGGGTAGAGAAATAGGATTTTTAAGAATATCTTTTAGTCCGTGGACAAGTGAACTCTGCAAGCTGGGGTGGTAGAATTGCCACTAGGCTGGATTTATCAGCCACCTCCTTCACCAGGGGACTCAGATAATTTGATATGTACCAGATGATATCCAGAAGACTCAAATAATGCCCTTATCATCTCCTACTTGTCATCTGGGAGCCAAACTTCCAAACCCTTTGTTCTTGGAGCCCAACACCACGCTCGAGCCGTTAACATCTCCAGTCCAAAATCCGTCCCACCCACGTATGCAGCAGCACAATTAGAGYGGCTTAAAAATAAAAAGTTCCACTGGTGCAGAAATACATGAGTGTCAAGCCAACCTTTAGAGCAGAGTCAGGAACGAGACGTGTTCTTGTTGTGCCCGGTTTTATCTGATCCATTAGCTATGAAAATGATCACACGAGCCAAGGGCTCAGACGAACGTCTTGCTCTTGTGTCTGGCCACAGAGTGGAAAGTCGAGTTCCAGTTAGCTGTGGTCTGAACAGATGCAACAGGCAAAAAACAGCTAATTATTTCTAATTCCCAAATAATAATACCAGGGSAGAGGAGGGAAGTATGTGACCGGTCTAGAGTTTCTCAGAAAGCTTGTAGCAAGGGCAGGGAGAGAATGTGGTGCTGGCATGAACTGGTGCAGCTCTGGCCGTGACATTTTCCCCTATTGCTCTGGATCACCTTCAAAACCCACAAACACTCAGGCCTCCCAGTTTCTGGGAATCATGGAATGGTTTGGGATGGAAGGGACCTTAAAGCCCATCCAGTGCCACCCCCTGCCATGGGCAGGGACACCTCCCACTGTCCCAGGCTGCTCCAAGCCCTGTCCAGCCTGGCCTTGGACACTGCCAGGGATCCAGGGCCTGCCCACCCTCACAGGGAACAATTCCTTCCCAATATCCCATCCATCCCTGCCCTCTGGCACTGGGAAGCCATTCCCTGTGTCCTGTCCCTCCATCCCTTGTCCCCAGTCCCTCTCCAGCTCTCCTGGAGCCCCTTTAGGCCCCAAAAGGGGCTCTGAGCTCTCCCTGGAGCCTTCTCCTCTCCAGGTGAGCACCCCCAGCTCTCCCAGCCTGGCTCCCTCTTTTCAGTTAAGATGAAGTTGTCACCATCAGTCTGGGAGAGCACAGCTCCAATCCCATCAGCCACATTCAGCTCTGCCTCTCCTGGAGTATCCCKGCCACAGGAACACCTCTGGGATACKSCAGGAGATGCAGAGYATCCATCTGGGACTTGTACATTCACAAACTCAGCTCCAGTCATCCCTGCCACATTTCCCCTCATACACCAAAACCCTTCCCAGCTCTTCTAAGAAAATTGGGGAAATCACAAAACCTGCAAGGTTTGACATCAGAACTTAATACCAAATGTCCTAAAGTGGATGTGCAACCCAGAAAAATACCCAGAATGACAAAATACGAATGTAAATCAACCCCTTCCCAGGTCTTCTTTCTGCTCCAAACTCAGTATTTTTGCTCCACCTCTCTTAGGAGATTTACCCAAACCCCACCCTTTCAGAAGATCTGGCACCAGCTATGGCACAATCGTATTCCRTGGGTAATTTGGATGTCACATCCCCATTGCTGCCTCCTGGAAATCAAAATTACAGCTCATAAATCGCGAATATCTTGACGCTTTTTAAGGTTGGGTGCGCAATTCCCGTCAAGAGCGAGGCACATCCAAAATCCAACAGAATAAAGACACACGAAGGGTCTGGCTGTGGGGACACTGTGTCTAGGATTTTCATAAACACATACTTTTCTTGTTAGACTTTTCCCAGCATGTGCAACAACATAGGAAAAACCCCGAAATAACATTCCCCGCCGTTATTCCAGGGTGATGTTGTCATGACGAAGCGCCCTTGTGCCACTCTCCTCTTGTGCAGTGTCCCCCCAGATGACCACGGGGTCAGACGGTGACGAACGGAGCTCTGACCCTCCAAGTTCCCTTTGGAACTCGGAGCCAGCAGGAAAACAGCTGCTTTCCCTAGCAGCTCTGGAGCTCCAGAGGGAGCTCAGCCAAGCAGACCATGGGGTGGAGAGCTGGGACCCCAAAARGAGKGGGACATGAGGGTCACTGGGAGACCACGCAGCTCCAAGGATTGAGTGTCAACTCCTAAAATAACACCCACACAAGTGAGGTATGGATGACAGCTCACTGAGTTAGGGACTTCCCAAAACAGGCAAAAGGAAATCCAGAAACAAATATTCCCCTAAATCCCACTGTCTCCCAGAAATTCACACATGGAGTGACGGTGCAACTGAATTGCTCATAGCTTAAGAGACCAGGRCTTTGAGGTTCCTTCAAGAATTTTGGAAATTATTATTGTGTTCTGTCCATAGCAAGGATTGCTCACACAGGGCTCTGTTAGTCAGATCATTTGGCACTAATTGGCTCCTCCTAATCAAAACCAAAATGGTTCTGCTCAAAGCTGACAGAAAAGTTAACTCTGCCCTTCTACTGCTGACTACAATGACTGGGGACATGGACATCAAATGGAACAGGCTGGCAGAGAGCTGAGGAATCTCAAATTCAGAGACTGAATGTTGAATTTAGAATTCCTCTGCCTCCAGTTACAGCAGAAAACCCAACAGAGATGTTTAATTGCAGGCAGGAATTGTGCAAGTCAGACAAATGTCCTTTGATGGACCTGGAGCCCATCTTGACCATGTTGGGTTTAAGCACCTTTCTGCTACAAGGACTCAACATTATTCTTACCAGTCCTCCTTCATTCCTTCTCTCCAACTGTGCAGCATGGATTAATTGCAATTTTAAAARTAAGGGCCCTTTGGCTCCCTCTGGGACAGCCAGGTCCACAGGAGGCCCTTCAAATGATATTTTTAAGATTCATCGTTTTTGGGAGCTGTTTTATGAAAGCCAACCAACAACACAGACCTGACTGATGCCACAAACTGTTGGATGAACTCGTGGGCGTCTGGGCAAGGGCTTGTTTCCAGTCACACACATCAGTGAGGGAGCTGTATCATTTCCAGGCAGCTGAGAACTAACAAATCTCACTTCACTCAGCCAGGACAGTGATCTGGCTCCAAAAGGAAATCACTGCTCCACGCTCTGGTTTTCTCATCTGGAAAAAGAGGCACTGATCTCAAAATCCTTAAGGAAATCATGCCACAAGCAGATMAAAAATAGATAGTACCAAATCAGCATTTTGTGATGCTGCATGGTTGTGACAAAACAGCAGCGTGTCAATGCAATTTTCAAGTGATGGGAAATACACTGACAGAAGCCTTTTAAAGTGTAACCGAGAAGAAAAAAGGATGAAAAGACCAACCAGTTTCACATGAGGGGAAAACCAGGAATGCTCCCTCCTCCGTGCCCTCCCTTCTAAGCAAAACAAAACCACAAGTGAACTACAAGAGGGACCTGTTGTTTCAAATCTGAATGGAAAAATCAGACAACTCTCCCATGGCACTCGTGGAGCAGAGGTTAAGAATGAGGGGCACAGCAGAAAGGAGAGATGTGAGATAAGCTGCTCAGATTCACATCTCCCCATTTCCTCTGCTTCCTAAGAACTGGGTCAGATTATAAACTTATGCAAATGTGTTTACTTTACATTTTATTTTGGTCTTAGCCATGCAGTTGTCAGCCTGTATCAACATGTCAGTCTGTTTGTGCAAACAATCATTCCTTCGTGGAAGGATTTCAGTAAAAACAGACAAAATGTTATGACATGCGAAGAAACTTCCTAAACATGACAATAAAAGAAAAGAGGATATGTTTTCCTTACCAATTACACAGCTTAAAACAAAAGGAATCACTCAGTGCTCTTTCTTTCCCCAAGGACGGGCGGGTATCAGATCACATCGTGTGAGCTTTGATGGAAAACCGCRCTGGGGTGGGATTTGTGGGGTGGCTGAGAGGAAAGAGAAGCAAAGCACATGGGCAGAGCACTCCAAGCACCCAACACCACGAGCCTTTCCACTTCTTCTCCATAAAATATCCCCAGGTACTGGAGAGAAATGGAAACTGCTCCCTGCAGTGATCCAAATCTGGAGAAACACTGGGCCTGTCACAATCCCTTCAGCGCCTCGCAGAGGATGTGAGGAATGGGTGGGATGGTTTGAGGGTGGGAAGGCAGCTGCAGAGAGCAGGGAACAGGGCTGCATTGATCCATCAGTGTTCTGGTCGTCCTGGTGACAGCTCTTGGCCACTCTGCCTCCCCACTGATGTGGCAACATCTGGCCCYGCTCTATTGTGCTCTCCCTTTGTGCCAGACCCGACTGCACTGCACTCGCGGCTCCGTGCCCATCCCAGCGTGGAGAAGGTGTGTGGGGTCTCCAGCAGTGTTTGTGGGTCACAGGGACAGAGCCAAACCCCAGAGCCCAGCCCCAAAGCCTGGCAGGGAGGTGCCCAGGTGAGGAGTGGTAACGCCAGGCAGTGTTCAGCGCTCTGGGAGCACACGGATCTTGCTGGAGCTGAGGAGCCCYCAGCACCCCCCAGAACACTCCTCTGGGATCCTTCCTCCCACCCCCAGCACAGGCAGGACTTTGTGAATCCGATAAAAATATCCTTGCACAGTTCACCCAGATGAGACAAAGTCTGAGGCCAGACAGGGAAGGSAATGTGTTCCTTTGATTTTTTCCTGCTTGGAGGTGTGAGTTCACTCARCCAGCAGCATCTGCTGACACTTCCTTCCAGAAAAAAAAGCAGGGGAGTGCCATTCCCTGCCCAAGGAAAGACACTGAAGAGATCCTGAGCATTAGGAATTGCACAGTGCAACAAGGGACAGGAGCCCAGGGCTGCAGCTACAGCCACAACTCAACTCTGCAGCTGAATCCCCTTTTTTTGGAGCCACTTTGCTATTCCCACAAAGGAGATTTTATCCCTGCAATGTTATGTGCACTGCACTGTGGCCAGGCAAAATAATAAGGGATAATTTAGGACAAACAGCCCCTTCCCTGCAGATTCCATCGAGCCTGGTGCAAACTCCAAGAGGCYTGGAGCTGCCAGCCATTGAGACCCACGACCAGAGCCACCAAGGAGCCACCAAGGAGCCACCCAGGCACTTGGCACGGGCCCCACCCTCGATGCAAGGTTGGRCTGTGTGTGAGTAAGGCGAGGAACGCACATCCACGGATGCCTTCAGCTAGGAAACACTGACTGAGGTCTCTCCATTGCCCTGGGAGCTCTCAAAATCTTCCAGCAGATAATTAGAACCATTCTGAGTGTGAAAACACCCCCGGTGTGAGATGGAAAACACGCTAGCACAGCTCCCAGCTTACCTCCTCGCTGCGGAGCTGTCCCGGACAGCGGCACGGATGGGATCCACCCGGGATCCACCCGGGATCCACCCGGGATCCGCCTCCTCCCCGGGGCTCCTCCAGTGTCTCCTGCAGCCTCAGCCCCTTCCCGCTTCCCCTGGCACGGGAAAGTCCGTGCTCTGTTCGTCTGGAGCCTACAGAGGGCATCGTGGAGAATTCCCAAAGAATTCCYGTCCCGGCTGGTTGGATGGGCACTTTGGGTGAGCCGCGCTGCTGGCGCTGCCCAGGCCTTTGGGGCAAGGATCCGTGAGGGTGGGGAACACCCAAGGGATAATTCCACAGGATGAAACACAGGAGGTTTTCCCCTGCCCTGCCAGCAGCCCGGTCCCCGGTGCCGGGGATTTCAGTCAATGCAACAGGAGCGGTGAGGGCGCGGAGACAGCTCCGGCACAGCCGGCGATCCTGTTATTGTCAGCGGGCTGGAGCTGCCGGGGTCAGGAATCGCTCACTAATGACAGAATTAATGATTGCCGGGGTTCAGGGCCTGCCCCGCACACACGGCTCACGCACGGCSAGCCCGGACCCGGTGATCCCCGCTCCCAGAGCCGCGGCTCCAGCACCAATGACCCCGATCAGTGCCCGGGGCACACCGGAGAGCTTGGGGCACCTGCAGTCATGGAGATGGGGCGGCTGASACAGCCAGAGACAGCCCTGGACACAAGGATCCTGCTTTTCTTAATTCCTACAACACCCGGCAAACCTGGATGTGCTGTGCTGGCAGCTGCCGTGCCCTCAGAGCAGGGAATGCATTTTTTTCAAATATTGAAAATATATATTGAAAATATCACAACGAGCTTGCAGAGTGTTCYAAAAGCAGAAYGCACAGCACAAGGTAAGGYTTAAAYTCCTGAGTCTCAGAGATGCTGGGAGAAGGTCRCAGCAGCTTCCTGTTGGTTTCTGAGATAAACTTTTGTTCGCATCCCTGAGCATCCTCCAACACTACAGAGGAGAAGGTAATTCCTGGGGGTGGGGAAGTCTTTGTACCYTCCCACCTTTCTCCAGGACTGCCTGTTCCTGAGTGGTGCAAAGAGCTGGACTGTGGCAGCGGTGGAAATCAGTCACTCTGCATTTCCCATTCCCTCCACCCATCCCCAGACCAGGAGGGGCTCTGCCCAGGGCTGGCCCATCCCCAAGGGCACCTGCTCAAAAACCAGCCTAGCTATGAGCTGCTCATTTCMTTCCCATCTCATTATTTGAAACTTTCACAAGTTTTTGTGAACGGATGAGACCAGGAGGGAATTCAAAGAGAGACTCAKTGAAATCCACCCTGTGCGTTCAGTCCAGGCTGAGCTTTTAGAGATCAAACSCAGCACAGGGCTCATGCCCTTGGGTCTGAGAGCTGACTGAAAACATAAAACAGTCTAAAGACTCGGGGTTTGTCTCTGCAGAGTCCCCACAGCCACTTTTAGTACCTGGCCCTTCCTCAGGACTGGGACTGCTGCTGGTGTTTGAGTTCCCAACTCATTATTAGCAGGAGAGGGTCTTGGCTTTTGCCCAGGCTCTCTGARAACCTCTTATCACAAGAATCTAAATTAGAAAACTGGGACAAGACTTCAAAGTTATTGATAAAAGAAAAGTGACCTAATGTCATTTGAGTCTTCAGGCTATGCATTTCCACAGTAGGAATATTTCTTTTGTGYGTTTTGAAAGAAAATTTGTTCCTTTTCTAAGAAAAACAGCAACACTTCACTTCTCAAAACAGTCTCATCTCTCCAGCATCATTAAAAATCCTTGGAGTTTCACATCAGGCTGGAGTTAGTGGCCACTGAAGTGAATAAAGTGCCTTCCTGGGGGAGTGGGGACAAGGAAATCTGGCCACAGCATTACTTCTCACCCAGGGACAAAAGTAATTCTAATTCTTTGGTTCATCTTCCTGCCTCATTCTGTGTCTGTGAGCTCCACTGTGCCCCCAAAACACAACARAGGTGAGATTTGAACCGAGCCAGCCTTGCTTTCGTTGTCTTTAGGAGCAGCCCTGTATCTCTGGGTTACCACTGAAGCTGCTGCTTCACCTGAATTAAGCCAGGAACAACTGAAGCTAACACATCCATCATAAGGACACTGTTTCATGATAAAAACACAACACATCCTCTCACAAYGACCTCGCAGAGTGTTTTAAAAGCAGAAAACACAGTGCAAGGTAAGGCTTAAATTCCTGAGTCTCAGAGATGCTGGGAGAAGGTCGCAGCMGCTTCCTGTTGGTTCCTGAGATAAACTAAGCCTTGCCTTGCTCTGGCTCTGTTGTTCTCCCTAAGCCTGCAGATTATTTAATATCAGAGGGAAAGGCTTCAACCTGGCTGAGAAACTGCAGGAATTCAGAGTGACCTGCAGGGAATTACAAGAATGCTGCTCGCTGATCAGATTAAAGGGAGAAGTGGCGGGGCTCCCAAAGGTCTTCTTATTCACCCTTGGCTGCYGACAATACGGGGCTTTGTCTCTGCTCTGCTGTTTAAAATGATTCAGGTTACTGCACTGGAAGCTCTGCTGCCCTGGGAGTGATGGCAGGAACACCTGGCAGAGTGAGGCTCGGCGTGGACACTCCAGTGCCAGCCCCTGCACATATTTTYRCTTCCCATYGCCCTCGATACGATCAAAACTCTGKTTTGTCCTTTCCTAAAAGAGCCACGGCATTTGCAGTTGTTCACTCATCCTCCTCGAGGCCCCAGTTACATATTGTGCTATGAAAAATCAATGTTTTTTTATAGGTCTGGAAGGTTTTTGAAGCAGCAACTTGGTCTGGCCCCAAGGGTGGATTCTCACAAGAGTGGGGATGCACAGCACTCTCCTCATTTGGGTATTTTTCCTCCTTCTTTAGGGCCAAAGCATCAGATGGGAAGCTCTACACCCCTGTCTGCCTCCTGAATGAGAAAATGGGATTTATTGAGAACTACCTCCCAAAAGACTTCACCAAAAACAAATAAAGCAATTAGAGAGTCAGAGATGAGTCTGGGCAGTAATTTTGCTGCTGAATGAAGCTGGTTCAGGAGACTGAAGGGCAAAAAAGCAGCCCAATCCCACAGAAACAGGACACCAGCATGGTCGTTTATCTGTTAGAAATGATGGGAAGAGCCTGGAATGGCAGGGATTGGGGTGACAGATAATTACACACATCTCAGTTTGAACAATTCCCCCTGGCACTCTCAGAACTAYAAACTGCAGGGGTTTGCCCCCAAGAATCCTTTTTAGTACTTAGGGGCTGTTGAACTCTTTTGACGGAGCAAAATGCAGATGTCCAACAGCCCAACCCTGATGGCACCACCCACCAGGCACTTCCACTCTGCATCCACAGCTCAGCGCCTCTTGCTCATCTCTCCACTGCAATAATTAATTAAAAACTAGTAGTAACTATGTRCTGTTAACAACTACGTGGTTCTGCTTATTTTCCTACTCGAAAGCCAATCCCAGGATCTCAATATTGGGATTTAGGGGAACTCGTCAGGTCCTACCGCACGTCACAACCGTTGGTGACTCACGGCTGCTCCGGAGCATCTCTCAAAGGCAGGGYGTGTTAAACCAAATCCAGCAGTGCAACTTCAGCAGGAGGGATCTGACTCACTGAGCTGTTTGCCCAAGGCCAGGGGAATTTGGTACATTTCCTCCTCTCTCCCAAGCTACCCAACACATTGAGGTAGCGACTTTTGGTGGAGGAGCCTTTGATCTCTGAAATTTGTGCTGTTTCTGTGGTGACATGTGATCCTGAATGAACCCCATTGTGTCCCTCCCATTGCCTCCTTCCCCAAATTACCTCTACCTGCTAATGTTAGCAGAGTGAGGCCATCTGCACGGCTTCTACCTACCTCGAGAGAAAGATAAACTGCAGAAATTTGCCTTCCACCCGGCAAACTCCTGGAAAATGAAATAACTCAATGGCTTGGAACAATCCCCTGAAAGAGCGCAGGTAATTCTAGGGCTCATCACCAGGATGAGGTGGTTTAGCAGCCACCCCCTCACCCCTGCCTCTTTCAAATGAATAAACAGGATATTTTCCTTGGTTCTGTTTTGATCCCTACGTCTGCATCGCTCCGGTTTCCACCATTAGTCTAATGAGCAAAATCAGCCTCGCTCCATCCCTCTCTGCTCCAGAGAAGAGCTTTCAAGGGGTATAAATTGGCATTGCAGCAGGGTGCAAATGGGTTTGAAATGCAGGGAGACCAGAATCGGTTGCACACGGGGCGTTTGCTGTGCCAGCCGCTTCCGCGGGCGAGCGGCGCGACAGGGCTTCGTCATTACCCACCCTGAAACTCAAGAGGGGGAAAGGCAAAATCAAAGGAGAGCAGGAGGTGAAAAGAAGGCAAAAGGGTGCCTTCAGGGCTCCTTTCATGCAGCTCGCTTCATGACCCACCAGTCAAGGCTCCTAAGCAGGAACAGAGACACCATTCAGGACAAATCTGGATGTTATCCCAGGGCACCAGGGACACCACTACAGGGAAAGTTTTGACAGGTGAAATGACCTTAATATAATTAGCCCTGCCAGCCCCTCCTTCCTCTGCCTCCTTCACCTTGCCATGAAAACGGTAGTCTGTTAATGAGATCCTTTTTCCCCCTGTAAGGCAACACCGCCCGGCTCTCGGATCTTTTGCTCGCGCGTTTCAAACAGGACGTACGTGATCTCCTCCAGCTTCGCTCCCCCCTCTCACAGCTCCACATATTGCCATTGATTCTGCTGCTGCTGACTGGGGTGGGGTTTTTTTCCCCCTTATGTTAGAGAAAAGGCTGAAAGGAACCGTGGTAATAGAATGATTTGGCCTGCGAGTCAAATCCCCCTTGATGAACAATCAGACACAAATGTCAATAACAATTAGATTGGCCGAGGGCTCCAGTCACTTAGGACTTCAGCTTTCCATCTCCAGCTCCAAATGAAACCCTCAGTGCTGCGATCTCCAAATCAGGTTTGGCATCAGGAATGAAAAGACATCAACAATAATAAAAGGCTGATGGCAGGAGAAGAGCAAGAGACAGACAATAGGGTTGTGAGAGTGTGTGTGTGTGTGTGTGTGTGTGTGTGTGTGTGTGTGTGTGCGGGGACATGCGCACGCAGGGCGATGGAAATAAAAAAAAAGTGAGAGCTGATGTAAAAATCCATCAAGATGTGAAATCAGCCCTGCCTGAAGAATGACCTAAACCGCCTCGGATTGTCCTYCCAGACAAGTTCTGCTCCTCTGGGCTTTAGAATTTCCACCTCCTGCTGTCCAACATATCAAGCACGGGAAGCGAACAAAGGGAAGAAAGCCCTTAAGTGCAGGCTGTATTTTTTCCTGTTCCTAAATTGTAAATATACAGTGGAGGCAAGAAATGCCCAATCTAATTAAGAGCAGTTGAGGAGTTTGGAGACAGGGTCCTCCCAATGGGAATGCTGCAGGTTAAAGAGGTTAAAAAGAGGAATGTTCAGMCTAATGAGGGAAGTTTAACATCGCGAGCACACTTTCCACTGGCGAGGCAGGCTGGGAAAAAGGGGATTAAAGACCTGGAAGAGGTGGCTCCACAGCAAGAGCAGGTGTGTGCTTGGCTTCAGCAGGGAAGGCAAGATRTTTTAAGGTTTGCAGCTCGAGGTAACCCCTTAAAACATAGTCCTGAAGGGATCCTGCACGGAAACAATTATCCTAAATGAAAAGCCAGCTTAGCYTGCCTTTCTTCCTTCTCCCTGTGGTGTGGGGCTCTGAGAGGTGTCTGTAACCCACTGGCCACCAGCAGCCCCTCGCTGTCTCTGCTGGGGGTTCAGCAGGCTGGGAAGTACCAGGTGACACCCAGGCACACAGTGACAGCTCCACTGGCAGGGATGCTGCTCCTAGGGAGAGGCAGCACCGAAATGTCTCAGTTCTTGGTTCACTTACATGAGCTGGAGCACATGGGGCTGAGGCTGGAGTGGCTGGAGGGTCCTGGAAAGTTCCAGCCATGGGGGTGCTCCATCTCCCACSCCAGCAGGGAGGGAAGCAGCAGCTCCCCCACCTGAACTGGCCGAGGCACTGGGATGCTGCAGTGCCCACCCTGCAGCCACAGCCCTCAGCTCTGGGCTCCAGCACCAAGGGAGGGGCACGGGGAGACCTTGTGGGGTGAACAGAAATCCCACTGCAGYGGGGAGACAAGCACCAGGTAAGGAAAAGCCCCAAGGACTGGAGACGGGACCCAAGGGGATTGGAGAGGATGGAAGACACCTCCACAGACATGCAAAGGGCATGAACCATTTCCTATAACAGTTCTTACAGGGATGGRTGTTTAGTCAGGCTGTTTGGTGATTCCTGATGGCACCTCAGTGCCTCAGGTACAGCTGGACCTTCCACCTGCTGCCAGCTCTGAGGAGCCAAAGATTTCCCACTCYCTCAGCCATAAATAGGCACTGAATGTAACAGGAAGGCTGTGAGGTGCAGTCTGTAAGTGCAGCWTCATTCCTGAGAAAGCACTCCAATGTTTTCCAGCTGAAAGGACCYTTTTGGGTGGAAAACACAACCCATATGAGCTCAGTACTATTAGAGGGCTGCAGGACATACAGAGAAAAAAAAAATGAATGAAGTAGCTCAATAAGAATATTTTTTCCTTTTCTAGACTCATTCTACTGAGGCTGGGCTGAGCTTCTCACCAAGGCATGGTGACTTTGAGAAGGTTGGATTTGCCCTGCTCAAGATGTCCAGGTCTGGAGCTAATCCCTGTGTTGGGGAAATCAGGGCCAGTGGAGTGAGWGGGCAGGAGGCTGAGCCCCTCTAGTGAAATCACTTAACTGCTTTGCTTTTCTTTACCTGAACAAACTTYACTACTAATTCTTCAAAAACAGCATTAGCCTGAGTTTCACCTGGTTAAAAGCAGAGAAAACACAATTTTAATTCACTTAATTATTGCTGAAGTGAAACCTTTCTCCCTAGGCTCCTTGAAGGTCATGGACTTGAGCTAGGACAACATCCCCAAATCCCTCAGCCTGATGCCTAGTGGGACACAGGAGCTGGTGGCAGTGCACAGACCCCAACCCCACTCTCCCTAAGCTTTCAAGTCCTTTGGCATCTGCTCTGGTTTCTGCAGCCCATTAGAGATGAAACAGGAGTGCAGGAATCCCAGCAGAAGAAAGCGGTTTCCCTGGAGCCCCAGGAGGGAATTAAAGACACAACCAAACAAACTCAGAAAACAGCAAACATGAATTTGTGTGGAGCAAACTGCTGGGGAGACACTCTGGGGAGAAGGCTGGATCTCCCACCCCAGGATCCCWCTGCTCCAGTGCCCTGGTCCCCGTGCCAGGAGAGTGCTGGCCATGYRSGGATGGCGGTGGCCATCAGCCCKTGTCCCMRCCMGTGTCCCCAGCCCCAGGAGTGTCCCCAGCAGAAGGCAGCTGGTCTGCAGACTGCCTGACGACACGGCCGTGTCCCTGTTGCCCTGGCTGTGGCCGGGTGTCCCCGCTCACGTGGCGGCTCAGGGGAGGGATGGCAGCAGCTGGGGACAGCAGAGCCACCAACACACRCACGGACTCTGCCTCCTCCTGCCACCATCACCCCTGGCACAGCCGTCCCAGCTCCCTCGCAGCCCCTCGTCCCACTGTGGTGAGGGGGCTCAGCTCAGCATCCCCATTTCAAAGACAGCGCTTTCCCCCATGTCCCTCCCCGGGATAATGGCTGCGGCCCAAGAAAGTTAGCAATGAATTCCTGGGAAGTGGCTGTTGCTGCAAAAATAAAGTATCCGCTCTTGCTAAAAAACTTTTTTCATCTTTGAGGGGAAAACACATACCACATGATTTCCAAAAAGGAGCTGGTCTGGTTTACAAATACAGTACATTAATAGCTTTGTAAACATTTATTCAGTATGACAGCTGACTGCAACATGTGGCATTAATTAGAAGACTCAGCAATGTAGCATATTAAGAGCTAAGTTAAATCTGAATTAGCTGGGTTTGTTGAGACTAAACACCCGTGGGGGAAGTCCTCGGATCTAATACATTATGACTCACTTGACACGGGAGACCCACAGGCCCGATTCCCAATACACTGGGGGGCCCTTATTCATACTCCATCTCCACACGAGAGCTGCAAACTCTCAGGATCCCATAGATCAGAGGGTGTTGATGTTGGGACGTTGCGACAGAATGGGGCGCGCGAGTCCCTGGCTCCCCGAGCCTTCCCGGGGAGGGGGCGGACAGAGMCAGCACGGGCTCCCTTCTCCTCTCCAGACACACAGAAACATCACAGACAGGAAGGGGAAGGATTTCACATTCCCTGGAGCTTAAGGGTCTTGCTCAACACTCCCACGCAGGCACCTTCCCAGGCATGGGTGACACWGCTCCCGCCACATGCGCTGCTGCCAAGAGCCTTCGGTGACAACGCGGCTGCCCAGGGGTTCTCTGTCACCAGCACCACGAGGAGCAGCCTGGTGGCACCTCACCACTGAGCCAGCTCAAACCTGCACCCCGAGTTTCCTGCTCTGAATCAACAGCTCGTGTTTTGGCCCAGGGGATGGAGGCACCTCCCGGCCCTGCTGCCTTGGCAGCCTTTCAGTATGGATCTGCCATGGGGATGGGAAACCCACGGCTCTGGTTCCTCCTCTAACCTGTCCTGTGGCTCAGGGCACCACTGACCTCCTGTCCCACACTGGCTCTATGAAAAAGCACTGAGAGATACTTGCTGAAGCTGTCACCAGGACTGTGACAGCTGGCCAGGCCTTGGGAAATAATGAAATGCCTGGTGAGCATCCCAGGGGTTTCACCATGGCTGGCACAGGCTGGGCCAAGGCCAGCTCACAGCAGCCACCATGGCCAAACACCAGCCACGGGGCTACTTGAACCTCTCAGACCCATCTCTTGTGTCATTTGCATTCTGTCAAGTCAGGGCAGCTCACTGCCAGCCGGGGGATTTACATCAGAAAAGAACTTTTTGAAATTCAGGACGACCAGAAGCACTTCTCCATCTCAGAGCAGAACCAGCTGGAATTGTGCAGTTGGGTGAGGAAGATGGACCCGCACAGCCCAGAGGGTTTGAGCTGCCACGTCTCAGCTGCTCCCTGGTAACAAACACACCAGAGCCTTTATGCTCATGTGGAATCCTGGTGTAAATGCACAGTCTGATGTGTGCAGCCACAGGTATTTCGGACAAAGGCAGAACAAACCATCTGGAACTGCTGGAGAGAGCCCAGAGGAGGCCATGGAGCTGCTCTGAGGGTCGGAGCCAGGCTGGGCTGAGAGCTGGGGGTGCTCACCTGGAGAAGGGAAGGCTCCAGGGAGAGCTCAGAGCCCCTTTTGGGGCCTAAAGGGGCTCCAGGAGAGCTGGAGAGGGACTGGGGACAAGGGATGGAGGGACAGGACACAGGGAATGGCTTCCCAGTGCCAGAGGGCAGGGATRGATGGGATATTGGGAAGGAATTGTTCCCTGGGAGGGTGGGGAGATTGAGCAGCACAGGGAAACACTCAGGGCAGAGCTGCTTCCACAGGACAGATCCAAAGCCAGCTCTTGCCCTGGGTGCCCAAAAGTTTGTGTGATTAGCAGCACACACAGGAGAGCACTCCAGAGGTGATGCTGAGTCCCCCCAGCCCTCACTGATCCAACCCCTGTTGAAGAGAGCTGCATAAACCATCTCAAAAGCAATCCCATTATCATCCGTGGYAGTTGCAGCTTCTCAGAGACGGCATTGCTCGCGCTAATTGCCAACAGCAAATAAAATAAATCTCTGCGTGGATCTCTCTTCTTCATTATCCTGGAGCAGACTCTACCACTCTTATCCAAGTTTCTTCCCTTTCATCCCTTCACACACCATTTTATCCACAATAGATCTGCCAAATGGAGAGTAAAACTACTGATGTGTCACACAGGCAGCTATTTCCACAATTTAAGCCTCTTTGTTCTTATTAATGTTGCATCAAGGTACTGGCCTGCAGCGATTGCTTTCGAAAAGGGTCGCCAATAAAATTGAAAAGCAGAAGACAAGAAAATAAGGAATGTATTTATAACTAAACAAATTGCATCACTGTGTTTCTATTATAATCCTCATCTGAAATAATAGAAAGGGCTGGTCAAAAGTTGAAGGTTTGTACAGCAAAAATTTCTGAGATACCCACATTTCAAATGATTGGCAYGAAAAGCCTGAACCCTCAGACTTTGAGGGAGATGAAAACTAATGAAAATAGTTTGTTGTGACCCCCACCCCTCAAATCCTTTTTTTTATTAACAACTATCTAATTTCCACTTGAGCATTTCAAATGGATCTCAGCTCTTTCATTGACTTATACTATAAATAATGTGTACTATAATGGAAGGCAGAATTAAGCCAAGAGGAAGCTTTTCAACTTCTCCAAAAAGAAACATTTTGTTATGTTCCAAATTTTTTTCCAGCAGAATAAATTCTCACAGGAAAAAAAAAAAGTCTCAACTGCTGTTAGAGTAGCTATTAGTGGAACTGACAAACACCAGTGATTATTCTCTTTCTGTGGCTGTTTCAAAGCTGTCTATGTTTTGTACAGGAATAGAGGCTTCTCTAAAACAAAATAAAACAAAACAGAATGGCCAACTCCTCACTTTAATACAAATCTCTSGATATTGGGTATTTACTTAAAGGCCCCAACTCCAGGAAACAAGTAATTACATGAGAGTCTCAGCTCTCATTAACAGAAAAACTAAATGAAAATAAGCAAGTTTCCTTGCAAGGAAAAACTTGAAAGTATGACCCAAGTACATCCCAAATCCCAAAATCCAGAAGCAAAATAGACTTCTTGTGTGTGGAATCTTTTCAGTTTTTGATGCYTATCTCTTGATTCTGGAGCATTTTACATCTGCAGAAGCCTTTTGCTGCTCCTCCTTCTACCCACTGCCAGCACTTCTACAGAAATCGAGGTCTAAAGTGCAGTTCCCTTTGGAAGAGATGTTTGGAAATCCAGTGATTTCCCCACATTTCTCCAAAACAAAGAAAATAAATTTAAGAGTATCAGGAGGATGAGGCTGCTTTCATTGTATGGTCAAACCTGTCATCCCCAAGTCTGAAGAATGAAGTCTTATTCAAAGCTCAGCTCTGGTGCCAAGGAACAAATCTGCCAACTCTGTGCCTAATGGAGCTCTGGTGCCTTCTCCAGGGTCAGGGTCTGGAGCCAGCAGGGCCACAGGGGACTCCTGAGTGCCCTCAGGCAGAACCCCACAGCTCTGGGGACTCACCCAAGCACCCCAGCAGCCTGTAGGGTTTGTTTTTTAATGCAGTAACTGACTCACTGCAGTCAGAGGAGACTCCTCACCCTAACCATGTTCTGGAATAAAGCCATGAAATACAGGCTGAAGTAGATCTTTGAGCAGATGTACAGCACRTTCAAGGTGTAATCTCTGTGCTCCTGTACATGGAGAGGAAATCTGTGATGCCCAAAGTCAGGGATGATGAATCCTGCAGCCCCTCAAGAYGTGTGTGTGCCCATCTCTCTGATTTCATCCTGTTTGCTGAATCTGGTTGAAATCAAAGACCTCAAAGTGACTACAAGTTTCACATAAACTGTCAAGCAGGAAAAGGAAAAYAGGATAAGAGCACTCACATTAGCCTCTTTAACAATACTCAATATCCAAACCCTGAGTAGTGCCACTGGAATACTCTGTAGGTATGATTTAGTGTCTGGGAAAGCAAGGAAAAGTAGAGTGGCTATATGGCCACATACACACACTGAGCACACACAAATTGTCCCTTTCCATATTATCAGCTCATTCCAGATGCTGAGACTTGAAWAAAAAGCCGTGACACCATGAGGTTTCCAGCACCACACAGGGCTGGATCCCCTCTTTGCTGAGTGATACCGAGGGTGGCATTTACCGAGACTGCTTTAGTTTTACCCCTCCAGTCACCGAGACCACACCGTGCTCTGACATTTTGAGCTCTTCCAGGACAGSCAGAGCCCCATTCCAGCCCGTCCCCTTGCTCCAGGGCCGCGGTGCCCCCAGAATTCCCGCGGCGCAGAATGGCTGTGCCCCACGCATTCAACGKCCCTGCCCTGGGAGGGGAGAGAGTTCCGGAGCTGAGCTGTTCCAGCAGCTCCYGCGTGTGGGAGTGAATGTTCTCCACTTAAATGGCCCCATACGCCCACGGCCATTTCCCTTCCCGTTGAGGAAGGGACTTCAATGCAGCCCTGTTGCAATCCTCCGGCAGCCACCCATTGCTGGTCCATTGGCCCGGCTCGTAGGAAACGCAGCMACCCCAAAGGTCAAGCGGCTTCCCAAATTTCCCAACCGCTCTCCGTGTGCTGGTAACGCTGGGGGAGAACCAACGAGGCTGTCCTTGCTGTAGGAGCAGAGCTGTCCATCACAAACAGCTCCCTCCGAGGGSTGAGAGGTTCAATATTTTCTATTTTGATGGTCTTTAACACCGCCGTGTGAAGCTCAAGATAGGAGCCAGAAAAATGTTACAATTGCAGAAGASTCGAAACCTAGAGAGTCAGGAGGTCTGGTTCTAATCTTCAATTTAACACCAGGGTGTAACTCCAGGCAAGCCTGGGTTTCTTTTTCATTCTTTGATTGTTTTCACTGTAAGCTCTTTGGGGCAGGAACTGTGTCCCATTGTGTTGTTACAGGGTGTAGAACAATGGGCCCCTGACCTCAGCTGGGGAATCAAGAGATTACGAGAATTATTTAGAGGAAATCTGTGGTTAAACAAGGAATTGGAATCAGACCTCAAGTCCCTGTCAAGTGCCAGTACCAGATGAGTATCCTTTTTTACCCTTGGTTAAAAAAAGTCATAATCCCCCATTTATTGTTGTCCAACATTGGCCATTTTTCACACATCCCCGTGCCTGCCCAACATCTAAAGATCCTCTGCCTTCCCCCAGCTCTGCTGCCACGCTGGGCCCAGCAGCCCCGGCGCTGGCACTGCTGCTCGCTCTGCTTCTGATAAAAAGGGTATCTGGGGAAGGAAGCAGCAGAAGGAAATCAAAAGGAAATGCAAGGGCTCGCTGTGTTTGTGTGTGCGCATGGGATTCTTCAGCTGTACATCGGAAATTAG
Organism: Malurus melanocephalus; assembly: GCF_030028575.1. Taxonomy (NCBI): domain Eukaryota; kingdom Metazoa; phylum Chordata; class Aves; order Passeriformes; family Maluridae; genus Malurus; species Malurus melanocephalus. The sequence continues at coordinate 1,231,370 of NW_026623451.1, forward strand.
TTCCAGCCAGGGYGAGCTCTGTGTGGTCTCACCAGCCATCCAAGTCAAACTGCAGCTCACCCCAGCTGCCAAGCAGAGTTGTGGAGGAGAAAAAGGTTCAAGACAACGTGGAAAATGAACAAAGAAGCCAAAAAGAGTGAGCTGGTGGTATTTTTTTCCTCCAAGTTTTTCCTTTTTTTTTTCCCTCCCTCTCTCTCTTTTACTTTTTTAAACAAACCACCTGGATTTTAAGATCTCCAGAATCCCATTAAAGGGCTTTTACTCCTTCATGAATTGGAGGCGTTTGATGAAAAGGGGTAAGGGGAGAGAAGTGTGTCTGCCTGTGGGAGGGGGAGAGGAGGGGGAAGAGGGGGAGATAATGGGGCATGGGAGCCCTTAATTTCTCCTGTCTCCCCTGCCGGTAATAGGGCTGGATGTAAACACTGCTCTGGTGAATGTTGGAGAGTGATTACAGGATAGCTGGGGAAGGAGGAAGCATTTTGAAACCACAAGTAGGAAAGCAGCTCTTTGATGGAGGGTTAGCAATTTCTTTTTTCTCCGTGCCCTCTTCCCTTGCTCAGCAGCCCCCCTTCCCCTCCGTCCTCCACCTTCTGTAAACACAGAGGCAGAAATCAGACATGGGCCAATCTGTCAAACTTTGGGAGGCCAAGTGGGCTCGGCAGTTGCTCCCACTCCAGAGGATACAAAAGCAGAGGCTGAGAACACCMGAATGAGCCTTTCTGCTCTTGGCTKTGGAACAGCACACAAGGAGCTGATGAGGAGGGAAAACACAAARTGCTGCCATGGAGAAACATCACGGAGCAGGATGGACAGTCATAAAATGAAGCCTGAGTGTTCTCAGCAGGAATTGTCCAGGCACTGAAGTGCTGATGGCCGGGCAAACAGCAGATCCAGGACGTCCACCCACGGGGAAGGTCCAGAGATGACCTTACCAGAGCARGTCCGTCCAAGCCAGAACCTGCCCAAGGGGAACATTATCACCCAATTGATACCTAAAGGGTTAATTCAATTTCACCCAGATGGGCTCTGGAGCCTTATGTTCCATTTGTGGCCTGGGCAACTCAGCTGCTTTGCTCTGCTTTGGTTTTCCCCTTGTGGAAGCAGGGAGGCAATTACTGCTCTGGAACCAGCTTGAGTCCAGTGTTGGGGAATAAACCACCCTTGGGGGAAATCCCTCAGCACAAACGAGGGGACCATCTGTCCTCAGGTGTCAGGTTTCCGTGTTCCTAAATCCTGGGGATGCCTCTGCCATTCCCATTTCTACTTACAAGGAAGGGCAGAGAAAAGAGAATGGGAGGCAGTCCATCTTTCCAAGAGTTTTAGAAGATTTATGGCAAAATTCACCATCTCAGCTCTGATAGCCCTGCAGGGCTGTTCACTGCTGCCCTCTGAGGCACACTCCTCCAGAGCAGAGCTGGCAGGAGCACCGTGTGCATCCCAAACCTACTGTCTGCTTTCCAGGACACATCAGAGAGCAGTTCTCTCCYCTGAGCCAAGCCCACTCCTGGCCAAAAGAAGCGATTTTACAAGATTAGGGATGAATTCAGCCTTCAGGTTGCTATGAACCATTCCAGAGACTTCAAAGGGGAGTTAAATACTCCTGTTCTCCAAAATCCCACAGTTACTGGGTATCTAACTCCTCTCAAAAGCTTTTCAGGTATCTCACRGGGTTATTCAGCTCCTATATTCACTTTTTAACCAAAGATATTTTAGCTCCAAGATATGATGGCCTTTTAATTAAATCTCCTGCTTAATACAYCCACCCCTCGACACTCAATCCTTCGTGCCCCGGGCTGGTGGCGTTTCCTTGCACGACAGCACCACCACGAAAGCCTSCCATTAAACAGCTGTAAATGCTGAAGAGTACACATCCTGTACTAACCACGCACGGTTTACAAGCTGGAATAAATACACCAGGCTGCTCTGCTGCATGCAAGGAGCCATATCTATAAAAAGGTCATTATATTGCTATTGTTTATCCACCTAAGTTTGCTTAACCAACATATATAAATATAAGGCAGCCCCAAAGCTATTTGTGTGCTGTCCCTGAGCAGTCTTTTGTTAGGGCTCGATGCAAGAATTTATGTATTAACTATAGGAACTGATCAAAATGGTGATAATGTGAAAACTGATACAGAACRTCCTTCAGATGAGGTGGAGCAACGTTGATATTCCCAGATTCCCACCCATTCCCTGTCCTTCACATTGTTTTCATTCTTTAACGTTCTCCTTAAACTCCTTGGTCTGTATATCTGCAACAGTCAAGATTTCATGCTGTAATTAGGGACTTTCAACTCTATTGCACCTAAACCCCTCTTTAGTGATCATCAGCTACGGGGTCTGTTGCTGCTTCTGAGTGTCCACCAGCCCATGAATAAATTAACCACCAAAAACCCCCAGTTCTTAAATAACTTCTGAGACTTTGTTCCAGTTTTTATCTCCATAAAGGTCTCTAACCCACTGTGGGCTCAGCAGCAACCTGAGACTTGGTGATGAAGCAGCACAGTTCTACACTGACAGCTCCCCACCTTCTTTCCTTCACCCCCTTCCTCCTCTCCCTGGACCAGATATCTCCATCTCTTTGAACAGGACAGACCCTCTAAAGGAGATTGGGAGCTTCTTTCTCCCACCTCCACCCCCTAAATTTRTGATTTCCCACTCCGGAACCACCGTTCCATATGGAAAATGCCCAGCATGGGCAGGTAGAGCAAAGCTGGTGTGGTGCCAGGCAGCACCACTGGACAGGCAGCAAACAAAACAGACAGAGGCACAGACAATGAAACTGCCCAAGGAAGCGGTGGAATCACATCCCTGGAAGTGTTCCAGGCCAGGCTGGATGGGGCTTGGAGCAACCTGGGATAGTGGAAGGTATCCCTGACCATACCAGGGGCTGGAATGGGATGAGCTTTAAGATCCCCAAAACGTTCTATGTTCAAAGAACACACGGATGTGGCACTTGGGGACAGGGTTTGGTGGTGGACAGGGTGGTGCTGKCYCAGAGGTTGGACACRATGMTCTTAGAGACCTTTCCCAACATTAATGATTTCATGAAACACTCAGAGCAGGCTGCAAAGGGTGATGCCCAAAAGGACAAAAATCACCATCACATCAGAGCACAACAACCTGGGAGCTGTTTGATGGCTGTACCTGTAAATCCACGGCCCCTGAGCCCTGCACTGGAGAGGGATGCTCTCCCTGCCCTCCGGGCTTCCCCCCAGCAGCCACCCCATGGAACGGGCACAGCAGCCAGCAGGAAATGTGCTGCCTGTCCTGCCACAGCTGCCACATCCTTATCACCCTCCACCCTGCCACTCTGCTTTACCTTTTCCTCTGTCCAAAGTAGGCACATGGTCTGGTGCTGCCTTTGTTAATGAACAATCATGATTTGGCCATAAAACCCTAAACGGTGCCATGAGCTCATTAGACATTAACAACACCCTGAAGTTCAAGCATGTTATCTGCACTGGAGTATTGCAGGGCGTGCTTATCGTTTGGGAGAAGCTGAGCTGCGGGCTCCTGGGAGGGTTCAAATGTCGTCTGTGCAATAGGAGGGCGGGAGGCAGAGAAACTGGAGATGATCAATCTCCAAAAGGCAATAATTGCAAACTTAAGATGTGAGAGCACATTAGTTCCCACAAATGGCTGAGGCTYAAACCCCAGCACAGTTGCAGCCAGGAGGGTACAGTCAGCCAAGGTGCTATAAAGGCGTGATGTTATTACTTCCAAGGGATGCCATTAAAACTCTGTTTACAAACCTAATGTGCCAGGGAATGGGTCAAGGGAAGAATTATTAGCAACAAAGCTATTTGATCTCTTTTATGATCCAATGAGTCATATCACTTCATACTCCAGAAGGTGAATAATGCAAACCTCAAGCCTGTTGATTTATACATGTGTCCAGAATCCTGTGTTCTTTAACCCCAGATGCCCTCTTAAGTGTGATTCATCCTAAATCAAATGGAAGATTGGGTGCTATCATCCACACTCTGCCCTCCCACTCACTAATTGAAATGGTGATTGACATCCTGGTAGAATAAAATACCAGTGCCTGGTGATGGATGGCCAGGGCAGAGGATGGGGTCAACATGCAGGACTTGCAGACAGAACTCTACCCTCCTCCCCAGATGGGACGGTCCCAGTTTCACCTAACACTCCCTCTGGAATGCTGCAAACGGAGCCACTGAATAATTTAGGCTGGAAGGGACCTCTGGGGGTCATCTGTCCATCTGGACACACTTAAGTAGGTCAGACCTGGGTGGATGGAAGAGCTTTCTTTTCATGACACTCATTGCTGCAGCTTCACCAAAGGCACAGGACCATGACCCAAATCGGTCAGAAATTGCACCAGAAAACTTCAGAGGCCAAATGGGACAAATTCTGGGATGTTCCTCAACAAAATCCTGGCATAAACCATTCCAGTGGAAAATATGCTGCATTATCAACCAGCTMATTCTCCCAGCTTCTAGCAAGCCTGGGGTTTAGGTTCCCACATGCCAGCAGGCTTTGAGACTGTATGAAAGGCAGATTGATCTGCAACCAGAGCATCCTGTGCCCCTAGGGTAAGTCCAGAAAAGCCACTGCAGAGCAATTCTGAGCTCTGGGAAAAACACGGAGGGTGCAAAATCCACTGCTGCTATTCTAAAAGTAACTCACAAGTGGCTCAGGGCTACCAAAAAGAGCGAGATGATTGCTTTGATTAATCTCCTATTTTTACCAATATCATTATCAAAAAGCTGAATATCCCTGAAACACTAAATTGTGCAAATTTCCTGGGAACCCTTCTTTTTTGGAAGCTTGAGTTCTTTGCACAAGAACCAACAACTAAACCCCAAACCCAAACAGATCCATAGGATTGCTGACATTGAACCCCTGGAGCCCCACCAAGATCCAGACTGATGTCACGTTGTTTTTGTGATGGGTGAATGCAGTGGCTCCATGGCATTGTGAACAATGCTCTCCATCACAATACGAAATGTTATTTTTTTTTCCCTCAGCTGGAGCCAGGAGGAAGGAGAAGTTGGGCTGAAGGAGCAAGGCCATGTTCAAACCTGAGAAGTTTGTTACAAAAACTGAGCACCCAGCCCCGTATCTCCCTTCTGGCTTGCCAGTGCTTTTCATTTCCTTTCTCAAATCTGTGTTCARTCCTTGGATTTCTTCCCTTTTGATAAGAAATCTTCACAAATCCAAATGAAACCAAAATATGGATAAGAGATGAGAGCTCTACTAAACAGCAWTTTAGAAAAAGGTACTAACACAGTGGGATTAAATAATCTGAGCCTCACCACAGATCRGTAATGAAGCTTCACCTTCTATACYAGACTCGGTTTCTCAGGATTGATRCAAATCTGATATTTTCACTTYTAAAGTTTTCACCTGRRTCCAAAGCATCCATCTCCTYGGKCTCATCCCTGCAATGTTCCACCAAACCCTGAAGTCAATATATTCCAATTCAGATTTCAATCAATCCACTTTCCAAACACCATGCTGGAAAATGTGCTGATCTTTATGAAACTATTTCCTACTCATGAAACCATTTTACCCAGCTCATCAAGCACTGCCCATGAYCTTCACAGCTGCAGCACGAAATGTATCTCCAGCAGAAGCTGAGGAAACATTGAATATAGGATCTCAAAGAATTTTCAATGAAAACTTACTCACAGACCACTTGTGGACAGGAATCCTGTGTTACAATTCAGACCAGACACAGACAGCTGTTGGCAACAGCCAGTCTTGTTCTGCTGCTCACAGAGACAAKTTTTCCCTAGAATCTGCAAAATGAGACTTATTAGTTTTTGTCCAGCCACAGACCTGGAAAATTCATGGCTCCTCTCTTTAGGATATTCCTCACRAGCGGGAAAGCCCTCACAGCGCACAGCGTAACCCAGGAATTTCCACGTTCTGTTAGAGCCCAATGAAGCCCCATTTAGGAGAACTGGACACCAGCCTGCCATCTCCTTGGCAGGACCACACATAAACAGGATTTAAATATTTATTTTCCCATCACCAGCTAACGTCAAACCTAACACCCACATGTAACCACTGTGCTGTAAGATGGGAGCAAAACCATTGCAAACTGGGCTTTGGGTTTAACCTGCCTACCCCACCGCTGATCCCATCCACCACTGATCACTGTAAGTCACAAATTATGTCATTTCAGCAGGAGAGCTACTGCCAGCACCAGGATTAGCAGCATTGCTTGTAACGAGCCACTTCATTTCCAAAGAACATTTCGGAATTTACAGTGCCTGGAATTGTGATGATTAAATGGAGCTGGATAGACCGGATATGGATCACGTCTAATTTCCCACTTATATCCAGCARCCCATCATAAACTATCCCGAGGCCTTTGGTCTGCATTTCTCTCACACCAGAATATTTAAACAAAAAAAAGATGATCCGTCATTGAAGTTATAGGGGTGGAAAACCAATGGGAGATAAGAAGCTGGCCACAAATTCCCAGACTTGGATGTCCTGTTTCCAATTCTGGCTGTGTTGGGGAGAATTAAGAGAAATGCCAATGAAGTGACACAAAAGTGAAAAATTAAACCAGACCTAGAGAACATGAATCTATGACTTTTTCTGATTATGGAGAGCCCATACTCATGTATCCAGTTTCACAAAATCATTATTCCCTATTCCCACGAGTACAGACTGGTCACATATCCAAGGACCAAGGCCTCAGACAGAGCACAGCTGGTTTAAAAGACTTGAAACAGGGTAATTACCTTAAAAGAGCAGAGATCTAAGGGGAAGTATTGATTTGGATGACTTTTTTTCCTAGAAATGTCAGAATGTTTGTTAGGTTTCTGCATTATTTACCACAGTAAAAATGTTAAAGCGACTAATCCCCCTGACAAAGTGGCTTGGTAACATTAAATCCATTTTTTAAGTAGGCCTGTGGGACATGGGAAGTTTCGCATTTTTTTCCGACTGGGAACAATCCCTTCCTCAAACTACAGAATTTCTGAGGGAGCAGAAATTTCTCTTTGGTACCTTATGTACTACATATGGCTACAGGGGAGGTCTTTTACATGAGTTTCCAACATTTCCTCTGCAGTTCGAGCCACTTAARCAATTACAACACTATTGTCTCTTTTTCTTTCCTTTCTCAATTCCACATCAGATCTGCAAACGCCTCCAAATGGAAGCTGTTGGTTCTGCTGCCGTACCCTTCCTGATTCAACTTTAGTGACACTAAAATGTGAAGTTTAGCTGCACTCAGTTTATTCCTGATGCAGAAGTTAGGGTCAGYTTTAATCCAACGCACCTCCCTTAAGCTGTGACCTCCCCAAAATRGGCCAATCCACCTGGAAAAATCCCCCCTTCGCTCTTTCTTTCCACATTAAAGTCATGACATAAAATAATCAGATGCTGGAATGTGTCTTGGCATGGACAACAAACACAGGCAGCTTTATTAGCTGTTTCCCTGGAAGAAAGCTCCAAAGACCCTCCACATATCCACTAAAGTGCACTGGGAGTGACCTCAGCTCTTCCAGGCCAGGCCAGGGCAAAAGCTCCTTTAAACATCTTTATAACTCACTTTATATTTTCCTTCATTTCCAGCAGGGAAGGATGGAAAAACACTCCCAAGGCCTGGGAAACTTGGGGATGATGGATTGCAAAGGGGACTTGGCACGGTGGTGCCTCCCCAAGCTCCTGCCACCCAGCGTGGGTTTCCTTCAGCTGCGAGTGTTTAAGGGGCTGTGCTATTTCAGGGGAGGGAGATGCTCGGGATCCCTGCAAATGCCTTTGCAGGGCTGGAGGGTTCCATGGATGCTTCTCAGTCTTGGAACTGACAGGTTTTCAGGGGAAATACCCCAAAATACACAGAYATACTCTGGTTTGGGGATGTGGGTACAGCCTTGGTGGTCACAGCAGCAGTTCAGGATGGGCGTTTGGTGTTCTGGCACAATTTTTCTGTCCAAGTGCCTCTGATCACCAGAGCTGTGGGCTGGTCCAGCAGACTCTCACTGCACCTCAGAAGGGACCATCCAGGGGCAGCTCCTTGGAGTTCCTAAAGAGCAAACAAGGACGCAGAGGGGTTTTGGAATGGGAATTGTCTCCAGCTCCGCTTTTCTGGTGCCATCAGACTGTGCTGAGGAGCTATCAGGGATTACACAGACTCAGGGGAAAAATCTGCTYTGTTCTGAGGTGACAAAATCCCAAGGAGGGAATTCCCTTACAACAGCCACACCATGCACAGTTTCTGACCAGGGAGAGCTGCATCACAAACTAGGACAAGGTCACCAGAGGGAAGGATGCAGAAATAAAAACGAAGGAGAAAAATATATTCAATTTGCTACGGTTCATGCAGGAGAGAAGAAAAAAAGCAAATTCAGAGGTAAACAGAAGAGCTGGGTCACTGTAGACAGAAAGCAGAGCAAAGCACACAGTGAAGCACAGAGCAGAGTCAGCTTTTCTTTGAGGAGCTGGGGTCAGCTGAACTCTGTGTCCATCAAAATCAATCACATTGACCAGGCAGGGCTGGAACGCTGCAAGAGCAGCCCTTGCTCAGAGGGGACAGCAGAGGCAGCTCCAAACCTGGCCATCAGAAACTCTGGAAACCGCTGTGTGCTGCCAGGAAGAGGCTGCACAGGAGCTGTGCAAATTGAGGACTTGAACAAGAGCAGACAGGGGCTGTGCTGCTGCTCAGGTCATCAGGCAGCTCAGCAGCACCAGYGCAGGGGCTGATCCAGGATCCTTCCTCTGCCAGTGCCACCAGGACTTCTCCACAGGACTGAGGAAGTCTCGTTCTGGCCATCCTGATAGCTCTCTGCTATCTTCCAATCTTTCTGCCACTGGATCTTAAAAATCCTCGGCAAAAGCAGTCAAATATTCCTGTTTACATCACAGATGGACAAGACGCTGCCCTGGCTTCTCCAAGTTCACCTGGCCAGACCTAAGTCCGAGTCCCATACCTGTGCTCTGACCAAAAAGAAATATCACCACAATCTTGTGTAAGATGGTTAAAGAATGTGCTGGGCCATGAATGGCAACTCTGGGGTAATTCAGCAAAGCAATTCACTTGGACATGAAGCCTGGTGAGGGCTTCAGGCATTTCAGACAYGCATAAAAYCTTAAAAGCAAAGCCTTGTGCCTCYTGAATSCTGAARGCTTCTCCAAAAYGAACATCACTGCCAAGGAGGGATGGACARGGCCTTACAAAAGACTTACAAGACAGTAACTGCACTCATTGAATCACAGCTCCCCATGATATCAGCACAAACAGGAGTAATGACAAGTCTCAGTCTGTGGAGGAACGTTTGGAAACCTTGAAGACTCATAAGTGAAGCCTCCAAGTTCCAGTTCCTCCCCAAATTCTCAGTCTGCTGCACACCCGAGATTTAAAAATAAATTAAAAAAAMCCCAAATCCAACACTTGCATAAATAAAATATAAATGGCATCCTGTGTTCTCTCCCACACCCCACTCTTCCTCCCTCCTCTTTCCTCATTGTTTGCTCAACAGGAAGTTGGCTTCGCTGCGAGGTACACCAAGCCATCTGTCAAAAACATGGAAACAGTTAACAACGCACACAGAGGCTGGAACGGCTTGTTACGGAGCCTATTTAAGGTCAGAACCACGGGCTGAGCTCTGGGAGAGCAATCCCAGCCCCAGAACTGCAGCTGGTTAAACCAAATGACAGCTTCTCCCTGCTGACATTGGCAACGGCGCTTTGCTGGAGCGGGAGCTCCTGTGGGATGCACCAAAACTGACCGGACAGCGCTCGGGGAAAGAGGAATCCTCACAGGAAGGATTGGCACCAGGGCTGCTCAAGGAGTGAGGTCTAGGGGAACCCAGGGATAGCGTCTTTCTCGCACACAGATGAATGAGACTGACATAGAAACGTTTTTGGTCCTTGAAATAAAGGATAAGAATAAATTCTTAGGGATTTGTTAACATTGGTGATCTTTAAAAAACCTCCCTTCTCAAGGCAGAGCAGCTCTGCCTTCAGTGTTGTTCCAGGCCAACTATTGAGCATGAGTGACTCCAAAGAGCTTGAAGCAGTCCCAAGATGGGGAAAGCCAGATCTGCCCGATTTTGAAATGAGTGGTTTTGGAGTCACGTCTTGATTCACTAGACCCTCCAAAGGAGGGGGAAGGGAACAATATCTGATTCAGAACTGAAATCACGCATTAGGTTCACTCGCTTGGCAGAACTTCCAGCGACTCAGTACATCTCAGTCCCAGGCTGGAATATCCCACCTAGAAAAGGACCAGGAGGTCACTGTGGAGTTTTTGAGTCCTTGACCCTGCTGGGGCCACTCAACAGAGCTGCCAAAGAACAACGGCTGCAGCAGCRTTTGTTCTTCTCCCTTTCCAGAAAAAAAAGTGATCCCCATTTGCTCAGTGGTGGGAGAGACGAGCCAGATGGCTGGACCYGAGCAAGGCACGTGACCCTGGCGGAGGAGATGGGGGGTGAAAGGTTCCATAAACCGATTACCGGGAAAACACGCCATTGGAAACAAATCCAATAAAAATTGCAACATTCGGAGATCAAACGCCTTAAATCATCAAGTTTCTTTAATTGAAAAATGCAGGATAAAAGAAACTRAAATGACTCTGCAGCACATTTAAGCCAATCCATTTTTTTCCAGGTATGTCCCTAATTTATTTCAAAGCAGAGGTCTTCAAGAGTAGCTATAAATTATCACTAAACACAGAGGGAAGACTTGGGTTTATGACAGCACACCTAAAAAGTCATCCTCTCTTTCAAAAACACCATCAACAAAAATCTTGTAGTGTTAGAAGATACACTTCATCCCAGAGCTTGAGCTAAAGGTATTCAAGTCAGAATATTTCCATTTCCATTTCTTTTCAGGAGATTTCCATTGGTTTCAAACATGGATAGCACTGAGAACCACAGGCCGTTCAAGGGTCTGGTAACGAGCAGGTTCCCAGTGTTTGGAGAAGAACCCCCAAAGACACCAGAGCTAGAGCTGGTTTTACCATTCTTACAAATAAAAAGAGTGAAGGAAAGTGTCAGGCCTTTATGTTTCACTCAACTTCAGAAAACCTTTTAAAGTTTTTCTCCAAGGCATGGAAATGTCAACCCCTTTGGGTATCTCAGAGCCCTCTCCAGCCCAAGTTTGGGGGCTTCTCAGGGACACCCAGGCTCAGCTCATCCCCTCAGTGAGCAGTGATCATAAACAAACCCAAGGCCATGCTCTAAACACAAGYACTGAACAGAATTAATTGAAACAAAGCTTAACAAACAAAAATAAAACYAAAATGCATGACAGCATGTGGGGATTTGGGGCTAATCAGAACCAGCTCCCCTGTACTTCCAGCTCCCACTCAGTTTTCAACCACTGAAAATGAAAACCTTTCYGTTTATAAGAAGCTACAATATTCTGATGATAATTTAACTAAAATCAAAGCCTTTGCTTTTGTGAATCTTTTCCCCCAAGACATCCGAGGCTGCACTTGACTGATTTACTGCGCCCCTCTGCACTTGAGGAAAAAGGTTAAACTAGACCCTAATGGCATTTCTGGGACCTGGACAGGACACAGGGCCAAGTACCTGGTCCGAGCTCCGTGTGCTCACCTTCCTCTGCACTGACAGATAAAACCCAGAACCTTCCTGTCCTTGCAGCGAGGCGCTTGCAGGCCCTTTTAGGACCCTGAAACGATGTGATAATGCTGTAAAAGATTTCCCCCTGAATGGAAAGGYCMGGTAGACCACAYCCTTCTGCTCTGCAGCACYGCACACGTTTGGGTCGCTGCTCAGGAACAGCACAGTTTTGCTTTTCTGGTGTTTCCCAAGGAACACGCCAAGCTTAGCCCAGACAAATCAATGTGAAACAAGGTCAGACCCCAGATAGGGCTCAGATCTGTGCTCTGAATATGCTGAAGGTGTAGTTTACATYCTGCTCACCACCAGAACTTCCACCCGAGTGTTGCCTCTTTCCCTCTTACCCAGTACCAGCAATAATTGGCAGGAAAGGGCACCATCAGTTTGGATCTGACAGGAATGCAGGAGGGTTTGCTGTCCCCAARCCAGCTCAGTCCTGGGAGCTGCCTGGCCTTATCTCTCCTCTGGCCTTTGTTTGCAGATGGAGATGAGACCTGAAGACTCCCAAGGCATGGTTTTCCAAACCAGTAAATAAAGCTTATTCACGTCTCCTTCCAGGCCCTTCCACATGCCCCAGGAGGATGGCAGAAGTTACAGGACCCTCATTTGTCACTTTTGGCATTTGTTTTTTTCCTCCAATGGCTCTCCTGCCTCTATCTAATCAGGGGGACGTTTCCTGTCTTTGTTCTCAACCATTCATCCTGCGGGAATGATGATTATCATCAAACAGCGTTAAAATAGAAAGCCTGGAGCCAGCACCCAATTAGCCTGGAGTTAGGGAGCCCTGGAAAGGAGCAGCGGAAAAGACCACAGACAGTCCAGCTGGCAAAAATGGGCACTGAATTACGTGTCATCCAACCACAGCATYGTCCCACCTTCAAAAATAAACCCTGGGCTTCAAACCCGGTGTGGGCCAAGCTCGGAACCAATAAACATCACGTACGCCCAGTGTGTCCCCAGAGAGCCAAGAGAACATTCCCAGTGCTGGTCCATCCACCTGTTTAAACCTCACACCCACTGGGAGACAACTGCTCCATCCCCACCTCACAGTGGTGGAATTATCCACATTTCCCTCGCGCATCAAATCTCTGCTGCCAGCAAGCCTTGGCAATTCGCTCCTGAAGCAACAGTGAGGTAACAGAGAGGAGAGACTCAGGGTGTGCAGGTTGTTTTAAACCCTGGGCCCATTTTAGAGAAAAACCCAAACCTACTCTTGCCTGTTGCCTATTCCAGCTCCCCAGACAGATCCCATCCTAGTCAGGGCTGGAAGATATTCACACTTATATTTAGTTCACAAATACGAGTAAGAACCAGTGACAAACTGGAAGACTGTTCCAGGCTGAATAAAGACCATGAATAAGATATGACCAAAAATATTGGCTCACCAGTCAATTTTTTCTCCAAAAGCTAGGTAATATTTTTCCTCCCTAAGAGAATAAACCCCRGTATTTCTGGTGTCCCAGAGGTGGGATGGAAGCAGCAGCATGGAAGCAGCTGGACAGGAACAGCCTGAGCTGGGACCCTGCTCTGGATTGGGTAAATTATGAATTTCTTCCTCAGAAACGTTGTTTGTAAACCCAAAATCACTTTGGATCAAAGACTTTTAAGGGAATWCTGCCATTTGAGAGCCCTGGAAACATGAAGTGTTGTTTACTACTTAGCTTAGCTGACCCAAGGATTTGCCTCCGAGCACAAAATTCCTTCACTGCAGAGATCCCAGGACCTGTGAATCACAACAGAAACTTCAAAATAACCTCGGGAGAGGCTGGAGCTGGAGAAAAGCTGTTCCTAACATCCCGTGTGACAAAGCCAGCYCAATCTGCAAACCCCTCTGCGTCACTGGATCCGGGCTCTGAACCCCAGATGCCATTTCAGCTCATTTTAGRGGGTAAATAARTGTTGACSTCTGAAAAGTGGGGAAAYTCAGAYSCAGTGGYTGGGCCTAMAACTTTGCTGCTGACTGGAAAAGAACTGAATCATGTTCAAAAATAAAAATACGTTCATATTTTCAAAGTTTGCTCTTCTGATGACGTTCAGCCTATTTGTTTCCCTTCTTCCAATCGTTTTTTCCAGTTGCTAATTGGAGGCTAATAAGAAATGCTTWAAAAGTCCCACTCTGCAGAGCTGAATTTTTTTCCCCTTGCTCATCTTTATACACCCTGGCGCCAAACCCCACGCTGGTGTAAATCATGGACTCGATGGGAACTTTACTCAGTCATATCCAAAGGGAATCCGGTCTCCAGTGTCTCCAGATAATGATCTTGTTGTGTTTAATACTGCATAAACACATAGGATGATGCGTTCCCTGTCTTAAAAAAAGTTTGTTTAACTTTTTCTGTCTCATCTTTAGTCAGAATAGCAAACAACGGGAGGGAAGGGTGGAGAAAGAGTGAGATCCTTGCAATGAGATCATGCAGCACGSAGTCCGGTAAACTCCAGGGTGAGAAGTCTTTTAAACACAAATCTATCTCTGCAAAATCAATGGGAGGAAAAAAAAAAAGGCTAAATTTAACCCTTATTCTATTTAAAACCCGCCTGCAACATCTCGCAGAACTGCATTACATAAACACAATTGTGTTATATTTACGGTTCGAAACAAAACACAAAACGCTCAGCTGCAGGACTCCAAGTCCCACCCAGCCACGGCCTGTGCTCGATGGAAAAACCGTAAACAGGGAGCAGTCCTGGGGCCCGGCCCCACCCCGGCATCCACGGAGTGATTCCACCTTCCAGGGGTGAACAGCTCCCAGTTCACCACATGGACTGGTTGTGTTGGGCGAGCACCCTGCTGCAGGTGCGGGGAGCCAAAAACCCCACCCACCAGCAAGATGGGAGCACAGAGAGCCAAAAACTCCATTCATCAGCAAGGGGGAATTCAGGGAGCCAAAAACCCCATCCACCACCAAGACGGGCACTCAGGGAGCTAAAAACCCCACCCACCAGCAAGGTGGGAGCACAGAGAGCCAAAAATCCCACCCAGCAGCAAGGTGGGAGCACAGAGAGCCAAAAATCCCACCCAGCAGCAAGGTGGGAGCACAGAGAGCCAAAAACCCCATTCATCAGCAAGGGGGAATTCAGGGAGCCAAAAACCCCATCCACCACCAAGACGGGCACTCAGGGAGCTAAAAACCCCACTCAACAGCAAAGTGGGAGCTCAGGGAACCAAAAACCCCATTCACCAGCAAGGTGGGAGCACAATGACCCAAAAACCCCAYTCATCAGCAAGGTGGGAGCACAGGGAGCCAACAATTCCATCCACCAGCAAGGTGGAAGTGTGTAATGAAAACCAAGCTCCAGCCTCGACCAAACTGCTGGACAYGACCCCTGCTCGGTTCAATTTCCAGCCCTTCAGCAAATGGTGCTGGAGGTTTCCAGAGCAAAAACACCATCTATCCCCCCTAAAAAAAATTCTTAGCTGGCCACTGAAACATCTGCTTGCCAGAGACACCAGGGCCTGTGTGTCTCTGCTGGCTGAGTCACACRGAAGGCTGGTACCAGCTTCTCTCCATGGGCTGCAAGGGTGGGAACATCCAACACCCAACAGGCTGTGTCTGCAGACCCACAGCCACAGCTCCAGTTCCCACAGCACCCTCTGGGCTCGGTGCTCACCAGGCAAGGGCTTCCCAAGGTGGCCAAATTGCTGGTGTGACTCGTGCAACACGTGGGGCCGCCTGCGGCTGTATCAAAACAAACCTTGACCGACGTGACGCAACAGCCTTGGCAGAGCTGTCGGTGCCACATCGCCCCACAGGCCACAAAAACCTTCTCCAGATGCAGGAGGATCTTGYTGGGAGAGGTGTACCAGGACACCCACAAAGCCCTGTTTCTCCATGCTGCCSTCCTGGTTTTCCCACTCCAATTAACTCCCAGATCAGGGTGGATTTATAGAGGACTTTCATATTCAGGCTCTGCCATGGGACAGAGAGGTTCCTCTCTCTGGATCACTGGCACATGGACAATGAGCTCCTTGTCCTCACTCCTGACTCTCTGAAGCTCTGCTGGGGCTTGATGCACGTTGGGTTTCCTTTTCTTATTAAAAAAAAAAAAAAAAAGTAAAGACTACCTTAATTTTGCAGCCACTACTCATTGCAAGCAGCATTTTGGCTCCCCATTGCTCCAAGGCTTTGTTTCCTCTCTCTGGGGTAGGGCCCTGTTTAATCTCAGCCCTCTCACTTTTTTTTGCAGTGGATGAGACCCAAAAGCACGACAGTTGGGATAATTTCTCCCCAGTTTGCCTCTGCAGTTCCTACTCGAACGAGGGATTTTGCAGCTGATGCTCAGCCCTGCTCCAGCTGTTTGGAGGCGAAAGAAGTGGCTAATGGGATCAGGGGCCTGACCTTGGCACTCCAGGCATGCAAGCATTTCATTCTGCCACCCGATTTCCAACCTACCCCACACTCCTGTGGTGATCCCGTTTGCAGCAGCACCACAGCCACCAGCCCAGAGGTGAGAGATGCTGCTCTTCAAAAAGGCATCGGCTCTTYGGGGAAATGTGGGAATCCAATTATAAAGCAAATTAATTTCTTTTTTTTTTGCCACCGTTATATCCTCGATCTGAAAGAACTCTCAGACAGAATGACTAAGCTGGCTCCAGCCAACACAACCTCAGCTGCTGGCAGCAGGGAGGCAGCTTGGGAGGGGTGGAAGCAAAGCAGAATGGTCTCGGATTCCTCTGCCAAGCAGGGAAATGCTGCCAGAGCAGGGACCCCCTGAAAACCTCTCCAGGAAAGCGGGGAGAGCTGTCACCCCAGAACACAGAGAACAGAGTAAGAGCAGCACCTTAGAAATGCATTCTCAGAGAGGTC
This sequence comes from Malurus melanocephalus, assembly GCF_030028575.1. NCBI lineage: Eukaryota > Metazoa > Chordata > Aves > Passeriformes > Maluridae > Malurus > Malurus melanocephalus. The sequence goes on from NW_026623451.1 coordinate 1,247,748, forward strand.
TGCAACTTGGGCTGGGGGCAGATGGTGTGAACTTCCAGCTAGAAACTGCGAGAGGAGCCAAGCAGGGAGCAGGGAAGAATCCACGGGTGTTCACACACACACACATCACGTTACAGCAGCCAGAGCTGCCCCAAACGCTGCTCCCTCCTTGACTTTAGGCTCTGGCTAAATAATGCYGCATTGTTTTGTATCAGGTTCTGCTGTGGCAGCCCCGCTGCGGCTCACAAACAAAGGGGGCTTCATGCAGGACAAAAGGGGCCTGTTCTACCTAATGAGGACCAGTTGAGAGCTATGGAGACAGCACCCTCTCGCCATGGCCGGTGCTGCGGGCAGCCCCTCTGGCTAATGAAGAGCAGTTGAGAGGTGCGAGCAGAGCACAGAGGGGCCGCTCCCGGGAGACGCTCGGCGGGGACAGCCCGGGAGAAGGGAACACGATTCGCTTCATCTGTCACCGTGATGGCTCCTGACCCGCCAAGCTCGGCGGCCCCGCTCTCTGACCTCCCGCCCTGACCTCTCCGGAGAGGAGCTGCTGCTCAGCCAGAAGCCCCCTATTGACTACCTGTCACAGGGCACCTGCTTAAGGAACCCCATGGAAATTAAAGTCACAAAATGAGTCACAAGGGACTGTTTGAGCTGGGAAGGCAGCATTAGTCCCCGGCTGGTAAACCAATCTCCCTAATTATCTGTCAGAAGAATCTCTCTTTTTTCTATTTTCTTTTCTTTCCCTCTTCCCTCTCCTACCCCCTTTCCCAGTCCTCTCTTCTCCTTGACTCATTATCTTAATTTCACATTAACCGAAGGGATTAAAAGCACCTTGGGAGGGGAAGGGAGCAGAGAGGGGAGAGGCAGAGGCTGAAGAAAGGGAGACTTCACATCTTCCCTGCTGGGTCCAGTGGACCAGCAGCACCGTGAGCCACCGAGCCAGGCTGTGTTCTCATGTGCAGCCCCATGGCCACAAACCAGTCTGGCCTAAAAGGAAACAAACCCTCGGYGGGGCAGTGCAAACCAAGCCCTGTCCGAGGGAGGATGTGGCTGTTCCTCATTTGCCACCTCCTGCCCTGCAGGGGAATGCTGCACAGCTGCACGAGTGTCTCTGCGGGGGTTTCTCCTCTYGGGCACACGGCAAAGGGCTGTGGTGGCACCTGGGAGCTGCTTCCTGCTCCTGGCAGGACTTGGTCACACCAGGGACGATCACTGCCTGGGGAGTGGCACCGTGCCCTCCATGGCTGGGGCTGCATTGACTCCTAAGAGTTCGTTGGATGGAGATTTGTCATCCACAACTCTGCTGGTTTTGTGCTTCTTAGATTGCACTGAAGCACAGCAATGCTGTAATTCAGCATTGCTGAATGCATTTCTAAGGTGCTGTTCTTACCAGATCTGGATCCCTTTTCCTTTCTTAAAAAGTTTCTGGGAATTTTGGAATAGTTTGGGTGGACGGGACCTTAAGGACCACCCAGTTCTGCCCCTGCCATGTCAGGGACACTTTCCACTGTCCCAGGCTGCTCCAACCCCATCCAACCTGGCCTTGGACACTCCAGGGCAGCCACAGCTTCTCTGGGCACYGTCCCCACCCTCCCAGGGAACAATTCCTTCCCAATATTGCATCCAAATCAATTGATGTTACATCTGAAGTTCACCAAGCACCAATTACCAAGATACTGTTGAGACCAATGACAGTGCTGCTGCTTTTTCAGACAATTTTTTTTTTTCCCACATGGGAAAATTAAGATGATGGTACTCACTCCCCCACCCTCCAAGAAAGCCAAACTGAAGCCTGCACATCTTCAGACAACTCTACCTAGAATCTGAGGGGAGAGCAGAGCAATGCTTTCCTACAAATAACCAGCATCCTCATCAGATCCCATACTCCTTCCTGGAGAGCAGGATTGAATATCCCCATAACTGCATCTTCCACAGCCCGTGGCACTCAGCATGAGACAGAACATCCTGCCACGTCCAGCATTAACAAGCTATTACTCTGGAAACACAATTAATTCTGTTCTGAAGCATCTTAATTACACAGATTAGGAACGAATGAAACGAACTACCAAAACCCCACCCTGGGATGTAATTTATTCCCAACTCCAGCGGTCCCTGTGAGAAGTGAGGCCAGGTGGGTCTGGCTGCCTTTCCCCAGGGGATCACATCCAAGGCTTTACAACAAAGCCAGCTAGCAGGGAATTTTCACATGGGTCTAGGTTTCACCAGGAACATTTTAGCCCTGTACGCCTCCTAACCCCTCAGAAAGCCGGGACTGCCTTTCCGTTTTATTCACAAATCTGGCTGTAACCCATTCCTCCTGTTAAAAGGCCAAAGATTTAATAGTAAAGAACCCCGCAGYTAGTCCCATTGGATTCCATGGGATTAGTTCTGCGGCCAAGTACGAGCATTAAGTGTGAATAAAGACATCAAACCCCRGCCCTAAGTGTTGATGATTCATCGGCAGAATTCCTGGAAGAGAGGGAATCCACACAACGGCCTCATAGCTGCGAAGTGACCTAACTAATATGGTGTTACACAGACACTAAAGCTGCATCCACTGGGAGAAACGGGAAAAATATATTGCCTGGAGGGGAGGGCACTGAAAGTGAGAAGGTTTCTTGCTCTGTTTCTGTGCAGTAGAGTCAGRGGCTGTCAAACACTCCCTCATTCCTTCACACTGTGAGCCCCAGAGCAGCTGAGGAGAGTCCTGCTGCTCTTCCCTGTCTGAGTGGTGGGGGAATGAGGAGCTGGGAATGGCGCTGGCTGCTCCTCTGTTACCTGCAAGCAGAGCTGGGGTGGGCAGGAGAAATGTGTCTCTTTCCCTGCCCCAAATCATCACCACCAAGCAAATAAAAGGCAGCCCCAAGCGCAGGTCCCAGAGATGACATTCCAGATGAGGTATCTCCGGTCACACCAGTCACCCCTTAATAAACCCATCAGGGTTTGGCCTCTCTTTTACTGGGTGAAAACATTTTCTCATGGTCAAATGATAAGGAAGCTTGATGCAATGGGCGACAAAGGACAAAGGAAAAAAAAAAAAAAAAACCCAACAGGGGTGAAAAGACATTTTTCACATATTTTCTCCCTGTCATCTTCCAGGAAACTGATAAAACTGGTTTCAGATGTAATTTTCATTCAAAATGCAACCAAATATCTTTGGATTGAGTAAACCCCAGCCTGGAGCGCAGGCACAAGGGAAGGAGYGTGCCCTGCTTAACAGCCCTGAGCAGAGATTGTAACCAAAGCCAGGGAAAAAACAGGAGAATTCCCTTTACCTTCCCCAGCRGCACCCACGAGGGAGATAAAGCGTCTCCAAAGAACTGTCTGTGCTCTCATTCACAGCTCTGTGGTTTTACTACAGGCACCTGCTGAGAAACAGTGCTGGCTGAGAAGCAAACAAATGCAGGGAATTTAGGAGCACAGACAAGCAATTCAGCCTCATAAATGGGGAAATCATCCTCTGGGGTTTGGTTTGGAAACACCGATGGGCCTGGAAGCCAAGGAGTGASCAATGAAAACTGATCTCATGTCAATGGAAGGAATCTTCACCTGCTCTTYACAGCTCAGGCTGCCTTTGTCCCCATCAGGGACACAGAGGAAGGATCTTTCTTTATCCTTTCTGGGAAACTTAATGCATTTAAACAAGTATTATTGAAATAAAACCCTTGAAGGGGTGTGTTGGGATGAAAAAACAGGACACACTCAGCAGCCCCAAAGCTGGGGGAGCTGTGCTYCTTAAAGCCTTGAGAACATCTTTGTTTCAAACACTTCTGTGGGTTCAAACAAAAAATAAACCCATTTGTTGCAATCCAAGGTGATTTCCTCAGGAGCAGGTCAGGGTTTTCACACCCTTGTCAGAATTTCCAATGTGATTAAACGCACTTCAGGCTCCCATTTGAGGAAAACTCAGCCAAGATTCTGAAGTTTTCCACAAAGTAGAAAGTCCCAGAGTTTTTTCTTAGGAAGAAAACCACATCTTTGCCATTCTGGTAAAACCAGAGCCATGCTATGACRAGAACAACTCAGTTTGGTGCTGAAAATCAAAGACTATGAAGTTCCTGCCCCAAGCTCCCTCTCTAAGTCACCGTGGTGGGAAGCCCTACCCTCCCTCCAAAGCCACGGTCTCTGCATTCCTTTTGGAAGAGGCAYCATCCACTCCCTCCAAAGGTGGGGTCACCAATCCCCTTGCTCACTGTAACACCAAAGAACTCATTTTCAGTCACACAGAAACAGGGTGAAGTGAAATGCTGGTGCTGAAGTGACAAGATCCCAGTCCATTGACACAAGAGCCTTTTGATGTTTTGCAAACGAAACGTGAAAGGCAAAGGAAGTCATGCCAATGTCATCTGCTGGGAAATTCAGTTGAAGCTGACACGCTTGGGAAAGAATATTTTGATTTCAGCCAAAATCTGGTTTTTCTTTTCAGTGTAACCTGTTACACAGAGCAGAGGGAGAAGAAAGGTTGGACCAGTTTTACTGGGAGCAGCTCAACAGAGACCCACAGTGCTGTGCAGTGTGCTGAATTTGGCAATAAAAACATGGATCAACCTTGGTGGGTCACTCCAAAAAAAACACAGGGTGCAAAGCTGATTCCTATCCAAGGAGTTTGGAGTGGGTCARGGCCACCTTTGGTCTCCCTGTGTCAGCCTGCACTGAAATCAGCAGGAATCCCCTGTATTTCCAACAGTCAAATAGGCGGAATAATTCAAACACACATGTTGATGCTGACAGTTATCACACCTTAGAACTYACTGGAAGGGCAATGCTGCACACTTTAAAAAACAAGCATTTGAGCACTTCCTCCCCCTCCAACATCTTGGAAATGAGACAAGAGAGGACACAAAGAAGGGACCTGCAGCAGTGTCTCTTCCCAAAATGCAGAGTAGCGAGAAACAAATCCCCCAAGTCCAAGTGAAGAGTTAGAAATGACACRAGCTCAGATTTCTCCTGAAGTGTCCACTCAGCCAAAGTGTCTGTGTTTGGGTCTCAAGTTCAGTGCAGATGAAAAGWCAGGAGCAGCCAAGTGTCAAGGTTTACACATAACAAGGAAAACAAGTGGAGTTCATGCCAGGGGAGAGCAGAGCCGCTGAATTAAGGAGGCCTCAGCTGACTCACAATGTGAAGCTTCCAGGCTATGCAGGTTGGGTTTCCTGGCCTCAGTGTTGCATTTAAACCTGTTTTGTTTTTGTTTTTTTTTTTTTGAAGAGGCCAGAACTGTCCCCTGTGCCCTGAGGAYGTGTGTCCCGTTCAGCTTGAGCTGTGAGTTCCAGCTGCAGAGATGTGACTGGGGAAACCCCTGCCATGGGGCATTGTGAAGGAGGAATTCACGGGAGAGCTGAATTGCTGAGGAACACTGAGRCTGAGGGGGGACCTTTATCTTTTGCCCAGAACCATGGGAGTCAATGTTCAGCACCTCCAGAGACCTGATTTTAAGAAGAGTCTTGTGCAGAAAAGGCAAGTTTCCTTCCCCAGCCCTACTCTTGCATGTGCTGTGATCTTATCTCTTGACTCAGGCTCAGCCTTGTGACAAAGGGACAAAACCTCGCCAACATTTGCACTGGGACCTCCCCAACCCCAGTTCAGAGGGTGACAAAAGCAGCTCTGCCTKCATGTGGTACCTCARAAAGGGAATTCACACCACCYTCCCTCCTCCTGGGGCTTCCCACYCCACTASAGACAGGACCCAGCTCCRTGCAGGGGAGCCGTGGCTCAGGTCAGGAGCAAAAATCCAGAGTGTGGTTACAGGTCTTTTCTGACAGCCAGAGACACAAAAACACACAAATACAAGGAGGAAACCAGTCCAGAGTCCCGAGCTGCTCAAGAAAAAGAGAACAGCAAGACTCCTGGTTGAGCATCYGAAGAAGGCCTCCAAGCTGCCCAAGTTCTCGGGTCCAAGCCCTGCTCACATCTCTGGGATGTTCCTTTGCAGCTCTCCAGTGGATTTAGGGTTTTTTTTTTGCCCCGAGCCCTCAGTCATCTCCCCAGTGGAATGAATGATTCACGTTCAAACCCTGAGGCGAGTTGAAAGCTGACTTGCAATGTAATGGATCCTCTTTCCCCGCTGGCTCCCGTGCTGCCRCGGAGCAGCTGCCGTGCTCCATCTCCGGAGCCTCAGCCGGAGCCATCCTCACCGTGCCCACGGCTGGCACGGCACTCTCACCCTCAGCCATGTGCTAAAATTCCACCCAGGACCTTTGAATCCAGGCCAGACAGGTTCCCTCGGCCATTCCCAACGTGYGCACAGTGGCCAAGTGCTGAAAAGGTGAACGGTGAAACGGAATCCGGAGGGGGTTTCTTATTTTTTTTCTTTTATTTTTCCTGCCATCGGTGCCAAGCGATTGCCGAGCTCCTCAGCAAAAGAATAACAAAAACCCACAACAGGACGCGTTCCAAATCAGCCGCGCAGCGCAGCGAATAAATTCAAACACGCGGGATTCCTCCCCCAGCACTATAAATAATAAAAACAATAAACCTCGGCTACAGAAACTGAAGCGGGGCAGAAACAAACACGCCTCGAGCCATACATTGATCTGCACATCTGAGTATCCATCATCCCTCTGCTTYCCTCTCCGTCTACTTTGGCATCTGGCATTAACCAGGTTTTGAGAGATGACCTTCAATTTGCTCGCTCTAAAGCGAGCCTGGCGTGCCAGAGACTTAACAGATGATATACTTTGGCTCCAAGGAGTCAGCGCTCCGGAGCCTTGGAGCTCCAGATCCGGGACAGAGCAGGACTAAGCGCAGGCACGTAATCCTTCTATCAYGCCCCTTCGATCTTCTGGACTCGTGGGGTTATTTACTACCTGGCCTGGCTGCTGGGGAATCTGAGGAGGACTCGGAGCCTCCTGTGAGAGCCCTCTGGAGCTGTGGTATGCCCCAGGCTATCTCCTGCATTACGGAGTTTCTGTTGTGTTTTCTGGGGGAGATGAACAGGAAAAGYGTTGTCCCAAACCCCAGCCTCTGCCATGACTCACTGCTGGGCCCCTGCAGCCCTCACCAAGCCCAGAGGCTCAGCTGCTCTTTGCCGTGAAGCTTTGGGATCTGAGGATGTGCCACATGGAGCCACAGGCTGTTGGGAAGGCTCGGACTCACACCCCCTCCTCCAGCACCCACCTGAGCCAGGCATGACTTATCCCMAACCACTTCCTTCCTTCCAGCCTCACTCGTTATTCCTCTCTCCTCCAGGCCTGCCTGGGAGAACTAATTCCCCCTGCTAGGTAGGAGGGGAACTCTCCCATCTGTGATGGAGAGAAAGAACATGACGTCCACCCCAAAGCCCAAACGCTGGGAGTCATCTGCTCTGGCCGGGGATCAAAGGCTCTGTTCCATTTTTAACCACTGCCCTGCCCCACCTTACTACTGCAGTGCATCCAAGCATGTTTTCCCATCATTTCATTGTGTGCCAGAGGATAAACAAAAGCCACCCCCTCGGTCCGAGGGAAGGATGCATTCCTGAGAACTGCGAACACTCCTCGCAGATAAGTGCCTTTCCCACTGCAGGCAGCCACGGCTACTGTAAACCTTGACCGAGCCCGTTTTCCTGAGCTCACATGACACGGTGGCAGAGCACAGGAGATGGATGGCTTTATTTTTGTCGAGAACAAATCTACAGATGTTGGTTTTAACCAAAAGGAAAAAAAAAAAGCTCTGAGGGTGATTGAGAGGCAGTGGGAGGGGTAGAAGGAACAGTCCAGAGATACAYAGAGATGAGTAATGTATACAGAGTGCTTAAAAATAACGCCAAGGGGAGTTGACATCATTTGTTTACCCGTGGCCAGTTTGTGCCTGGCTCAATATGAGYGTGGAAAGGCCAGTGGGGCACAGGGGCTCACCCCACCCCTTGCCACTTGCGCTCAGATATTCCTGAGAGGAACAGTTCACAGCAGGCTGTACCCAAAGCCAGGGGATACTCCTGCTAGACACTGGGATGGAATTCTCCAAGGTGGGGGTACTCATGGATTGCTGCTGGTGTTAAGGGAGTGTCACCACAGCCAGCCCCAGGGCTGGTAACCGGTTATCAACCAGAGGATCAATCTCATCTTCACCCRTTCTTCATCCCATCATCACGACTTGGAACCGAACCAACAAAATCCACACTTTGTTAGGAGTCTCCTTGTTCCAAACTCTGCCCTAACCTTGAGGTCCYTAGAGCATAAGATGGGAAAGAACACATCCCCCAAGCCTTTCCAAGGCTTCCTCTAGGGGCTCTTTCAGATCCATGGTGGAAGGAGCAAGGGTGGATGTTCTGAGGGAGGAGCAGAGAGCACAGCGATTCTAAACCCATTACTGGGCCTGGCACAGGGTCAGCACCCACAAACTCCTGAATCTTTTATCTTGGAAGAGCTGCTCCTTCATTTGGATTCTCCCTGCCTCAGTTTSCCCAGCTGGAAATGGGGATGATGGTGCAGCCCTGCTCTAGAGGCACATCCCAGATGCATTAATAAACAAATGCTGGTTAAAAYGTGTTCCACTCAGAACCACTCTGGGGAGGGGCAGAACAGCAGTGACATTGCTTTGAACACAAAGCCCTGTGCCGTAATACCTTCCCTCTGTTGGCAAAACATGAATTCCCTGTCCTTCACAGCTTTGCTGAGGGCTGAGCATCCAAAGAGGAGGTCCTTGCACCAAGAGGGTGTTCCTGGTGGACCACAGGACAGATGGAAGATGCCTMCACAAACCCAGTGCTTCCCCACCCCGCGTTTCTCACACACTGCACGTGCCAGGACGGTACCTGACAGAGCTCCCAGCTAAAAGCAAATGGGATATTTCACTCTCAGACTCATCCAGAGGCTGCCAACGAGGCTGGCGAGCAGCCAGGCTTCTCTGGGGTGTTTGTGTGCGTCAGCCACAGATACCTGACTGCCAGGAAATGCACGGAGACCATCAGCTCATTGCACATAAGCCATCAGATGGTAACAACTTTCAGTCGCTGGTATTGACTTGAGCCGCAGTTGAAAAGGCACTGGTGAGATGAAAGGCTCTGTATCCCATTACTAATCCCCTGAGCCATCCAGTCCCCCAAATTTGGTGGAAGTTTTAAGTTTCACCATGAAATGTTCATAAAATGAAATGCACATTTGTTGCCAGCTCTACTGATTCCTACCCCAGCATTTCCTCAAGTTCSCTCCCTGGGAGCATTAGCAGCGAAGGCTCTCTGCTGCTGGAGGCGACTCCTGCACTCCCATCTCCTGGGAGCCTTGGCCTTCTCTCCACAATCCCTGGGACACTGGGCTACCTGTCTGCCCATGCTGACCACTTTTAGGGTATTCTCAGAGGGCTGCCAAGAAGGAAAAGCCTTTCACAAACCCTCAGAACCACAGATGGGTCCGGGTCCAGCCCTGCAGCAGCYCAGGGTCCAAGTTGTGCTGCTGGGTACGGCCATGTCACCCTAAGCCTCCTCTTCTCCAGCACCCAGCCAGTGGCTGTGGCCATGGGGAGCTGCCATCACGTGTGTCACTCATCAGGGAATGTCCCTCAYGTTTTGGAGGCCTGTGTTCTGCAGCTGGGCTCTGACAGAAGGCTGGGAACAATGTGGGAACATAGGCAGGAACACTGCCATCCCAGCATCCTGCTGGAAGGCCTTTTATGGCTCTTTAACTTCTTCCCCCAAATCTCTCCCACCCCCAAAGAGGAAGGCAAACACAATGCCTGCCAGCAGTGGGGAAATCTCTCACACATTTTCTGCAGCTCCGGAGCAGGGGGCAGAGCCCATCTGACATTGCTGGCATGGCGTGGAGTGTCCTCACAGCCCTGCAAAGGCGGCTGCTAAATCAGAAACAGCCCCACGAAATTTGGACGCTGCAGGAACCAAACTGGGCTCGGGATGTTGCTGCTCGAGAGAACAACCTCTTCCCAGGGAGATAATGAGGAGCAAAACAGCCACAGGAAGAGCAACGGTCACAACAGGACAGGATGAACACAGTCACATCCATTGGGGGCTTTTTGGGAAGCACAGCGTCCTCCCTCGAGGAAGGGTGAGAAACCTCCTGATGGCTGATGAGCAGAGTGCTGTGGCCATTGGCAGGGATTGTGCACATGGCCCAGGAATGCATCACTGCCCACATCCACACGCAAAGCTGTGGCTTCTCCCCGTGGGCCGGGGAAAAGGACAGAGAGCTCCAGCCCAGGGAAAAGGACAGAGAGCTCCAGCCCAGGGAAAAGAACACAGAGCTCCAACACAACTCCTTGCCCTCCCTCTCTGGAGAAGATCCCTCAATACCACTCACGACCCAAAGCAAATACTTCTCTTTGCCCACACCCTTTGTTGAAAGCCATTCCATGGTGGTGGTGTGCCTAGAGACACCCATTCATGGTTAAAATGTTAACACCTACAAATTACAGACTTTTGGGCTGCCTGCAAAGAAGTGGGCAGAGCTGACGACAAGGTTGAGGCTGCCAAAAGCAGAGCAGTGGCCGGCTGAGGGCTGGACCAGTCCCTCCAAAGGGCCAGACTCACCCTCCTTGGCTCACAGCTCACTCACAGAACCTCCCCCTGCTCGGGAAGAGCTCTCCACTGCCTGCTTACCTTTCTGCTTCTCTGCCCATTATCCCTTGCTCTCTTCAGGGTCATATTTGGCAGTGAGRAAGGCCCAGAATGGGTCAGAACAGCAAGAAAAATTTTTCTTCTTCACYGCAGGACTCAGTTTTCCCAGGACCAGCTGATTCAGGTCACCCAGAGAGGTGGAAGCATTCAAAACAGTATGGGGCTCTGAGCAGTCTGATTGAGGGGAAGGTGTCCTGCTCATGGCAGGGGGCTTGGAATGAGAAGATCTTTGAGGGTCCTTCCCAACCCAGACCATTCTGTGAGTCTCTGATTGACTCAGCTCACTCTGTGGCAGCAAGAACAGCACGGGAGAGTGGTGAGAATGCAGGGAGCAAGGCCAGGGCCTACAGACACCCTGGGGTGGATGTTACAGGAAACCCAATCACTGAGGTGCCACCTCACAACCAGCTGAAAACAGTCGAAAATCTGTGCTTCCACCCCCCCTGGTTCCTCCTCTCTTTCCCCCACCTCTTTCTTCTGTTGGAGCACCCAACAGACCAAACCATCTGTGTGACCCTACCATGCTCAAAACTGTTGTTTCTCCTCAAAATCCCCAGATTTGTGTTTGGTGTAACATCCCAACTYTGCCATACTTTAGGCAGTATTTAAGATGTATTTCAGAGCCAGCTCAGCACCACAGCAGCCGGGGCAGCTCTTTGCCTCGATGTCAAAGGTATTTAGAGCAGTCACCCTACAGAATCCCGTGTCCAATCCCACTGAAGAGCTCCGTGTGCTGAGGGATGGGCACACACGCCTGCACAGGGCCGGGGCCMGAGCCAAAACTCTCCGAGTGATGATATCAGCACCTGGCCCGAGGAGCAGGGTTTCGCTCCTCCAGTGGTCAGAGCATTTCTCTGCTGCTCCAGGAGACTTGTGGCTCCTGCTGGAAAAGCCGTGGTTCCACAAACACTGCTCTCGCTGGTAAGCCTGGCTTATCCCATCACACTCCCCCTYCTTCCTCAATCACCAGCCACTCACTCCCAAATCCCGTTCACCCCTCAATTATGCCAATCCGACTATTTACGGAGCCGCACGGTGAATCAGCCCAGGGAGCTGAGCCTGCAAAAAATGAAATAAAACAACCCTGCAGAAAAGGAAAGAGAGAGAGAGAAAGAAAAAGCACTCAGTGAGAAGGGGCCTTAACAAGAACTGTAAAAATCCATGGGTTTTTAAAGGGTAACTCAGTGTTGCAGCCCTGACATCTGTTTACTGTTATCCCAGCACAAGTGAGGTTCCGGATACCGGCACTACAGGGGCTGAGGCATAATAACGCGTGGCACTGGGCTTTTCTGCTCCTATTAGGGCTGATTACAGCTGTCTGAATTGCAGTGTTGTTGATCGTGGCTGGGGCAGGCAAAGGGGGCCTTTCTGACTCTGACAAGAAGGAAAGATTTGGGGAAAAGAATTCTCAAGGAGCTTCCCAATGTCTCATTTTAATGTCTCRCAGCTTTGTTTTCTCATCCTGATTATGTGGTGGGTTTATCTTTAGGGAAAAATGCTGTGTTCATAAAACCCTGATCCCCCCTGGTTTCATCTGAACAGGTAAAGGGAGATGTTTGGCACTGGAGCCTTGGGGGAAATGAGTGGAACRGAGCTCACAAGCAAATCACCAAAACAGAGCCTTTCAAAAACATCATTTTTTCTCTGCATGAAAAAGTTTGCTATAAATATCTACCACGGCCCCCCATCCTTCCTCTCCATTTCCAAGGAACAAATCTTATCCTTTTATGATAAAAATAATAGAGCCATGGAGTCATGAGGTTGATAAAGACATGAATTTGCATTTTTAGAGCCCACTGAACTTCTATGACCAAACAATGCTCTGCTCAGGTGCTGTCCCACCCCACTCAGTGGGAGCACAAGCAGCCCTCTGAGCAATGCACAAACCTCCCTTCTGCTTGGAATTGGCAGCAGGAATCTGGATGCGGAGAGACAACGGGGAAAGGCGGAAGAAGGGAATTTCTGTGTTGTGGGACCCTTTCAATTTCCTGGGTTTGATCTCCAAGTTTTCGTGGTCGTGCTGAACCAGATCATGTTTGAGTTTCACAAATGACTGGAAAGGGAAAGCTTGTTTGTTCTTCGTTTTACCACGGAAATCTACGGCTGCAATGCAAACATCAAGCAGCCAGAGCAAAGGAACAAGCTGAGAAACATCACCACAGATTATCCCCCACAACAAACATGGTTAGCAGGAAGCCACAGCAGMGGCAGGCAGAGCGCAGGGGGTCCCCACATCTCCACAGCCACATGATAACCCCAAATCTGAACATGGAAACACAGTGGCCACAACAAACAGGCAGCCAAAAGGCATGATGAGCACGAGAACAAAGCCAGCACCAGCACACATCACAGGCAGGGAGGATGGTGCTGTCTGAATCTCCATCACTGGGAGCACATCCCAGTATAAAACACTCCCAGTAACTCAGATCAGATCGTCAGCCAAGAAATCATCCCATCTAGGAGAGAATTGAAGTGGAACTTTGGGATATTTACTACTGTTATTTCRTAAAAGGGGAAAAGCACGTGGCCTGTGGTAAGAAATGCTTGGGGGGATTGGTCACATGCSCTGGCCAGCCTGGGAATTTAAGCACAAACCAGTCAGGAAATGAAGGGATGCTCCTCGTTTTCAGCCTCTGGATGTGGAGCAGAGATGGGTGACACAGCTGGGGAAACTCCAGAAGAAAGGGAAAAACCCAGCAGATAAGCATGATGATCATTTCCAGGAACACGGACAGATGATGAGACACAGCAAAAAGCCTTTCAATTAACCTCATSTGAGACTGATGAGAGCTCACAGGTAACAATGGGTACCTGGGGAATGCAGAGAATGAGCTGTGCAAGGAGCAGGGGCTGAGTCACAGCAGTGACTCTGCCTGCTGAGTGGTTTATGTGCCCAAATAGTAATAAAACTTTAGGGCAAATACAAAGGCAAATGGGAAAACTTTRTGCACTGCTAAAATTATCATTTGAAGATCAGCCAAAAAGGAAGAATGGAAATTGTAGAGATTTTTTGTACTGAGTCTTGACAGTGGGAGAACGGGGCATGTGAGAAGTACAACAAGACATCCAAAGTTCACAACAAACATTTGTTTTCTCTGTAGAGGGAACAATATATGAGAAAGGCTTTATGAATGAAAGTTTATCAATGTAATTTTATTGTGGTCTGCAGCTTGAATCCATGTGACCAATCATGCAAAGCCTTCCCAGATCTGCTCCACAGCCCAGCCCTGTCCTGCTGCAGGATGGAGGTGCCGTGCCCCAGTGCCTTGTGCTCAGCCCTGGCATCAGGAATTCCCAAACCCTGAGCCTCCCTTTGCCACTGGTGGAAATGGAGAAGTGACTGAGCTGGCTATTGAATGAGAAGAGCAATATGTACCTGAGCTGCCAAAATTAATTTATTGTTCCAGTTGGGACTTCGGCTTTTATCAAAGCCATGACCATGCATGGCCGGTCAGTCCCTGGCCCCACAAAAAATAAACTGCAGGATCTTTTCTATGGTCTTTGACAGAGCAGGCAAAAGGTCAGAATGGTCCARTAACCTGTATAAACCATTCCTCCAAGGTTCAGCCAAAGCAAAGTCGCTGCCATTATAAACCAAGTGGTTCACCCTGTGCCACGCCCAGAGCTGGGCAGCAGAGCAGAGTGTGGCTGGATTGTTCCTTCTCCTTTTGGGGCTGCAGGGTGGACACTGCACAAAGGTTGAAGGTGCTGGGATGGTCTCTCCTTCACACCTCAATCACTCCATGTCCTTATTCTCCTTATTCTCCTTATTCTCCTTATTCTCCTTATTCTCCTTATTCTCCTTATTCTCCTTATTCTCCTTATTCTCCTTATTCTCCTTATTCCATTTCCCACCTACTCCAAAATTCCCTTCTTCCCTTCCTCCCACTGCCTGGAAGAAGGGATGGGACCCCTCATCACGAGACACCAACAAGAGGATTCCTTTAAAATGCTCAGCAGTCACAAAGTTCCCTGCACTGCTCTCAACCTGAGCCCAGGGTCCCAGCCTGACCCTGGCAGAGGCAAATCCCCTCCACCACCACTGGAATCTCCTCCATGGAGMTCATCACCTGCAGCCTCAGCAGCTCAGTCCGGGGACGTGGTCACAGCCCGAAGGCTGCCAGAGCCTTGGAAGAGCCAAGAAGAATCTGGACAACTCTCAGGCACAGGGTGGCATTGTTGGGGTGTCCTGGGCAGGGTCAGGCTTGGGGTCAATCCTTGGGGGTCCCTCAGGATATCCTGGAATTCTGTGAACCTGCTCTGCCCACAGCAGGGGCTCATTCACAGGCAAGGCCACGGCACTCTGCATGTTGAACCTTGTAGGGAAAGCACCTGACCCCATTCTG
>NW_026623451.1:1263048-1276284 GCF_030028575.1 Malurus melanocephalus
CCAAGCAGGTGAGCGACAGCCCCCAAACTCAACCGAGAGGTTTTCACAGCAGCCCCGCTGTTGCAGCTGAGCRTTTGTTCAGCATCTCCTCCAGCAGCTCTGCTTTTCCAGGGGTTCCCAGCTCCTGGTTCCAGCCCAGCTCTGGCCCCCGTGCTGGAACAGCCGCAGGGGATGGGATCACCCGAGGCCAGGCCAGCTCGTGCTGGGCTGACACATTGGCAGCGGAAGCCGCTCCTCGCACCAGCTCTTGGCTCCCCTGCTATCAGGAACACTTAATCTGATTTTCCTCTCCTCTAGACTGCCAGGATTTTAGGGTAAGGCAAGCTGTCCTGGACAAAAGCATAATCCAGGCTTATAAACGAAGTGTGGCATGAAGGGAGTGATGTCTGGCCAGCCTTGTGGTGCTGCTTTATATGGCCAAAACAAAGCTTGGCCGAGGATAACTTGGGATGCTGAAGTCCAGAATGAGAGGCAAAAGGTCAAATTCTTTCCCTCCTGAATGAGATTTCCAGGTGGCAGAAGAGGCTCAACTGTTTAATTAGATTTGTGTAAGTTTTGTAACAGAAGCCAYTCCTGTAAAGAAAGCCAAGGCAGGTGGGTCAGGAATTGGACACATCTCCACACCTCCTCATCATCTGCTTGGGCCACATTTCCCAAAAGCTTGGGAATGRATCCCAGTGAACTGGGGACAAGTCCTTAAGCCAGCCAAAACCAAAGGTCTGGGGCCAAATTCCAGTTTAAGGCCCAAGCTCATCCCACTTTCAAACTCCAGCAGAAAGGCTGGGGCTCAGAACCTTTAGAAACAAACCCACCCAGCCACAGAGGGGGATCCTGCCCTGGAAGATGCCAACAGCACAGATGGGCAKTTTTCTCTTTGCAATCCAAGAAAAAGGGGAGAGATCAGAGCAGATCAGCCCATGGGACTGGGSACAGACAGCTGCAGGAGGCTGCAGCTCACAGCACCCTGAACACATCCTGGAGAACAGGGGGAGCCCAAAGAGATCTGCTGGATCCAGAGATTGATGGATCCCAGATCTGGATCTCTGGGATCCAGAGATTCCCACAGCACAGATGTGTCTGCAGCCCCAGACAGCTCAGCACAAGCTGCAATGATGAAATTGTACATTTTCACAGCAAAATTACCAAYTAAATCCCATTTAGCAGCTTTAGAGACCCCTCCATCACCTAAATGGGCTAAACAAGAGCTGGAGAGGGGCTTGGGGGACAAGGGTCTGTAGTGACAGGAAAGGGGGAATGGCTTTAAATGGGAAGAGGAGAAATTTAGATGGGATATTGGGAAGGAATTGTTCCCTGGGAGGGTGGGGAGGGGCTGGGATGACATTCCCAGAGAAGCTGAGGCTGCCCCTGGATCCCTGGAGTGTCCAAGGCCAGGCTGAAGCACCCTGGGACAGTGGAAGGTGTCCCTGCCATGGCTGGGGTGGCACTGGAGATCCCTTCCAGGTCCCTTCCCAACCAAACCAGGCTGGGATTTAACAGCAGTTGGAATGATAAAATCTTGGCCCAGCACAATTTACAGACCTTGGCAAGACTTGGCCCAACACCTCTTTGTGATCAAATAACTTGACACAAATGCCAAGACCATGGTCTGTATGGCTGGACACCATCTGACTTTGCACATTTGACCTATTTGGGGTTTTTCAGATTAAATAACAACGCAGAGCATGAATAAGGGAAAAACCTCTCCTCCAGTGTCTCTATCTGAGCTTTTGGAATGTGCTATTTTTAGATGTCCTCCTGCCGCTTGCAGCTTTATAACAGAAATGATTGCTCTGGGCATCTTGGAGTAAAACAAATTAATTTTCTTAAAAAAAAAAAGAAAGTGATTTCCAGCAACTTAGTAACAGCATTTGACAGTCAAATAACTCAGGACTCCAAGTCCCCAAGTGCCCATTGACACAGAAGTCAGAGCTGGCTCCCAGTGCATGAGAACTCTGAAAGGCACAGAATAACACCGTAAAAACATGTTTTTCCAAACTAAATAAATGACATCCTGTAATGTAAAAACCAGTTTTCAAACTCGCACACATCTGCCCYGTTACTCCCCTCACTCTCACACACTCTCCCTTCCAGAAAATCTATTTATTTCTCCCTCTGCTCTCAGGATGTTTTGTTTCTTGTTTATCTATAAGCATATCCATTAATAGCTTGGGGAGATCGTGTGATTAGACCTATGTGTATTTTTTTTTCCYGCACTGTTTCTAAATGGAAAAAGAAAAATCTTTCAGGACGACAACATATCTCAACTGTATGCGATGTTGACAACCTATGGGGTTGTTATTCTTATTTTCTGCTAAATCCCAACCCATCAAATTGAAAAATTTCAACACTTTCAGAAATAAAAATTCAATTTAAAAGACACCTTCTTTGTATTTTTTTCCCTTGGATAGCACCAAATGGCASTAAATGTTATCAATATGGCCACTCTACTAGGCACAAAAGAAAATTTACTCCTCTTTGGGTGTTTTTAAMGTTTTTTCCAAATTAATCATTGGTCAAACATTTTTACAATTGCCAATATATTKAATTGTTTTATACAGATTTATAATTTTTTTGATTGCTACTACCCAGCACCAGGTACAAACCAGAAGCTGAAGGCATTGCCACCAAACTCTCAATTTCTCAAAGAACAGGTAGAAAAATGAACACATTAAAAACATGGAGYAGCCTCTTGCTCTGTATAAATGAGTTGTGCTGACACAAGCACCACAAACCTGACAGAAATAAAGCAGGCAGGTGGTCCCAGCAGCCAGGGGGAAATCCAGCTGCCAKCAYTGAGACCTGGTTCAGGAATTCWGATGAAATTGCAGCAAAACTCAGCRCCCTGGGACSAGTTYTGCACTGGGAACCAGGAGGGGCTGAGCTGGCAGCATCCTCTCATCACACACAGGGCGAGTGGTTTGTTCACAAAAAGAGGACAGCAGAACAAGGAAGATCATAATCCGCTCTGCTCAGCACTGGTGAAATTATATCTGAAAAGTTCCACTTTTCAGGTCCAGCCACTCAAYGCTCTGACAATTTAATGATCCTTTCCTTGGGCCAACAACTGCCCACCACGGAGATACAGCACTGACAAAGAGCTCAGCAAACACAGCCAGGAGCACAGCACAGGCACCGAGGCCAGGCTCCAAATGTGGGAAAAGGCGAGAAGAGAAAAAAAAAACAAAACAAAAAAAAAACCCAATCCAAACCAAGAATGTACCGCTGAAAGCACTGTTTTAATTACCAGGGTGAGCAGCCACTGCACGACACGCATGGACCACATGGGCTCCGCACGCAGCCGTGGCACTGGAGGGAAGAGTCGGGTCCTGGCAGCCAGAATGGCACAGGGGATTGCCAGAATGGCACAGGGAGTTTCCAGAATGGCACAGGGGGTTGCCAGAAAGGCACAGGGCCTTTGGCAGCAGGGCAGGTCACCTGTGCTGAGCTGGGGACAGTGGCACGTCCAGCGGCCACAGGGCTCTGACCGTGATCTCTTGTCCACGTGAGCCTTTCCTGCTCTCTGTGCTTCTCCACCTGCATGTGCTCCTGCATTTCTGACTCTGCCAGYCCAGAGAAGTGCCTGCCTGCAATTTTATGAAACAATCTATTTCTATTTTATCACTATTGTATCACTATATTTCTATTATATCACCATTGTATCACTATGTTTGTTATATCAACATATTTTTGTTATGTCATTATATTTCTATTGTATCACTATTGTATTGTGGTATTTTTACTGTATCACTATAGTTCTATTATATCACTATTGTATCCCTATATTTCTATTGTATCACTATGTTTCCATTACATCACTTTTATATCACTATATTTCTATTAGATCACTTATTTGTACAGGGATCATGAAGTTTTGAAGCCACAGATTCTGAGAACAACGCCCATCATCCCTGTTACTTCTATATTTGTTAARTAATCCCCAAACCAACACAAATCTTTCAAATTCAAAATGCTGAGAGATCAGAGTTGGAGTTCTTCCACTGGACGTGTTGCTGGGTGGAAAAAGAAGAAGCAAAACCGCCAGACGCACTAGAGACAAATCATAAATTATTATTATTATTATTWTTTAACTTGGAGATTGGGAAACTCCAACCCCATYTCCAGCTGGCAGGGAGAGAGAGAAACACATGTGCATTTTATCAGAGGTGTCTATTTTGCTTTGGCTTTCGAAACATCATCTACACAACACATCCCCGAATTGAAATCCTCCAGTTCTGCACTCTTTGRTGCAACTCTCCCTCCTCAAAAAAGTGCAGGTTGCTGCCTCTGATCTGTCGGTGTCGCTCCTACATCCTTGTGTCCATGTATCTGTATTTGTATATCCATATATCTGCATAAATATATATATATATCCATATATATATATCCATAGATATATATCCATATATATATATCTCCATATATAATATATATATCCATATATCTATATCTATATATTTATATATATATAATATATAAAGATCCATATATATCCATATATCCATACCTATCTATATATCTGTATATCCATATATCTGTATATATATATATCTCTCCATATATCCATATCTATATATCCATATATCCATATATCCATATCTATATATCCATATATCCATATCTATATATCCATATATATATCTCTCTCTCCATATATCCATATATCCATATTTATCTGTCCATACATCTCTATCTATACACAGATGTTATCTGGCTGTCACATACACCAAGTGCTTAAATACCCCCGATATTCTTTCTCCTCTTTYTCACTGGGAATGAGATAACAGGTAGGCAGACAGAAGAACACATGTACAGCATTAGCCCTGGGTCCCTTAAGCTTATCTTATCAGCTCAGTCTAAATCTCGGAGCCTTTTGCTCTGGATTGTGAGCCAGCCCMAGCTTTAATTCGGAAAATGTGGTGCTGGGAAGAGAACCCTGATGTTGGCTTAAGAGCTCGGGAGCAGGGCTATCAGCTCCCTGCTGAAACCACAGCCCAAAGGGACAACAGAGCCGCCTGTCCCCCGAAATCYGACCGAGAAATCCAAGGGTTGAAAGGGAAAGAAACAGCTCGGGATCAAATGGGAAGTTTTAGATCTCGCAGGAGGAATGCTGCCGAAAATGAGAACCATTTGAAAGCTCTGGGGGTTATAAAGTGGAATTCCCACTCACACAGTACACAAGAGTTATTAAGTGTGTATATGAGACTCCTGTTTTACTTCATGTACATGATTATTTTATACAGGGAAGTTTGGAAAGAATTATAGGCTGAGCCTGAGGCCAAGCCAAGAAGCAAGATGAGCAGCAGCAGCAGCTAGAGGAGAAAGGTTGAGCTGGCAGTGGGGAAGCAGCCGGCCAGACAAGGGTTATTTATAGTGCCTGGAGCATGGGAATGTTAATTGAAATCAATCAGTGGCCATGAGGACACTAAGTTGGAGTGTCAAGCTTGAGCAATTATAAAGCCCATCTCAGGGGACGAGCATGTCCTGACTGCTTTTTTTTTTTTTTTTTTCTTTTTCCATGGGATGGAGATTAAACAGCCATTCACTAGGAGTGAGGAGGACACGAGACGATTGCACAGCACATCTAAGCCAAAAATCGAGTCAAACTCTACTACTGTTGTAAAAAAACACTCACCAGTCGGGCAAACAACTGTGCTTTCCCTTGTCAGGTATTTCTAACAGGGAAATGGGGGCTGGAGGACACTGATAATGTGTTTTAGCACAAAAGAAAATGGTCCATTTACCAAGAAATGGGGAAAAAAGTTGCTTTAAGTTGTGTTTAAGTCCCTTCCCCTCCTCTGTTTGGCAATGTTGACATTTGGCAGCTCTGACATCTGACCTAGGGCAGACAAGGGACAGCCAAGCATCTAAAGCATCCRTCAGTCTGCTGCTGTTGTAACTGTTGTGTCATAATTAACTGAAAATTGTATAAAAACACAAATTTGGAACATTGCAGTGCCCTGCACTGGGCAAAGGAGAACAACATTTCCCCATTAGGGCAAAGGACCTTAAACTGAAAATATCAAGGACASTGTGCACGTTKGCTTCCCACTGCCAGAGGGCAGGGATGGATGGGATACTGGGATTGAATTGTTCCCTGGGAGGGTGGGGAGGGGCTGGGATGACATTCCCARAGAAGCTGAGGCTGCCCCTGGATCCCTGGMAGTGTCCAAGGCCAGGCTGAAGCACCCTGGGACAGTGGAAGGTGTCCCTGCCATGGCTGGGGTGGCACTGGAGATCCCTTCCAGGTCCCTTCCCATCCAGACCAGGCTGGGATTTAACAGCAGTTGGAATGATAAAACCTTGGCCCAGCACAACAATTTACAGAACTTGGCAAGTCCTGGCCCAACACTTCTTTGTGATCAATTAACTTGACACAAATGACAAGATCAGGGTCTGTATGGCTGGACACCACCTGACTTTGCACATTTGACCTGTTTGGGTTTTTCAGATTAAATAACAATGCAGAATTGCTCCCTGGGAGGGTGGGGAGGGGCTGGGATGGATTTCCCTGAGGAGCTGTGGCTGCCCCTGGATCCCTGGAAGTGTCCAAGGTTGGACAGGGTTGGAGCACCGCCCTGGGACAGTGGAAAGAGGTGGACTAAGATGAGCTTTAAGGGTTCTTCCAAGCCAAACCAATCCATGATGAAGCGGCTGGACGGGGCTGGGGGGTACCCGATGCCAGGCAGAGGAGAAAGGAGGAACACTGAACCCCTTCAGAAGCAGCAGCTCCCCCAGCAGCTCCCGTTGGCTGAGCTTGGCTGTCGTGGAGCACAGCTTTGGCAGCCGAGCCATGGGACACCCGCGCGAGTGCGAAGGGAATCGATCCACGTTTTAATTGCGCTGTTTCAATTGTTGACAGAACACTTCCCCTGTCTTCGCCTCCGGCGCTGCGGGCTCCCCGATAAGGCCCATGTGTGCTTTCTGTCCTTTCATGTAGCGGGGAGATAAGGCCTGACGGACGAGCTTACAAATATTGGGAAATCCACAAACGGCGTTTGAAGCGCTGCCGGGAGGCGGAGGAGGGAGGYTTGGCAGGGCTGCTGGAGGTTTGGAAAGAGCAGAAGAAGCTCTGTGCCTCTCTGGAGGACCCAGCAGATGGATGGAGGAGCAGGAGGGAGGATGTCCTCAGCACCGGTTTTGCTCCAAGCCTTATGATAAAAGCTCCACACACCTCAGCTGAACTCAATTCACCAGTTCTTCTGGAACACTAAATAAGCCCTTCAGCTGTAAAGCCACCATCCATACCAAACAAGGAGCCCCAAAATTAACAGATTTCACTCTTTWCCCCAAGACTTCTTTGTTATTTTTGTAAGATATAATTCTGTAATGGCTGAAAATGGCACTTTCAACATTAGAAAGGGTTGAAAATGAACCAGATCAACCACAGAATGGCTGCAATTCCATTCCTGGCAATGCTAACCCTCCACAGACCAATGTGATTCCCTTTGAACCAGAACCCTTCATGGGAAGGGAAGCTTCTTCCAGATCCTGCCTCTCTGCCCTGCCTTTCCCAACCCCAGGAACACAACCGGCCCCAAATCCCCGGGAACACGCCAACCCTGGCCACGACAACCACCTCTGGCTCATCTCTGCAGCACAGCTGGATCCCTGCRTGCCAGACCTCTGCACTGGCCAGCACTTTGTACATCATTAACCCTCCTGATGTTGCAACTTCAAGGAAGTTCAGGCCGGCTGCTGGCAGTAAAACACCCAGAATCTGCTGACGCCGGCAAATCACGCGGCAAAGAGAGCTCCGGGATTTTGGGTTCGGCAACAAAGGGTGATTCTTTCCTTCCGCCCACACTCTGGAATTTGGATGATGCTGTTGACTCAGTTGTGCTGTTCCTGCTTGGCCAAGGAGGCTCTCCCAGGGAATGTTCACCCAGGTGCCTCCCCTGCCCGAGCAGGTGCACCCAGGACAKCAGAGAGCAAACACAGCAGGAGATCCCGAGATGAGGTTCAGGCTCTCAGCTCGAAAAGTGCCTTAATGTAGAGATTTATAATTTTTGAATACTCAGCAGCAACTGAATCAAAAGCAACACCCAAGTGCGATTTGGCATCGCTCACAGCAGGATCCAAGGACTGAGTCAGCAGAAGGGTCTGTGGCAACAGGAGTGAACCATGGGTTAGAGCAAACCCCGCTGTGTTTGCAGGAGATGAATGCACCATCTACGTACATGCGTGTGAGAGAAGAGAAATCCTCTCTGACAGAGGTCTCTGTAATTAAGCTGGGCTTTGTTTTACCATGGCACCCCACCTGCTACCCTTGGCCACCCAAGTTGTGAGCTCTGTCGTTGGCTTGAGGCGTTTCCACTCTTTTTTTCCATAAGCAGGCTAAATTACAGAGGCATTTTCATAGGAAAATCTTTCATCTGAAGAGAGTTCCGGCACCGCAGGGACAATGAGGTTTGGTGTGTGTGAGCAGAACATGGGAACACACGAGATTTTTGATGTGTTGATCTGTGTGTCCCAGTGGGGGCAATGGAGATTTAGGGGAGAAGAGCAGAGCATGGCAAGAAAAAGGCAGAAAATTGGGAAAAGTCCGATTGCAACGGGGTTAATCCCAGACCAATTTAATTTCCCAATTCTTTGAATCATATCAATTTTACATCCAAGACCAAGGAGCTGGCATGGATTCTGGCACAGTGTTGGTGTTATCTCCTCACGAGCATCCTGAGGCATCACCGGGGCATCMTCCAACGGCAGCACGTGCAGCCTTCATCCCTGCTGGCATGACACAACAAAATGGCCAAGCCAAAAATTGCTGCTCTGGGGTTTCTGGGGTGATCTGATTAAATTTCTACCACCAAATGGGAGACTTTGCCCTGGTCTGTCTGATACTCCAGCCGTGGGTCAGGAGTTGAGCTAAGGTCACCACACTGTAGATGTCCTCACTTGTCCTCTTTTGGCCAGAGATGAAAATCAATTTTGGCAAAGAAAGAGGTACCAGAATATGGGTTTGAGCAGCAGCTCTGACAGGGCACCCAGAGAACTGGAAATCCCCCAGTGCCACCAAGCAGGTGCAGCCTTTGGCACGTGCCAGGCCCAGGACTTTCTGCAGTGCCAACCCATGCCTGCTGGTTTGGATTTATTACCCACACACCCCAACACATCTGCCTGTGCCATTCTGGCAGGAAACCCAGGCAGGCACACACGAGGRCTGGGCTCTATCATCGCTGTTTTTTTCAACACTTGGTGCAGACAGCTTTTTTTCCGGAAATTCTAAAGCAAAAATTCACCTGTCAGCAACTTTTTTCCAAAACTCACTTTCAGGGAAGGACGTATCTCACAAACAAACACACAGACACCTACTCACACACGCTCCTGATTGCACAAACTGAACTCTGTGCTACGCTATCAACGCTCTGTGTATTTTTTGGGAATGATGTATAAACATTTCCAGCAAAATAGCCTTCATCTGAGGTTGTTTCCCTGCTGATGCCTCCTCCTTCCTTGCTTAGGCTTCTGAGAAAACTTTGTTTTATGAGGAGAACGGAACTGATAGACTGCAGCCTCACTTCTTTGCCCACACAATCCTCCACCTCGGGATACAACAGCTGGGAAACGCTGGAAGTCCTTGCAAAAATCATGGGCTGAGAGAATGATGCCAGAGGCAGTTGTTGTGCTCTGTTTGTGAGCTGTGCTTGCTCTGGGATGTCCTTCCTCCACCTTGGCACTAAAATAGGTCCTTTCAAAGCCTTTTTGGCTCCTGCAGTGATCTGCTGCCATGCTGTCTCAGCTGTTTGGGTACCCCAGTTGTGCTGGGTTGTGGTGTTAAAACACACCAGTGCCAGTGCAGCAGCCTGGGCATGGACTGGTGACTCCCAGCCTGGGCACAGTCCCTTCCCTTCCCACACCAACGAGCTCAGCCAAAGGGGAAGGCTTCTCCCAAGGTTTTTTCCTTTGCTGGAGCGCCCCAAAGCTCATCACCCCCTGTTCTGAAGAGCAGATGATGCTCAGGACACGGCAAGTTCGATGTGAGATCAGGTTTGGATCTGTGCATAAATTCCAGGTACAGCCTAAGAGCAAGTGGGCAGATTTAATTCCAGGACAAACTGCACAGAGATGTTATTTTGTGCAGCTGAAGGGTCTGAACACAGCAGGAAAGGCAAGGCAGATCCTCACCCACYCTCACACTGAGTGACACTCAGGACCGGGCTCACATGGCTGAGCCTTCCACTTCAATCACCTTGGAAACCAAACCCCAAAATGCCAGGGATCTTTCTCCTAAGGMCCAGAGATCACAGCAAAGCTTTCCCAGAGAAACCTCTCTGTGAGGGTTAAATAAAGTTAAAGGGCATCAACTTCCCACACAAGTGGCAGTGGAAATGGCATATGTCTGCCACCAGGAATGCCACCTCTGGATTTGTGCCTTTGGCTTAGGAAGCCCTGGAAGGGCAAACAGGAGCTGCTGACAGACCCAGCTCACTCACTTGTATGAGCACCAAAGGTTTGCCTTTTCTGTAAGGACACACAGGGTATTGAAAGAGTTTGGAAATAGGCACTGGAACAGAAAAAGGGGCAGGAGAATGTTAACAGGCTGCATGAATGCAATCCTAGTCCTTGGAAACTCCATCCCCTCTGCAGGGAAGGAGTGGAAGCTGACAGATATCACCATGAGCTGTTCCTACAGGGACACCAGGGTCAGTCCAAGCCTCAAAGCAATGCAAACYCCAGGATCAGCACCAAGACTTACTGCAGGATTAGGTTTGGTGTTTGTCCAGCTGTGACCCTCCTCAGACATTCCCAAAGCAGCATTCCCTGAGTTTGGCAGCCTGACCATGAGAGCCAATGTCCATCCAGCCTGGCACATGTGCTGGCATTATCAGCATTATCACACCGTGGTCTGTCCAGAACTGAGGATCCCAGCCCCTTTGCTGAGGGATACACCCCAAAACATCCTGAAAACACATCAAAACTCTCACAGGGAATAGATCAAAGTCCAAGCAGCATCTCTGCCCTGGTTGGGGGACACTCCTGGACCTCTCAAGGCTACCAGAACATGCCATGGGTCTAATTCTGGAGTTTTACTACATTCCAGAGGAGATTTTTAACTGAATAAGGGTTTAAATCAAAGTAGTACAAAGGCTCCCAGTTCCTGGCCAAGGACTGCACTGGGACCGCCCCAGCTCGGGCTGGGGGTGGGTGGAGGCAGCAGAGTCCAGAACCATCTCTGCCCTGACCTTGTGCTCTCACCAGCATTTCCCACTTCTGTCCCCACGTTAGGAAGCAGCTGAGTGACCCYTTTGAGGGATAAATCCCTGAATTTTATGCCTGAAGGACAATTCCTTTCTCTCTCCCTGCAGTTCCCTCCCACTTCCTCCCTCCTCCCTGAAAGAAAGATAAACGACTTTGCTGGAGGAAAGGGTGAAATTTCATCCCGGATCAAAACCCATGAGCAGAATCCCCATGTGACGGTTCGCAGAATGTGTTTTGCATGCAAATATCATACATGCAAAGTGAAAATGAGTCATTTCACAGCAGCTCTGGCTCTAGGCACCGAGTGACTTCTCCTCTGTGACTCCTACACTTGTCTGCTTCCCCTCATTCACCAGCTCCTGTGGTTTCCCGGGCCTGTTTGCCTGCTYAGGCTCCAGTCACTTTAGGTAGGATATTAGCTAGGAAGGAAGGAGGGAGGTGGGTTTTTTTTTCCTTCCCCCTCTTAGATTTGTTTTACATTCTGGTTTTTACAGCTTTGAGGTTTTTGCTCCCTGCTTTCGCCATCAGCTTCAGTCACCGTGGGTCGGCTCCCAAAATCCAGAGAGACCGAGAGTTTCCAAAATACTCCAGTGGTATTTGTGTTGGCTCCTGAACTTGCTTGGGCATGGACATGGCTTGGCTTGCTCTCCCCGCACACACGAGCTGTTTTCTTTCTTTATGGCTGTTAATTGTTTGCTGTTGAGATCTAGACACAGGGGCAAACCCATTTTACAGTAGGACTAATTCAAAAAACGAGAGAAAAAAGTCAAGTTCAGCATCAGATTTGCCTTGAGCTGTCACACGAGCTCAGAGATCAAGGGCAGAAAGAACCCTCTGCACTCCCGGAGTGCGAGCGAAGGGAGAGGGGAAGCTGGAGGTTTTGGCTGCCTGGATGGAAAAACAAATACCMTCCCACAAATGAGCTATTCTCACAGCCTTGAATTAGGGCTGGCAGTCACCTTGGAGCAGCCTCGCTCAGGGATCCGGCTCTGAGGAGATCACAGCAAATCTTGGTGCCTGGAAGAAGATCCCCATGGAAGATTTGCATCCTTGACACGAGAGCCATGGAGAACAGAGAAAACCCTGACAATCCTGCTCCCTACCCCACARAAATCCCACCAAGCAACCCAAAACCCTACTTTTCTGAAATCAAACAGTAGCTAAAGCAGCAAAAGGGAGCCCAGATCTTTGCAAAGCAGCACTTTACTATTACCCAGCCCTTTTTGCAAACCCCAAAGGCAGTAAAGAGCAGAAAGCCTAAAACTTMGGGGAGCAGCCTCAATCCCTGACTCTCACTCAGGGTCCAGCTTGGCTGGACATGGAGGGGCTTGGAGAAGCAACCCTTCAGCCACAAAGCTGAAACTATTTGCCTGTTGTTTACCTCCCCACCCCACGGCCTCCCCCTCTTCCTCCCCACAAGTGACCTCCTCCTCCTCCTCCYGCTCCTCCCGCCAATCAGCCCGGCCTGCCAGCACAGGGGTTACAGCATGACATAATTGCAACATGCATAAACAACATTTGCCATTAAGGGATACTTTTAATGAGAAACAGAGCTGCGAAGGGGAAGCATCAAAGTGGCTCACGGAAGGAAACCGCCTGGAACAAAATCCTACTTGATGCCCCAATTAATATGTTCCCTAATTCTATTTCCTGCACTTGTGGTCCCGCAGCCTCCTTGCTTTAATTTCTTTGGGAGGATGGAGAGGAAGGAACCTGGAAATGCAGTGTCTTCATGGCTGACTTGATGTGCAGGCAATGTGCAGATTAGAACAAATTAGAGAATTAAAAAATAACCAACGACAGACTGAGGAAATGTCATCCCCAGGATAATAGTATTAATTGAGACCTGGGTTTTGCAGGCCAGCTTTAGAAAAAAAACCAACAAAGCCGAAAGCTGGAGTAATAGGACTGGATTAATTACCCTGRGAGGTTTTTCACCCCAGCCCGTGCTCTGCCCAGCCGTGCTCTCCAAGCTCGGTGACGGTCGCCCGTGCCCGCGGCGTCTCCTCAGCGCCAAGGCAGATGTTTGATCAGCTC
>NW_026623452.1:0-9042 GCF_030028575.1 Malurus melanocephalus
ATTTGGGAGTAATTTTCCCCTTTCAATGAGCTTTGCAATATGTAATAGCCACCTCTGTAAGCTTCCAGATACTCTGCAGGAGTGCATGGATCTGTTCAGCTGCTGATTCCACCATCCTGAGTGGGCAGCAGCCTGCTTTCCTTCCAGATGGCTCCATGGGTGTGCACAACACTCAATGCATGTTTAGAATCACTCCATACATTAACCTTCCTTGCTTTGCTCCATTCTAGAGCTCTCCCAGTACAATCAGTTCAGCTTTCTGTGATGATGCCCATGGTTGTCACTGCATATCTTGTTATTCATTTTTTGATCTCTGCTTTTGGGGAGGGAAAGGGTTATTCTCCCTCCCTGAATCTGATGCTGATGTTGGTGTCTAAGTGTTCAGAGTATTTTCTCTCTGGTTGTTGACATCTTGTCTCAGGAACGCATCAGTTAGGCTCTGGATAACACCAATAGGCTGTCTCTGAATTGCACTTTTGGAATGCCTAATGAAAATGTGTGATTATATAGCTCTTTCCAGAGCCTGTGTTTTCTGGATAGATGACCTGTAGGTCCTGGTTCCTGGGAATAGTCAATTTGTCTAAAATTATGACCTTTATTTTTGGTTTTACTGGATAAACCACTCCATCCTATCTCTCGACTGTAATTTATGATGTCACTCATTAGTGCTGCCCAGATGGGGATTTCTCTGTGGTCTAAAACTGCAGCAACACTCCCAGGCAATTCTGCATTAAAGGCTRTGTCTCTTTTAACTTTATCTCATTTTGAAACCATGTAGGGTTTGAATATGTCAGGAGCTCCCTTAATTAGTGGCTCTAAAATGTCTTAATTTACAGGAAYGGTAATGGCAGCATTAGTAGGGTGACGCTCATGCACGGCTTGGACACAGGCAGCTTTGGTGACAGCAGTGAAGAGCTCTCTCAGAGATTTCATAGGTATGGTCARAGGCTCTCGTCTCTCCCTTGCATCTGTTTCACCAGCCCAGTATGCCACCCTGCTTGTTCTCGAGTGGAGATCATCTGGGGCTTAGGGACCAGAAGTTAAAAGGACAGCAGGACCTCAAAACCCTTGGGCTTCTTCACTTTTTAATAAGACACTGTCTCCTCRAGATAAACAAATTTGCCATAAATATTCCATTTACATCTCACCTGTAGCATTCCTGCAAATTTGCCATCTGAATCTGATCAAAGAGATTTGGGGTTTGGTTACGATTTCTCTGTCCACCCCGAGGTGCAGTAGTTACCTCTGTTTTTATAATGGGTCTGGCTTCATACACAGGGGAGTTTGAAGGGGATAAAAGATCATTTTCCCCTTCAGTGTTATTGCGGGGATCACCCCATATGTTTCCATCCCAATCTTTGGGGGATGCAATTAGCTTTCTAACCTGCACAATGTCAGGAGGATTTGGAGCCTGAATAAACATCAGCTCCACTTCTTCCTTCAGCTTTTGTTTGTAGTACAGACAGTCTGTAACTGTCTCTGCAACTGTTCTATTTTCAAGGACAGTAATATTTCAGTTCTTTTCCTGCCTTCTATCTCAGTTTTCAGCTCTTGTTTCTCTTTATTTGATCTTTCCTGTACTGGCAGGCAGCTTCTAGGCAGGTGCCTAACATTTTGCAAATAATTCCTTTGTTTTTTCCAGCCTTTATAGGGCCCCTAGCTGCTTCTAGGTGTTCCTCCACAGCTTCCCAATCATGCCAGTTATCCCGAGCCCATTCATCTGAGAACTTGGGACTTGGACTTATCCCATGCTTTTGTAAATAGTCATTGATTCCATTTCTCATCCTGGTGACTACAATCATTTGTCATGAATGAGTGTTTTAGATTGCTCAAGGAATGCTGGCAAAGGTATGAGCAAAAGCAGGTTTAATATTAAAGTGAAAACATGACAAACTTTGTTGGCAAGGTTCACTCTACTGCTTACTAAATGATGTAAAGCACACAGAGAAAAATAGGACTAAAACCCATAATCAATCAATCTGAAATTAAAATCAATCAAAAACTGTGTTTCTGGAGGATGGAAATGGGGAAAATATAAGGATGGGAAATCACAAGGATAAAAAGGAATAAGGGAGACCCTCCTGTTGAGTCACAACATTCAGAATGAACCCCCTTGCCAAACTYAGCCCCGGACTTCAACAACAATTTAAGCCTAAARGTTTKAATAGCATTTAGACTTTACAGCACTTAATCAAGAGCTTAATTTAAACAATTTAACAGGAAGATTTTTATAGGATTTGCAATAGAACAGTAACTCACTTACAGGCCTAACTTACTTATGACTCTAAAATACTTAAGAATCCAGCACAGCAGCATTCATTGTACACTGGCTATGGCACATTCCCCCTCACACAGACCTACAGRAGTATGTACAGGGTAAATACCTGTGAAAATTCTCTGCAGATCAGCGAAGGACTCACATCAGATGTCTTTGTGTCTCCTCAGGGTTGAACCTCTGSGAGTGGGGGTKTCAGCCCAGGCTCYGTTGCTGCCMGTCAGYGATGGTYCTCCAGGAACAGCAAAGTTAGAGATTTTTTGCTCCAAGAGGCTCCCCTCAGAGGCAGCCGCTGGTGTCAGCCCACTGCAGTCCAGGAGAGCTCAAAGGGTCTCACTCTGCACCGCTGTTTATATGGCCACGAGCGAGTGGGCTTTAGGCATGGTAATTTTCCATCCTGGCTGCGATTTAGTTGAAAGTTTGATAACAAAAATATTTTTCCACTTGTGTTTTTTATTCAGGCGAGAAAAAGACGTTTCCAAGGCTGTTTGTTAAAACCGGGAGTTTGTTAGACAACACAAGTTCTCAGGAGTGGACAATGTTTCTGATAAGCTCAAGAGGAGCTGAGCCCAGTGCTGTTTGTCAAGGCCAAGGCTTAACAAGCATTTCTGAGATCGTAGTGCAGCCCAAGGAGGGGGGAGRATGCAGCACCACTGCAGCACTTTGTGTCCTGAGCCATTTCACAGCTCCATGCAGGAGTGTGGGTGAAGGCAGTGACCCACACAGCTCCCCTCTGGGCAGGGCTGTACCTGCATTGTGGTGTCACCTGTACCACCTGTCCCATGCCCCACATGTCCCCTGTCCCACATGTCCCCTGCCCCACATRTCACCTGCCCCACATGTCACCATGCCCTCCCAGCAGCTCCTCAGTGGCATGTCCCATGCTCTGGTCCCCATCCACAACCCCACTGTGCCCAGCCTTGGCCCCACACTGGCATGCACTGACACTGCTGTGCTCCCCCCAGCAGCACCCCAAAATGGCACTGCTAGCAAGTGCTGATCACTGCCTTTGTAGCCTGTCCATGCTCGAGATCCAGTACAAGGAGGGTCTTTAGGGAAAACAAAACAGGGACATTGGGAACCCATTTCCAACCATACTTAAGTTATGGGGGCATCTGTCACATAGGTATAGGTTAGGCTTTTTTCCTGATTGCTAGCCCAGGGCCTGGGCTCCCCTCTCAACTGTGCTTCCCAGTGTTTATGCATCCCTGCTGGTGTCTCTACTCCTTTCACCACTTCCATCCTGTCCATTAAAAAGTRTCGAAAAAATGACCCTAAAACATAAACTTCTCTTTTTTAGCATAACCAACCTGCTACACTGGTTTCTGACTCCAGCTGAACAAGGTRCCAGAATGCCCCTCACCCTTTGTATAAAATGTCTCTGCTCATTATGCAGCTTTCCTTTGGCTTAGCCTGAGGCCAGAGACTTGTCATTTTCCTCTCCAGTCCCCAGTGTCCTTCTTCCCCTCATTATTGAAAATTCACRTTACGGAGATAACAAAGTCTCATCACCTTCTCATTGCCTGAGCCAGCACAATTCCTAATCCCTCTCAAACTGCCAGGGAAGCCAGAGCCTGACACACGYAATCCACTCCTGACCTCGCCAAAACACTGCAGACATTATTCACTATCCCCACACGCACACCTCCCTCCCTCCCCCAGCTCTCCACTTGGTCAGAACAGCCAAAACTGCTCAAAAACTGCTCCCAYTCCTGTCCCTTTGCCAGCAGCCCGTAAATGTGAGCCCACCCTCACATCAGTGCTCTTTGCCTTTGCTTTGAGGCAGGCCCACCTCTCTCCCTTTTTCTYGTTCTCACATGCTTTTTAATGCTTTTCTCGTCATGCTGATGATAAGATGCCCATTTTCATCCGTGTGAAACAGGAGGACCCAGCAATACAGACTATAAATCTTTCAACATTAAGTATTTTTCACTCTGTGTGTGTGTGTATGAACTTGTTTGTGTCAGGAAAATTAATCCACAACACCAGAGGTTTATRTCCAAAAAGGAGACAGAGGAGTCCTGTAACTCTATTTGAATAAAGAGAGGCCATGGGCATTTCCCRTGGGGTCTCTCAAATTGTTGGGGGTCGCAGCCCCTTTCTTATCCTAATTTCCCATCCACATCGCCTTCTTCCTTTCCCCACTGGCTGAGGTACCCAGGAGGCACAGACTTCCTGAGTTGCCTACTCTATGCCTCCCTCTAATATGCCCCCCCCCTTTTGTTATATAAAAGAAAGAAAAACCTATTCATAATTCTATTATGTCTTTATTCTTTTCCTCTAGGTTCAGGAATTTAACACAGCCTTGGCTGAGCAACAGTCCTATTGATTAGTAACATTTTTTAGAACTGATAGTTTCTTCTGTTACTTTCCTATCTGTAAGTTCCTAGCCCTATCTACAAGCAGATTCACAGAGTCTGTTTGTAAAGAAATATTTGTCTTATTCCTTTCATTTGCATGGGTTTTTTTCTTCCCATCTGGAAGAGGTACAGCTGTTATTTTTGCATTAACTTAAGGCAGCTAATATTTTAAATAATGCTAATTGAAAAAAAAAAAAAAAAAGGAAGTGTGGGTATATCAAGCTTCTGGAGGCTCTCAGGGTTACATTTTAAAGTTTACAGACATCTCCATATGTAAACTTTGGCCTCATTGCTACAGCACTGCCTTTTTTCTGAAGCCCTCAAGTTGCTCCAGAGATACAAAGGGCTCAGCSTCCGCAGCTGCCTCTGACCTTGCTCCACAGCCCGTACACACKTGCTTAACTCTGAAGATAGGCAGAGGGAATTTGCTGAAACTGGGTGAGAAACACGGGCTTTAAGTGCTCTGCTGGACTGGGGCCAGAGCCCAGAGCCTGKGAGAATAGAGCCAAAATTAACTCATGCTTACGGTGAGCATTGCTGTGAGAACTGCCTCAAACAGATAAATACCCTTCTGGGGGAGATTCTGTTATCTGAATTTTATTTTTTTTWAAATTCTTTTTGCTAAGGGCAATGCAAATGCTTTAAAATAAAAATTAGTTAAATGTGCTCCCCTTCCTTCCCATTACTGGCATTTTCATCCTTAACAAAAGATTAAAAATAAATAACAGGTGTTGTTACAACGGAAATAAGCCAGGTTTAATGTAAAACCCTTGACCATMCTTATCTGTTCTGAAGCTGTGAAAGCAAGCTAGGATTTTTTCAAAACACCATCCCCTTCAGGCCCTGTGTTTACATCACAAGGAACTTGGAAAATTATTTATGAAAAATAAAGAGGACTAAAAGATAGGCTTGCTATSAGCAGGAGCTTTCTGAGGGTACAGGAGTGTGTAAGGCAGAGGGCAGCAAGGGAGAAATGCCCAGGCTGACAGACACAGGGGTGAGGAGGGCACAGCTGCCAGAACGGGGAGAGAGTGCAACCAGCACAGTGGGGATCCTAAAGTCTTCCCATTGCAGGGTGSCCATAAATCCTCATTAATTGTGGAAACAGCTTCACAGTGCTCTAAAGCCAGGCAGAAAAGGTGTGGAGACCTTAGCTCTGKGTAACGGGGCAGGGAACAGCTACTCTTGACAACCCCTGCAAAGCGAGCGAGCTAAACACACATTCACAGGCCAGACTGTGCAGGGATGGGACAGGGGGAGGTTTTAATTAAATACATGCTTTAATGTCTACTGAATTGTGGCTTCTGCCAGGATTTAAGCCAGGACTTTAGATCTCCACTGTCTTCACCCTGTGTGACATCAGGTCACTTCTCCAGGTTTTAAGCCTTCCAAGAACTGCATTCATTTCAGCTGGATTGCTCCTCCCTGCCATCCCCTTGCAGTGAGCTGTGCCAAGTTCTAGTTAGGGAGGCTGGTGAAGATGGCACTAAGGAGGCAAAAAACAAAATTCAAAYGAGACCCAGAGAGTCATTATTTTGAGTTCTAACACAGCTTTCCTGTGTAACCACAGACAGTTCATGCTATTGCTCCTGGCATTTAATTTGCATCAGTATATGTGTTGTAAGACTCAGGAATTATTAATAATGCAAGGCAAGGGCAGAACCAGCAGGGACCCAGGATGGGTGGGGTTACTCCAGTCCTCATTCCAATGTGGAACTCTGTGCTAGCCTGTAGCAACCACACAAGATTATTTTTAAGGTACTTCTGTGTTGCTTCGGGTCAAGGGTTGATGGAGTACTGAGAGGAGTTTGTCTCAAGTTCTGCAAGGGCAAGGGAAAGCAACCATGAACGTGATAAAAGGCCAGACAAGGAGTAAGCCCCTTGCTGGCTTCAAACATAAACGCATCCTTATAAAAATAAGGCCATTTCCTTGTAACTGGAGCGTGCAGGAAGTTTGTTTTTATAAGTAGAAAACAGAACCTGTTCTTAATAAGGAACACTTGTCCATGGCCAAACATCTTGTCAACAATGGTAATTCTTTCAAGTTCCTCTGTGCTTGTGACATCCCAAAAGAATTATCTTCTAAGAAAAAAATATGATCAAAAAGTTCATAAAACCCAAACAARGAATTTACTGGACAAGATTCTAAGAGCAGGAAATAGGAAAAAAATGAAAGCATAGTTTAAAAAGAAACCTACCATAAATGCTACTGAGCCATAGCAGCAAAAAATGCTGTATTGATGCTGACATCAATTACTTAGAGAAGGCTGGGAAACCCTTTCCAACAGGAATACATGTGTCTTTCATTATCTAGTTCAGCCATTGAGGAACACTGGACTCCCCAGTGACTGCTTGTGTCCTCCTGATGATGATGTGACCAAATTTGAGAAATGAGCAAAACCAGTCTGAATGTGCTTCTAGTGCCAAAGGCAGAGAGGAACAATCAGAGATTCTGGGCAGATATAGGAGCTGCAGCTTTTCCTAAAGAGTTGCACAGTGAAAGTTCAAAGTACAAACAGGAGCTCAAGGCAAAGAAGGGGTGCAGGGCAGAGCCCCCAGTCTGTGCTGCCATCCCTTCACTCTTCATCTCCCTGAGGAGTTATGCTGCTGTTTTGCTGTGCCACCCAGGTCATCCACCCAGTTCTGTGGGGCACAGAACATTCATAGCTCACTGTCTGTGTTAGTGAGGTAAATCACAGGGCCTTTTCTGAAGGAGAAGGCTATAGACAGAAAAGAATGTTATCACATGTGTGGGTGAAGTTGGTAATGGGCAGAATACTTTCAGAAATAATTTATTTATATGATTGATTCTCAAGATGCAACATATGGCTCTGCTATTCTCTGAGAAACTCTTTTTCAGACCCTAACTCTGTGTAGGACCTGCAGAAAAAGCGTGATCTTTGCTGCCAAACAAGTGGCTGTGTAGACRTTTCAAGTTTGCTGTCACTGTAATMAGCTATGTTTGGGAACTGTGCACTCAGGAATTATCTCCTTGTTTTTGTTACTCCCTCCTATCTCATTCCCTGGAAGGACAGAGAGAAAGCCTGATTATACTGAACCCAAAACATTTACCAATAACTTTGCCAAGGCCAGGATTTCGCCTGCTGTAYGGGTCCAGTGCTCAATTCTGTGTGTGTGTGACCTGGCCATTGTTTCAAGGTACACTTTTCTCAACAGAAGCACCACCAGTGGCATGATTGCTTGCTGAAGTAATTTAAATTAATTCCATAATGCAATTCAGGGAGGGAAAGGTAATACAGGTTGAAGGTTGCAGCAACTTGATTCAGTTCAGCTACAAAAATGACAGATGGCCCCATCTGACTTGGAACTCCACGAAAAGTGCAGTTCCTTGTGTATTASACTGAAGCAGGCTCATTATTATTTCATGAGCTCGTTGGCCACAGTGTCACCATGGATAAACAAACATGGGAAAATCACTCTGACCACTTCTCAGAATCTTACGCTGCAAACCATTTGTGAATGTAAATATTAAGGGTGGGAAAAGCTCAAAGTCTCTGACCCTTATTTCCAGGATCTGGCATCTTGTGCGAATTGGTTTCATAGTGAGAAATTTGAAACCTTGACAACTTGGCTTCAAAAGCATTTTTTTAATATACATCGTTTTCCTGTCAGTTAGTAGGAGAGAGACAAGCCTCTTCTCCAAAGTACAGTTCAGGATAAAAAAGAACCTCTGTAATCATGTGGGAAATTGTTGACCAAGATACTGCTTTGATTTAACTAGTAATAACCATAATATTAAAATATCGAATATGCATTTCTGTCTTGGGTCATCTCCCTGGATCTAGGATGGTGCTTATTACTGTCAATGTATTTATGCTGAACTTGGACTAATTTCCCTGGTTTCACCTAAATTGCTGTGTATTGCGTTTCCTTCTTTATATCTTCATGTTTCACATTCTTATTCTTCAAATGCTTTGGAGTGTAAAAGAATGAATATCTGAATACAAATAAAATCTTTCACAGCTTTGGTTCTGCTGAAAAAAATTAAGAGCAACAGAAAGTTACACATTTCATCAGCAACTGGCAATTTGCTCTAGACCTCGAGCAGTTTGGGGGATGTGTCTATGGTAAAACCCTCCTGGAAAGGACACTTGACTGAGCCATAGCAGTGACATGCTCTKTGTGTCTCCCTTCTTGGGAAAGGCRCTTTTTTTAGCCTGGTCTGTCATCACATGTGCCACAGCCACAGATCAGTCTTGAAACACATTTTGAAAGTTGCCAAACTGTGCTGCATTTCCWTGCTTCCCACTGACAATCCTAGTTGTGCCCTGCCTATGTGGGATACCTGAAGGTCTTATCTGTAGGAAAGAATTTCCTCTCATCAGTTATGGTCTGATCTGGAGAACGAAGGAAGGGAAGGGAAGAAAGAAATTAAGAGAGAAAGAG
>NW_026623452.1:9127-60271 GCF_030028575.1 Malurus melanocephalus
GGAAGGAAGGAAGGAAGGAAGGAAGGAAGGAAGGAAGGAAGGAAGGAAGGAAGGAAGGAAGGAAGGAAGGAAGGAAGGAAGGAAGGAAGGAAGGATGGATTTTACACACTTCAAAAATAATTGCATAGAAATATTCATGATTAATAATTGACAATCATTGAAGAATTGAGACCACTTAGGGAGATGCACGTCTGAGCATTTCTTGTGATCTGCTGAGGATTTTGGTATGATAGGGAGAAGTGATTTAGAGATTCCCAGATGACTGAAGGCTGTTCATTGAGGGAGACAGCTAGCATGTAAATATATAGTTACAGTCCTCTCCAGCTTCCAGATCTACTGCACTCGGATTGGGTGAGCTGGGGAGAAAAGTGGCTGCTCTGAAGCAGCAAAATGCTGAACAGCTGGGGCCACACCATGTTGAGAAAATGGTCAGGTATTGCCTATCACCTAACCATTCCCCTGCTCAGGAATATTTTATAGATGACAATATTGTGGAGTAAATTGAGACCATACAGAGCTGCATTTTTACCTTCTGCAAGATTTTGCCTTGTGTTGGTGCAAGGACCTGTGGCTGCCAAGTACCCTCTGCTCTGAGGACACTTTTGAAKAGTCACAGCCTGGCCTTTCTCTTCACCTGCCTTTCCAGAATGTGGTGGGTGTCCAGAATATCCTTTCTGGGCTCACCATGCCCAGCATTTTCTCCCACTGAGCTCAAGCTAGTGGTGAAATATTTTCCCCTTCCACTTTCCAGCAAAAAGCTGGCCAGTTCCCTGTCTGGAAAATGGAGCTAGCAAACACTCTGTTGGTATGGAGAGAGAATAGCCTTTGAAGCAGKGGCTGTGTCTGAAAGTCTTTCTGGCTGTAATTGATACAACATGGGCCAGGTCTTGGTTGTAATAATTCTCCCCAATCAAATTCAGAGGCTGGAGAAATGCAATTAAATAATTAAGCGATGRTTTTGGCTCCATTGACACAGCAAGAAAATCGAGATGCCCAACAGATTGTTTGAAACCTGTTAATTTTGCAAAATCTCAGAGAGACACATTTTTCTGTACAGRTATCTCAGGAATACATGTTTCTGCAAGAACATGGCTCAGCACTT
Organism: Malurus melanocephalus; assembly: GCF_030028575.1. Lineage (NCBI taxonomy): Eukaryota > Metazoa > Chordata > Aves > Passeriformes > Maluridae > Malurus > Malurus melanocephalus. Next base: position 10,230 of record NW_026623452.1, read on the forward strand.
CTGTCCCCTGCTATGTTAATCACAACCAACTGGTATCTGAATAATAAAGCCAATCCCCACAGGATAAAGCTGACATATGGGAATTGGAATTCGGCTGACCTGGAAATATCTCAGTCATGGATTTCACAAGCTGCATTGTCAGAACAGGGCAGAGATAATTGTGRCTCTGACTAAAGGACAAGGAGAACAAGCAATCATGAGATGGCGAGCATGAAAATAAATARCCTTCTGTCTTGAGAACAGCCCTGCTGAGGGATGCTGACTTTGAGCAGGAGAACAAAATCAGTTCTGGGAAGACTCTGGTTATGGATCAGTTCTCCTCTTCTCATGACCCCCAGAGCTGCCCTCTGGGGAACCTCCTGCTCCCTGTCCCCCCAGCTACCCCTAGCTGGGGCTGGACAAATCCAGAGGGCAGCAAAGAGCTGAACAGAACAGCCTCTGAGCAGAACAGCCCTCCTGGCACATCCCTGCAGCTCTGCCCTTGGCACTGGAGTGACCTTGGAGCACACTTGGCTGGGCACTGCCAGGGTGGGTCAGAATCACGGAGCTGTGTGAGCTGCAGGGTCCGTCCAGCCCCACTGCCCTGGGGTGCCAGGACAACAACACCCCCTGCTCCTCCATAGCCCCATACAGCTGACAGTGCTGAGCTTATTTTGGGGTCTTGGCTGCTTCCTCCAGAGCAGGCTGACAACTGAGGCTGTCATTGTGCTCAGCCATAGATCTGCTCAAAACTCTAAACCCCGTTCCTGRTCCTCTCTTTGGGACTGTTAACAGYTTTGTTTTCAATTTATTAAGTCCTCGTTAAGGCCCTGCCCAGGGGCAGGTGTTGCTCCAGGTGCAGGTGTTGCTCCAGTGCAGCTGCCTCAGGTGTCTCCAATTCCCCTCATGAACACCAATGACCTCCCAAGGGCTGCTGGGAGCACCACCCTTAAAAACAAGGGCAGGAGAGCAGGCTTTGTCTGTGTTCCTGGTTGCTGCTGCTGGCACCCTTCCCTGTGCTGGGTGAGTACTGAGGAGGGTTTTCCTAAAATGGGGAAGCTTTTGATCCCTAAAGGGTCAGGAACTTAAACTCTTCCTGCCTTATGGCTTTGATCCCCGGCTATTTGGGATACAGACAGGTATCTTCCACATGCTGATTTGAGTGGGATGAGCAGAAGGAGAGGAGGAATCTGTTTGTGGGAGTGCTTTAAGGGAGGAATGTTTCTGGGTGTTTCAGAGTTTTCTGTTGATTTTTTTTTTCTTTTTTTTTTTTTTTTTAAATCAACCAAACAAAAGAGAAGATAAATGAATATTTTTGCTGTTTGTGGTAACTTCTGCCTCTGCTTTGTGGGAGGGATATACAGAGAAATGAGTGAAACTGTTCATTAATCACTGTGTGGTTAACCTCAAGAGGTGCTTCCCTTCACCACCTTCMGGGCAGCTGGCTCCAATTCCTGCTGGAGAAAGCTGGCTGAGAGGAGCTGGAGCCACAGAGGGTAGAAGGAGAGGCTGAAATGGGCACTCAGTGTAGGAGTATGTGTGAACTTGCAGTCCTGGGGAAGCATGGGGCTTTGGCCAGGGGGTCACAGCAGGCTGTTCCCCAGMGTTAACTGACTGACATTTTCAATTTAAAATTCTGTGGTTAAATTAGTTAAGCTTAATTAATATTTCTGCTATTGGTGATAACTTCTGCCTTCACTTTGCAGGAGGGATATTGTAAGAAACTCATGAGATTATTCATTAATCACTGTATAGTTAACCTAAACCTAAAGACTGTGGAAATTTATTTCCTCTAAGAGGTTAACAAAGTAGTCATTTTAAGGTAATTTGCCTTCAGTTAGAGGCAAAATAGAAGTATAAAAGAAAATTTGTGGCTGGAGAAGAGAAGATGAGAATGTAGAAACTTTAGGTGTTGCAAGATGATGGAGGAGATGAGAAAAATTGCTTGGATACAATAAGCTGATTTTATTGATACAGAGCTGAGTATTTATACCTTTTCAGTAGAAACTGAAAATAAATTCTTAACATAGGCAGCAATCACTATAGCAACTATATCTGTGTTTCATAATAGTATTGCAAGATGAAGAGCTGGCACTGACCAGCACAGGTCCAACCAAACATGCCATTCTCTTATTCTCATATTGTGTGGTAGGCTGCACTGCTTGCCATGGTTTGTGGCCTAGGAGTATTACTGTGTCCAATTCTGACACGATTTGAGCAGTGCTCTCACTTCTGCTTTGTGGGGATACATTGTGGATCCCCACAATGAGGCACTGGACCTTTTCAGAGAAAAACACTTTTGTGAAGAAGTTGTGTTTGCTGTATCCTAGAATGGTTTCAGTGGATTTTGTAGGTCTAGGGGTAGCAAGTTCATGCGAGTTTACGGTTCCTTGCAAAACTATTTCCAGTTGGTCCAAAGGACACTGCAATGTAAAGGCAGAGAGCTGTGGGCATTGCTCTGTGAGGGAGTGTCAGTAACTCTGGCTCCTCTATAAGGGATCCATCTGGGTCTGGGCAAAGGCACTGTTGATTCAAGCATCTCTAATGAAAGACGAGGAGTGTGTTTGCAATTAGATTGTAAGGATTTTTGCAGTTGATGACTTTCAGTTCTTGACACCTTTTTGTTTAGATATATGAGAGTTAATGTAAACCTCATGTACCACCTACTTGCATTCCAGCCTGGCTTCATTTCCAGGGTGTGAAAGGGCTYCCTCAGAAGTTGTTAAGCTGAGGGAACTAAGTATGGAGACAAATAATTTTGGTGGGGACTAATGGAGTGACTCTTATTGCAAGAGTCTGCAATAAAAATATGGGAGGTCTGGCATTTTGTGTTCCTAGAATTTGGCAGGAGCTCTCATTCTAATATTTTAACCCTTCACTGAGGTGTGGCCTCTGCAGCTTTCCCATGTTTAATGGATATTCTCTAATAAGTGTGTCTGGCTGTGCTCAGCAAGGTGGGTGGTCCCTGAGAAGGAGCAAATCTCCTCTCCTGGGGTCTCTGAGATGGCACCCCCTGCCAGAGGAGGGCCACAGCACAGCTGGCAGCAGCTGGCACTGCCCACCCCTCAGCAAGGGTGTTCCATTCGCCCTTTCATCACAAGCCATGGCTTTCCTGTTTTTTTCATTTTCCTTTTCCCCTTGATTTCTATTTGAGTATGGTACAGTGTGCTGAGGGGAGGGAGGACCAAACTCAAGGCCAGCTGATTTCAGCTGGGTGTTACTTGAAGACTGTTCAAATGTTTCAGTTTTCTCAAGTTCTGGCTTGTAACAGTGGTAGCTCCTTGAGGAGCATCCGACTGTGCTGTTGGGAGCTGAGGGGCTGCCATGTTCCTGTCAATCCCTTGGACCTCTCAGGGCTTGGAGAGGCCTTCCCAGGCTGAACTCTGCTAGAATGCACCAAGGCTTTAAACATTTTTTTGGTGTTATTACCTATATTCTGACCTAGAGGGATGAGATTTAGGAGATGTTCCTTTAAACCCTCTATTTCAGATCTGTTCTGCCACTTTGTAGCCCAGCCCTCATGAAGGCCCTGACCAGGGGCAGGTGTTGCCTCAGGTGTCTCCAATCCCCTCATGAACTCCGATGGTTGCCCTTAAAGCCAAGGGCAGGACAGATGGAGTCGTGCTGCTGTTTTGTAACCCACTGTCTGCCCGAACTGGCATTTCTCAGGGAAATGGGGATATGAGGAAAGGCAGCTTCTCTGGCCTAAGGTGAGGTACAGGGGTGATGTGTGAGTGGGGAGTGAGGGCTGGGACTGGCTGTCTGTGCCCCTGCTCCCTTCCAGCCTGTTCCTGCCCTGGTGAGGAGTTGTGAAGGCAGACAGCACCAAGGACTGAGCCTGGAGTATAAAACACAGATTGGAAATGTATAACACCCCAAAAGCTTGTCCCAAATGCAATTCCCCATTGGATCCTTTTCTCTCTCATATCTGGCACAGGCTCCTTGGGAGCAGGGCTGTTTTCCCTGGAGGACACTGGCTGGGCCTGAGAGCCAGGTGGGTTTGGAAAGGGAAATGCTGCTGGAGCAGTGGAGTGAGTTCATGAGGGGGCTGCAATGTTTGAATCTYCTGTGTTCACCCTTCTGTTTGTGGAGCCCTTGCCCAGAGGGACTCCAGGCTGAGCCCCYGGACATGACGGGGGTGCCTGGAATGCCAGTCCAGCATGGGAAAACAGGAGCAGCAGCTTTGGGCATGGGGGATGTGGCCTGTGTGCTCACACTGATGCCTGATGATTTTTGCTTTTCCTTTTTATGCTTTCTGTACCCTCTATGCATCCGCCTGTACCCCGTAGCCCACGTGCTTGTAATTCCTGGAGCCTGATATTCCAGTTTAGTTTAGGAGTTCTGCTGGGCAGAGAGACCAAACATCCTGAGGAAGGGATCAGTGTACCCTGTGCTATCTTAAAGCTGAGGCTCCGGCCTTGGGGGTGGGGAATGATTGCCCACTGCCCTCGAACAGCCCTGGGGACAGGAGTGGGGCCTGAGCGGGGACAGGTCCTGGTGCTGTTCCCGGTGCCTCAGAAGCCGTGAGCGGAGGAACGATCAATGCCAAACCAGAGGGAGAAACAATCACAATTAAAGGCAGGTCTGATGAGCCCAATACAGATAGCTCCTCTGAACAGGAGAGAYAAGGTCAGATTACATTCCCTGGTGGTCTAGTGGGTCAGGGCTCTCACTGCTGTGACCAAGGTTCGATAACCATGACTACACTGACCAATGAACTCGAGTGGATTACTGTTTTGGGTCTGAAATTTGTCTTTTCCTATACCCCCACCCCTGTGGACAAAAATAGTCAAAAGCTCTTTGCTTTTGAGAGGAGAGATACTGAGACGAGGAAGAAGATCCAGCTCACCTGGAAATCTGAAAGCCAGCTGGCAAAAGAACTGGAAAAGACTACTGGTAAAACCTCTGTATGGGACCCTTGAGGCAGCTGAAAAGAGAACCATCTTATTGTCCATAGAGAGTACAAGGGCTGCATTTAAACACCTGGGGCTGCTGGAGCTGCTGGACTTAAATAAGCCTTTGGAACTTTTTCCATATAAGCAACTCAGTGTTGCCCTGGGGGTACTGGCACAGCACCTTGGAGACCATTGAAGAGCTGTGACCGATTTTTCAAAACATCTGGACAATGTTAGCCAAGGGTGGCCTGGGTGTTTAAGGGCACTGTCAGCCAGCCACTGTCATCCTGATACTGGAGGCCCATAAATTCACCCTTGGGCAGCACATTGTGGTATATGTACCCCACGCAGTGGTGTTTGTGCTGGAACAAAAGGGGGGACATTGGCTATCCCCTGGCAGAATGCTTAACTACCAATCTGCGGTGTTGGAACAGGATGATGTTACCCTGAAAACAACTTCTGTCGTAAACCCTGCAATGTTTTTGTCATCCACGTGATTTGATAACATGCCTGAGAATGACTGTTTGCAGACAATAGAGGAGAACTTATTCCAGCAGACCAGACCTGAAGGATGTGCCTCTGGAGAATCGAGACCAGAATCTATTTCCTGATGGAAGCAGTTTCATGAGGAATGGCAAGAGGATGACAGGCTACTCAGTAATCACCATTGGTAAGGTAATTGAGGCAAAAGGTTTGCCTTCAGATATGTCCTCACAGAAAGCTGAACAGATTGCACTGACGAGAGCTCTAGAACTGAGCGAGAGAAAGAAGGTAGACATACAGACTGATGTGCTTAGCACTGTTCATGCCCATGGAGCTATTTGGAAAGAACGTGGCCTGCTGACTGTTCAAGCTGATGAAATTAAGCATGCGGAACAGATCCTTGTACTCCTGCAGAGTATCCATAAGACTACAGATGTAACTGTCATGCACTGCAGAGGTCATCAAAAGGGAAAACAACCCCTGAATTGGGAAATTACCTTCTTGGTAAAGCACCAGAAAGGGGTACAGGAAAAGACAAACTTGCAGTAGTACCACAGAAGGTGGTAGATTTGACAGGGTTTACTCCAAAATATCATCTGGGGGATCAAATATTGATTAAGGTTCTTAAAGCTGAAATAAGGAAGGTGGATGGGCTGTTACCCYAACAGGACAGGTTGTAGCCCAACCTCCACTCCTTCGAGAAATAGCCCAGAGGGAGCATGAGAGTACCCACTGGAGAACAGAAAATCTTTTGAAACATCTGAAGAAGGTAGTGATTGTACAATATCAGTCATCCCTCTCCCAATCTATAACAAGCAAGTGTGAGACCTGTTGTAGAAACAATCCTGACACGAGCAAGAGAGTTGTGTTAAGGGWGAAGAAAGCAGGAGATCTCCCAGGAGACTACTGGCAAATAGGTTTTGCTGAAATGCCACACAAGGAGGGATACAAATATGTACTGGTACTGGCTGACACCTTCAGTTCCAATTTGCAGAAGCTCCAGAGATTTGCTGTGTTGTCCAAGCCCATAGGACTGGRCACACCTGCTCATCCATTCCAGCCTGGAGAATGGATCTATATCAAGTGGTGGGACAGCAACCCCTTGCAAGCTGAGTGGAAGGGACTATTCCAAGTTTTGCTGCCCACCCTCACTGTGGTCAAAGTTTCTGAGAAAGGACYGKAGACTCACTAGTCCAGAGTCAAGAAACCATCGAAGAACCAGAGATTGAGGCAAATCAAGCTGATGTGGTTTAAACTGTTTTTTTACATGTCTGTTGTCTGCCCAGCTGGTAACCATGATTCAGGGTTCGGCCCATTAATTGCATTGYGATGGTCCAAAATATATCCAGAGCTCTTGACAGGAGCAATTGCTGGCTCAGTTACTTCCTCTAGATGGGGTGGTAAATGGCCATTGATTGGTATGAAAATTGGGAAGAGACCCAAATTCTACTTGCAGTAGTTTCCAAAATTACCACCTTAAAATTTGACTGTATTTTTCATGGTTGCCAGACTGAGCCTGAGTGAAAGAAGTATTTCTGATAGTTGTAGTTGTAGTTAAYGTAGTGTAGAGACTAGACAAGTAGAGTCTTGTTAGTCTCTAAAAAGGAGGGGGAATGATGCCTCATGATTTTTGCTTTTCCTTTTTTATGCTTTCTGTACCCTCTATGCATCCGCCTGTACCTTGTGCTCGTCTGTTACAAAATTATATTTTCAAGAGTACGATTCAACTGGTGTCCTGAAAATACAGTCTGAAATATCCTAACTATTATGATCTAGCCAGGWTGTGGCTGCTGGTGCCAGGAGAGGGCACCAGACATCAGTGACAGCAGCGCCCGTGTCCTGTTCTGTCACTGCAGTGAAAGAGCAGCCACCCCTCCTGGGTACCTCTGCAGGGGAGGAATAATCTTCCACGAAAAGCAGCTTTCTGTGCTGAGTGACTCCCCCTGTGCCCAGTGTTTGTGCTTATGGTTTATTTTAAAGCTGCAATACCTGGAGTTTGGAGAACGGGTGTTGTGTGGGTTTGCGGATTGGGTATTTATTTGTGTGGATTTTGGGAATGGGTGTTTTTATCTGAAGGAATGATCCCAGTCTGAGACTGAATGTAAAGAAATTGGGAGCTGAACTCTGCCTGCTGAGTGGAGCCGTGTCCTGTAAGCCCCTGTGGGAATGCCAGGCTGGGCACAGTGGGGATGTGCACCTGGATTCTCCTTCATGGACAGAGCCAGTACCGGGGCAGGAAATGCAGGAATGCCCGAGGGCACAGAAAGTGACCCAGGTTGTGTCCCCTGCCAGGGCAATGCCTTCCTGTTCCCCTCCCTTCTCTTCCCCGAGGCTGCTCTTTGTCTTTTCCTTTGCCTTATTAAAGTGGATGGGAGCTCAGTGGACTTTTCCTGTAATCCAGTCAATGACTTTTTGAATAAAATAGAGTATCTCTTTAGAACCCTATGAATAATTAAACTGTAATTCTGATCCTCTATTAATGGAAAATAAATGCCTACAGAGACATGTCACAGTGGAGCCTTAATTATTCTACCTAGAGAATAGTTACAGCTGACTTTTCCCCCACCTATTTAGAAATATATTAACAATATTTAGGCTGAAATACAGAATTTGACTGCCCCTAGTTTCCTCTAATTCTTTGGAATGAACTATTAGCTCCTATTATTGGCTACACTTCCACTCTTCAGAAGCATTGATTAACTGAATGTATCAGGATTTCATAACATGGTAATCATCCATTTTCTAATTTGCTCTGATCCTGTGCCTTTATGGATTCTTTGACTCTCTTGACTTCACTGGGAATTGAGGATAGCCAGCTCTTCAAAGAGCTGGCCTCACAGTTAATTTGCATGCTGAAATTGGCATTTATATTAAATTAGAAAAAAGGCTGTCTTGGTGAGACCTGTAAAAGTTCCTGCACCATGAGCTGAGCTCTGAATCAGCTGCAGGACTGAGATCTGGCTTTAAGAGCTGATRTAAAAACAWGTAAAAATACATTTATGTAAACACTCTTACTCAGATCTCTCAAATTGTAAAACTGATTGCCAACTRTCAAAATTTCCTTTTGGATGTGTTTTTCTATTTCTAAATATTTAGCTTGAAATTGTTTTAACCAATACATTACCCTCCTCWAGACTTTGGGTRCAACTTGTGTTTTAGYTGCTTRYTTTGCTTTCYGGRTAGCASCTTTCAGCCAGGKGTCAGAGAGGGGTCTGAGTATTCCAGAAAGTTCCAGAAGCTGGTTGGTCRTTCCCTTGGGGATGGATAAGGAAATAGATTCCCTGAATAAAAYTTTCACTGTATTAAACCAAGCCTAGGGAGCAGCTCAGCAGAGGCTGATGAAGGGTGGCTTGAAATCATATTTTTGTACTGTCTGTCCTTCATCAAGTGTGTAAATGTGAATGCAGGTGCTGGAGCAAACCCCTTTGAGCACCTGAAGCTGGGCTGAGAGCAGCCCCTGACAAGGCAGGAGCTTTCTGTGTCTGCAGGGCTTCACTCTCCTCTCCTCAGAGAGAGACTCTCTTCTTGTATTTTTGATTGCCTCAAATCGGGGCACAACATCTGTTAATGCACTTGTGTAAAGGGTTTTGTACCAGCAGGATTAATCTGATAGTCTTTGCTTTGCTTTTGTGAAAATTAGGTGAAGGAGTTTCAAGCTGTTGGATAATTATTCCCAAAATCAGGAGTATGTATCAGGCTTCATTTTTATTCTTGAAAGCACTGAGGCAGCTGAAAGGAAAATTCCACCCTACAAACTCTACTTTTCCAAGCTTGGGAGCCACAGGCAATGGTATTATTGCCCCAGCCCTTGCTGTGAGCATTCTTTCCAGTATAAAATAGAGGGCTGTGCACTTGCCCTCTATCCTGATATATTAAAGTTGTTTATAGTTAAAGCTGTCTCTGTTTCCTGTCCTTAAACCAATGCGTACTCCCTGCTTCCCTGTTTTGTCCCCTCCCCAGCCTCATCTGTGAGCAGGGATTTGTGCAGCAGCTCCAGCTAGCAAAGGCTGAGCAACAGCACTGCCAGGAGTCTTCTTGTGTGGAACTCATAAAATATTCCTGGCCACAGGTTGTATGAAATACTGCAGAGCACCTGCAGCAGGGAATTAAGTTACCCCTCCTGAATTGTGGTTCTTCAATTAATCTTTACACTGGGCACATACATCAATAGCACATAGTTCATACAGGGTGACAACAATGCTAAGAAATGATAAGAAAATGAGGACTGAAGCTGGACTGAATTTTTATAAAGAGGCATAAAGCCAGGCATGAAWATTTACTTGTTTTCTTTTGTATTATGCCTGACCTTGGCCCAAGTTTTGAAAGTCTCTGTGAGACCTGAGATCATCTTGTCAAAGCCAAACCTCAGCTTTTGTTGATGAGTTTGAGAAGGATTTTTTGTTCCCCGTCACTCGTGTCCCAATCTTCTACAGCAGTTGCTGGTTTCTTTCAGAAGAATTTCCTGGCCTTTATTAGCCATGAGATCCTGAAGGCATCARATGCTAATCCTGACTCTGGCCCCACTCTTCCTCTTCAGTGATTGCAGGGCTGAAGCCCTGCAGGAGGTGCTGGTGTGTGGCTGTTCAGGCTCTGGGGATGTGGAGTGAATGTAAAACCAGTAGGAGAGAAGAATTGTGGCATTTACTGGGCGATAATGTAGATGGATATGAGACTGAAAAGGATGTCTGTGTTCAGCAAGRGCTTTGCACTCCCTGCTCAGAGTGCCAAAATCAAGGCTCACCAATTCACCCGGCTGCTTTCCTTACTGCACATGCTGGGCAAGAGCCGTGTCTGTCCCCTAAGGGTAAAGATGACAACTGGCTGTTCTTCTGCAAGGGGACAGTCACCCCTGGGTGACACCCTGAGGCTGATGTCCTGAAAGAAGCAGCTTCACTCCTATGTGTAAGGGCTCTCCTCGGTTTTGCTGCCCAGCCCATGAGCTGCTGAAGGGCTGGTGCAAGGCTTTAGCTGGGTCTGCTGTGCTGAGTAAGCTTTGTCTGGACTTTGGGGCAGGTTTTAAGGCAATCACTCTGAGTATTGCAGTTTATGCAAAGTGCCACTTCGGGGTGATAATGGGATTGTGCTGAGTAGTGGGAGGAAGGTAACGGGCAGGAGTGCCCTCCCTGTTTGTGTTCCCGGATTACCTGGGATCACCTCCCCTGCTCKGCTCCATTGCTGTCAGAGGGCACAGGCTGGGGAGGAAGGAGTTCATTACCCATCCTTAACCTTCCTGCACCAGCAGAGCCTGGTGGTGTGAGGAGAGAGCACAGCAGATTATTGTAGGTGAACAGCCAAGCACACAGGGCAAGGGCAGTGCTTGTGCCCACGGGCACCAAATCAAAACAGATTCAACCTGAGCTGYGAGGGCTGATGCTCCAGTCCCAGCACTGCTGACTGCAGCCCTACATAAAATAATGCCGTGCCTTCTGCATGCTCGTTTTTGAAGGATATGGATAACTCACTGGGGTTTGTCTATCCTTTAAAATAAACTTTCAGGCTTGTGGCAGGATTCATTCCTCATTGACTCCATGAAAGCCTCATTGTTAAAATGGCCATATGTTGTCTGATTATCCAGACTACCTTTGTAACTCCCACATGTTTTCTCCCAGCCTGGTTGCTTATTACTGTTCCCTCTGCTGGGCTTATAATGCCACCTTAATGCCCATATTAATCTTTTTTCCTCTGCAAGTGTCACTGTTCCYATTCTCACTTKTATTCATGTGAAATGCCCCATTAAGTCCTCCCTTTCACCATCAAAATCYTTTCTCAAGCKCTTGTTTTTTGCCAGTAATGYTGAATCTCTGTTCCCCATTTATGCYCATGAGACGGTRGGAKGRTGTGTGTGTCAAACCATGKCAGTGTGTCTTTGAGAAGCACAAGAACTGCCTCTCCTGCACTTGGCTGTGTACAGCAGGGCTGTTCCTAGGGCTGCATYTCACTGGAGGCCTCCTCTGTGTGCCTGTTTCATGTACAGCAAAATCTCTGTTACCGTGTCTGCTCCCCAGAACAGAAACGGCACCAGGAGGAAATAGGGTCACTGATTTCAGTCACTGTGTSACTGGGTGCAGCTGGTGTGAGGTAACTGCAGAGCAGGAACACTTCTGCTGCGTGGTTTGGAGTCCAAATCTCTTGTTTTGACACCAGGAGATTGTTTGAAGCGGGAGGTTTTGACAGAGCAAGGAACAGGTGGGGAATGGTTGGTAAAAGGAGCAACTTGCAAAGGTGGCAGTTGATAAATCTCATGATGCTTCATGGACACTTGGGAATGTTATCTTTATTGTAGAGCTCTCCAGGGGAAGCTGTGACTGTGTTAAATCAGCATCCCTGAGCCCTGCCCTGATCACCCAGTGCCCAGCTTTTGCCTTCTCTGCATGTGATTGTCACTGACCCAGTGTTGCTGTGTGCCAGGAGGGCTCTGCCCCTCTGTTAGTGCAGGGTGAGTTACTGGGCAGCCACAACCCAGGAGCAGCTGCCTGAAGGCAGGGTCATGCTGAGGGCCAGCTGGGGCTATTTTCAGATAAATATTGTCTGCATTGTCACTTTGTCCTTGAGAGCCTGACTGGGAAGCCAATTTTTCTGCACTTGGTTGAAAATCACATTGCATCTAACAAATAAATGTTCTGGCTGTGCTTATTGCTATCCTGGGGGGAGRAAAGTCAATTAGGCAGCACTAAAATAAATGTGGAATACTTTGRCCAATCTGGCATGAAACAAGAGCTACCCAAGGTATGTCTGAGTGTGTCTCACGAGCCATGTTACAACACGTAGCACTGGAGGCATTCGAGGTGGGGATGGACAGGCTCGTGCTGAAGTCTGTGCTCATCCAAAGGCAGATTCCAGGTCCAGCCCGGGGCAGGCTGCTTTGCCAGTCCAGTTCAGAAGGCAAGCCTGTAGCATGCATGCAGGCAGCCTGTCTGCAGGCTTGCTCTAAGAGTATTTTAACTATGTTCCCTTGGTTTTAGTTTCGTGGATAATTTTAGAAAGCGTATGCCCAGGTCTCTAATTTCCAAATTACTGCTGCTGTTCCATGTGTCAGATGGTATCTGTTCTTTCGTGACAAAATTTGCTCATCAACACCAGTGACACTCAATACTTTTGCTCCAATGTTGCTACTTTTAGTTTTTGGGAAAGCTGCAGTGTTTGCTGTGCTGACTGATGTGCCCATGGGAGGCAGGAGGCAGCAGGAGCAGAGGCATTTTTGGGTCACTTTTTGTTTGTCACTTTTTCCCCCCTTTTGTTATAAAACGGCAAAATCCTTTAGCGCTTCAGAATACTAAAGGAGTGTTGGGAACATCAAAAAGTGTTGAGTTCAAACTTCAAAGTTCGCAAGTGTTATTTTTAGACACGTGGTGGACAAATGCAACCCGACGTATTGGTGTCCTTTAGCTGCTCRCAATCTGTGTGCAGATGTTAATTTGAGTTCATSTGTCTCCCTCTCRGCCCCACTGAATCTTGGTGCTGACACCACCTCTGTTTCCATAGCCACTGGAACGTTTGTGTTTGTCACCTGTGCCAGGTGACAGTCTGGGCCCGGGGATGCTCAGCCAGGCAGCCCGGGCAGCACTGCCTCCACTTGTTCGTACTGCAGGGAGTTAAAGGGGATTATCTGCACTCAGAGATGGAGCTGCCCCTTCAGGTAAAGTCATCTGTTGCCTTTTCCAAACCTCATCAGAGTGTGAGTGCTGTGGGCTAAAACTTTCCAGTTTGCACACCTGCATCAAGCCAGATGTTTTTTGGAAACWTCAGCAACAATGGTGCATGTATTTATACACTTTATTTTATAAACTTTTCTTTATGTAAGTTTAAGATTACTGGGTTGCAGATGAAGTTTTCCAGTACAGAAYGTTTCAGTTTAATGGGATGGCCTCTGCTTCTGACCCAGTGAAAGGTCTTACCATGCTTTCCAGTCTTGCAGATTGAAATTATTTAGTTGGTGCCAGCTYATCCTGACAGTGCCTGAGCTTAGCTCCTAGTGTATATAGCCATTTCCCCAGAAATGTGCTTTTCCACATCCTTTTCTGTGGTCCATGTGACACCCAAGAACTAGGGGATGACTGTGGCTGCAAAAGGATAAAGGTAAATGGAGAGATGGGAAAAGAGAGCTGAGTGAAGAGTCTCAGGAGTTGGATATGGAAGTGCAGTTACCTGTAAAACTGGCAGGCCTGTGAAGGCACACACAGCCAGGGGAAGTGCTGGGGTCCCAGAGGGGAAGGCAGGGGTGCTGTGGGGGTTAAAGGCTCCCTCGTGAGCCTTTGCTGTCCCTTGAGTGCAAGTTTAGGGCATTTCCAGCTGAGTGTTCCCCCTTCCCTGCAGGGCTGTGCTCAGGGGGGCACTGGTCCTTCTGCTTCAGAAACCACCTCACCCCTGAGCCTCTGAGCAGGCTCAGGGGAGTGCAGAGGTTGAGAAATGCTGGGAAAAGAGGTAAGATATGTRGAAGAGGAGTTTGAGCCTTGCCTTCCAGGTGTGTTTATCTGTGCCCACCTGGGTTCCTGTGGAAGTCACTCAGCACCATCTGCTATTTTTATGTCCATTATTTTTCAGTCAGTTTGCTCAGTTCCCCGAGTCCTGGACTTCACCTTAAGCCACTTTTGACCATGTATTGTTCTATGTCAAGAACCAAGTATCATGTCAAGAGTTGTGGAAGTTGCAGTTAGCTGGCTGAGAAGGTCTGGAGTGCATTATCTTAGGTGTAGAATCTGTTTTGTATACACAGTAAAAGCACCTCATCTCCCTGTTTCATTGTGGAAATAATTCGTTTGAAGTGCTTGGATGCGAGAGCTGAGCACTGGAAGAGGCCATAAAGAAATATTTTTTTCTTTAGTGTGTGCATTGAGCAGTGTGCAGTAAAGAGGAGCATGAGGGTACGTACCGGTCACAGGAGATGAAATGTAATATTGTCATTTATTGTGTCTTGAATAAGATGGGGAACTTGTGGAGGAAAATAAGATGTGATCACGTAATTAGACTGTATCATCATCCAGGCTTTTCAGGAAGCAGCACAAAAGCTCAGCACATCTCTGAACTGTTGAACACCTGGCTTTGCAACCTCKCTCAAGTGTTTTTAATATAGATAGGTACGGTATAATAGCCCAGACTGAAATAGCTTTAGTTGCTAGGATTGACCTTTTCATTACTTGTTCAGCATCCCTGCACCAGCTAAATGTGTTACTTCTATAAAAAGATTAAAATAGAGCAAAGAAGCAATTTCCAGAAGGAYTTTAAGTACTCTCTGATGGGGACTTCAGTGCTTCTGAAGAATACTTTTCTCCTTTTTGCAAATACCGTGACGTGATGTTTTGGAATTATGSAATGATTAGGGCAGTTAATTGCAGTTACCTGCACTGCACTCATTTGAGAACCTGATGTAAGCCCACATCACACAAAAGTTTTTGGAAATGTCTTTCATTTACTGTGTTGTGGTCAGATATGGGAAAAAAAACAGTGGAATGTGGGGTGTCCTAGGATGGGCTGTGCTGTTCAGCTGTGCTGATTAGAAAAGGGGTCATGGATGTTTTGTTGCTGAGCACTCTGCCTGCTCGCCAGTTCTGGATCCTGTAGGAATTTTGAGATGGAGTMGAAGGAAGGGATGGGCTGAGTTGAGCAAACAGGGTCACAGGAATGTCTGATGTACAATGAATAGCAGTGGGTCCCTTCTTTGGGAAGAAAGGATTATTGATTGAGGTCTGCATCTCTAGAAAGTGTACCAATTTGGGTTCATTGGGTGCTTCCTTGAATAGTCACTATGGTTTGGGATTGTGAAAACCCTAAAGCTTGAAAAAAGATTAAAAAAAAGGTGGGAATTTCATCGTGTAACAAAGTGTACTTTAAAGTAGGCTTTAAAGATGTCTGGTGCCTACATAGGAGTAGTATGATCCTTCTGATCATTACAGAGAAAAACTCATAGTTTTTTAAAGAAATAACATGACCTAGCAAAGTTAYAATTGCAAGGAGCTCATTATTTTCATTGTTTTCACTTGTCCCCTTTGAAATTCTATGTCACAGTGTAATGCAGGTCTCATTCTCATGATGTGCCCACCATTTACAGAGACCCCCACTCTTCCATATCTCACTGCTTTTCTTGAGCCATAAGTAGCACCCTGTAATACCCAGGAATGAGATGGGTGATATCACCTCCTCTAGTGTTCAGTGACACCATCCCTCAGCGTTGTTTCCAGTTTGCTGTTTTCTCTCAGTTCTCCAAACTGCTGCTGCGTTACCTTGAAATAATTGTCTGATTGTGAATGAGGTTACAGTGGTGTGGGTCAGGGTTAATTTTGTGAAAGGCTGGAGTGCAAAATTCTGATGAGCAGCTCGGCCTGGTGGTGTTTGTATAGTTCTACAGCCTCTGCAGGCTGCAGCTCTCTAGGTCCTGGATTTGTAATAACAGATTTACTGCACAAAGAAGTTGATCTGTTTGCAATTCCTTCTTAATTTGAGTTTGCTAAGACATTCTTGTATAAGCTCATTCTGGCTTTATGTGACTATAAATAATGCTATGGAGCTGGCATAGGAAGGACATTGCAGCAGAAAAGATGTTACATTGGGTTTTCTGCCGAGACGTGAATTTTAGGAAAAACAGCAGGAACAGAACATTCAGCGGCCCTTAATTGTGACTTTAAAAGTGCAGATGTTGGTAAGAGCTTTTGGAGGAATGTTTTTGTAATAGTTCTGCACAGTAGGAGCTGCATCCGAACTACTGAAAACTTTGTGAGCTTGTTTTGTCATCTAGACTCAATTCTTCATCTTTTACTGCCACCAATTAGATTTTTATGTCGGTTTGGCACATTTGAAAGCATTTCAGACCTCCATTTGGTCTGACCTCCAAACCTGAGTGTTRTGTGCCCAGACATGCCCCAAACATCTCACAGGGCTGGGTTTTCCTCTTCTGTCCACCMACTGTGAAACCTGGGAATGGGAGAAGAAATGGGGAGCCCTCASCCCCTGGTTTCTTTTCCTAGGCTGGAAAGGGCTTCCAGTTGGTTCAAAGGTTTCTTCCAGCTCTGCACAGACCCCCACAATCAGGCTCCTCATGGAATTCTGGATTTGCAGTGGAAGAAGAGGTGTTGTCAGACTGATCACATCTTTCCTCATGGAGTGCTCAAGTGAGGCTGCTGTGGCCAGCAGGATCACCTTGGCCACCCAYGGAGGTTTGTGGCAGGCAGGGGATGGAAAGGGTGCACAGGTGACAAAACAGCAGTGTCCCCTCCTAACATCCCAGTGCAGGATCTCCCCTGCCAGACTGGCATGAAACAGGAAAAAAGTGATTTTTTTTAAATTATTTTTTTTTTATTTTTTAAAGCCTAGCAGGAATGTGTGATATAACAGCCTAGAGCTAGGGCTTACAGGCTTTAGCACATACTGGCCAAGAATRTTGCTGGCTGTTTGAGGGAAGTTACGTAGGTCACTGAAAACACCTTTTTTTTTGTGCTCGTTTGCTTTGCTGCTGCTAATATTTGATGTTCTGGAATTCAAAATAAAATTTTTCCTAGGTTTGAAATTGTGTGTGTGGTGTGAAGCTGACCACCTGGAGAGCAGAAATTCAGTGTATCAACAGAAAAGGAGGTTTCTTTTTTCAGTGTAATGAATATTTACCAGTCAGCACATTTGACAGGCTTTTAGTAGTAAATATCACAAGAAACCAACTGCTGGAATCCCTGACTGTAATAACAGAAGGGAGTGAATGGAAAAGGGAATTCACATTCCAAATCCTTCCAGAGCAAGTTATTAAAAATAACAAATTTGGAGTAGGACTAGGAACAGGCTTATCAGCACCTGGAGAATGATGAATTTTRTGATTGCTAAAAGCTGTTTGTGCTGCTGTAAGTAATGTTGGTGTCTGGCACATGCTGACCTGTGATGTGGTCAGTGGTCCCAGGAAATATTGTCAGGAAGCTGACTCAGTTCCTTGGGTGTAAAACCCTGGAATCTGGGCCCTGAACAGTTTTGACAGCTATCATATGCTACCTTCTCTGACTCCCCACTGTCTTATTTTTCTTCCTTCTGTCAACCTCATGTGGAAATGTATGTGCAGAAWTGGTAATGGATAATGTCTATGGTTTTTCAATGGAATAACTGCAGCTCCTACTGGAGAGAAGAAAAGCCTGTCTGAAGGACAGGCGAGGAGACAGTTCTGGAGCTCAGCCCTGGGCTCAGCTCAGGGTATTTTGAGTAATCTAGAGCAAACTGTTTAATCTGTCTATTCCCCACCCATAAGCTCAGGCTAATAATGCTTCCTGTAGACACACAGCATGAGGGATTGGGAGGCCTTGACTTGGGCTTGGAAAGCCACTGACCCTCTGCAGGAAAAGCAGTGAGATGAGATTAGCAGATGGACCATTGTTTCTCAAACAGACTTTGACAAGGCAGCACTTTAGCCTGTTTTGGGGGGCAGGAGGAATGCAGCCCAGTGCAAATGCACTCACATAATTTCCTTTTTTAGCCCTACTCAGTAGTGGCACCAACTGGATCTGCTTAACCTTTGCAGCTGGGGGCTCCTGCTTGAGCTAAGCCAAGTCCCAATGTTTTATCACAGAGGAGTTCTTTGACTGCTCTTGAGTCAGTGTCAAGGTGATTGCACTGCAGTGAATCCAGCTGAGACAGACCTCAGGGACCAAAAAAGTGTGGGAATAACCACTTTAATGCCTGCATCTGATTTTGACCAGTGCATGCTCCAATTACTGTCCAGAGTCCTACAGCATTTCAGTAAATTGGAGCCAACCTGGCTCTGAATGTCCAATGTGCACTTTCAGGTTTGGGAATTATGTACCTAAAAAGCCTCATTTTAGGCTGTGGCTTACTGCACTGCCTGGGAGTGAAGCAGAATGGAATTTGTGCCCCAGGACTCTTGCATGCTATCCCAGCTCTGCTTCCTGTAGGATAGAGGTGCAGCATATGATTATGATTTATATTTTGATAGTGCTAAAGATCTCAATGTTTCATGTCCTTTTGTGCTTGGTGCTGAATAAATGTATTGAAAGCAATGATCTCTGCTTAAGGAGCTCTTGAGCTTAAGACAAGTCAAAATGAGTAATAAAACAGGCAACAAAACAAAAATGAAGTGACAGAAAAAAATTAAGGAAACTTTCTTACTTGGATGAGATCAACAACTGCATTATACTTGGGAATGGCACAAATTTCCAATCTTCTGCCCTCACAAACAGCCTGCTTCCCATAGCAAAACAATAACAAATGCTTGATCTGTAATCTCATGCTGCTGTGGATTAGCCATGTCTGCAGTGCAAGAGACAAAACAATTTATACTTACCCCCACAGGCTTTAAATGAGCTCCTTTGGAGGCYGTGAACAAGCAGGTGAGGGCACACAGATGGCTCCTGGATTTTGGGGAGATTCCTGGGGTGAGCCCTGCRCTGTCTGAGCTGCAGCACAGACAATGCAAGCCCTGCTCTCTCCTGTGGGTGAACAGAGCCTGGGCTAAGGGGTGAAAAAAACACCATCATAGATGGGGGATTGCTGCAGCAGCCATGGGCAGGGACTGCAGAGCTGCTTCTGAGAGAGCAGAGATAATTGGAGAGAAAACCTGGGCCATGCAAAAATTGAGGGGAACTGTGAAAAGCACGGAGATGAGTTGGGGATGGAGGCTGGTGAGTGGAAAAGCTGATTTGAGCTGTCCTTGCTGCTGTATGTGGGGGGTCACTGTCAGTGTTTGGAAAGGGACACAACAGCCCTGTGGCTTTCCTAAGGAGAACCAGACCCTTTCAGKGCTTCCTTGCACTGGAAAATATGGGAGATCAGGCACTACTACCAACTGAGCTTTTCTGAGTTGGGCTTGCTTGTGGAATTTAATAGCAAGACTACCCCTAGTTAAGATAAAAGTGTGTGCCTGCGAGAATCACTTTAATCCTGACATCCCTTAGTTCTCAGATTGTCTGTGCTCCCTTTGTAGCAATTGACACTCATTATGTCACAAGTGCAAATTRCCACAGCATGTTTTCTGAAGTTTGATGTAATGAGGAAAGAATTCAGATATCATCAATACCTCATCATTTTGCACTGATTGTTAGTGGGAACCAACAAAATCGGATACAGCTTTTCTGTATTAAGTGTACAAACAATCCATGGGATCAAAACCACTGACTTCAGTCGTGTCAGATTTCCTGATGTAGTCCATGTTTCTAGGACAAAAAGCGACCACAGCTGAGAGTTTGGGAGAGCCCTCTGTTGTAAGGGGGCATTTCCACAGCGTGCGGTGACTGGCCCTGCACTGGTTTGGGGAGGGCTGTGCTGTGGTGGGCACTGCATTGCTGAGCCCCTTCTATCACACCACTGCTTCTCTGCATTTGAGTTCGGCTTTCCCCCACTCTGTTTAGCAGGGAGCTGYGCACCAGGAGCTCTTGGAGCCGTGATCTTGTCTGCAGGGAGTGTTTCCCCCTGGAGATAATTCCCCGCGGTGGCTGTGGGAGCGCATTCTCCAAGCGCGGACAGGGAAAGGCGTGGGGAGGGCAGCTCTGGCTGTGAGCAGCAGCYCTGGGCTCTGCAGGAACCGAGATTTTGTTGGAATCGCTCCTGCKGTGCTCTCCTGCTCACAGCTCTCCTGGTTAATGTGCCAGCTGCGAGTGGAAAACTGACTGGAAAGGGAAACCTCCCCCAGTGCAAGACTCTGCTTAGTTCGAAGGCGCTAACGCAGAAACGAAGCTTTTATTTCGCCGATTGTGCTGTGTAATACTATCGGGAGTCACGAGATGGGGCTGTTTTAGCTGAATCGCCCCCAATTCCATGTCCTCTGTGGGGCAGCGGGATGGGAGAGCTCCGTGCCCGGGGGATGCGCAGGTGAGCCCGCAGCCCGGGATGTGTGTGCCGGGTCCGGGCATCGCCGCTCCCGAGTGCGGACACAGCTCTGACAGAGCCTTTCCCCCCGCAGAAACCCAAACCCGGCAATCTCCTTGTCTCATTGCCCCTTTGCACAGCGTTACACAGATTTCTTCCTCAGCACCGTGTGTAGGGCAGGTGAGTTTTCCTGGCAGAAGTCTTCTGGCTCATTCGGCAGAGATTTCTGTCCACAGAGCCAGGAAAAGGTTAAAAGCACATTCAACATCTTTAAACAGTCATATCTTCTCTTTGAAATGTATAAAATGTAGCTTTAAATAAATCCTCATTCTTCTACACTGTGTGTTCTTAGATGCAAACAAGCTGAACTTTCTCCCCAGGTATTGTGTGCCTCTAAAAAAAGGCTGAAATAAGAGATTTCTGTGACCTGAAACACCTAATTTAGGCTCTGTGGGACTCTGCCATTCAATGATCTTATTGCTCCAGAGCTCAGAAAAAAAAATTAAATTGCATTAAAATAGCAGATGTTAAAAATATGCAGTTTGTGAGAGGGAAAGCTCCCCTGCCCCTTTCCCAAAGGCACAGAATAATAGATAACATTAATATGACATCTGAGCCTGTGCCTTTTGTGCAGTTGAACATCTCATGGTATCTGGACTAAGTGATGATAAAGAAACCAAATTGAATGTGGCTTGGAAGATTTTGTCTGCATCTGTAATTCATCTCCTGATTTCTTTTTCACGATGAGGGGAGAGGCACAGTGAGTGCTGTAACAAGCACCAGGCACTGGAGTTTGGATTTGGTGTGAGTGTGGATCCTCTGTGGGCAGAGGAGTTGCATGCTGAGAATGTCCCAGGCCCCTGTTAYATGTAGATTAACAGCTAATTATGCTAATTGCATTCCCAGTTAATGTTCAGAATGGGCCAGTGCTGTTTGTTACTAAATATCAGCTCATTGAAACAAAAACAAGTGCGGTATCTGCGAGGCTCGGGCACAGGTTTTTAGAGGATGCTCTCAAATTGCTCACACTTGATGGATCACACTCCTTGCACAATTCCTTGCACGAGGAATGAGCTAACACAGAGCTTCCTGCCCAGSAATAGCTGTCCAGATATCAGCAGAGCTGCTGGGGGTCTGTCTATGTGTATGTGCGTGTAAAAAATCCACCAAACTCGGGTGTTTCCAAAATAACTTGGGGTGACCTTGTAGCTTTGGGTAGGTTTGAAGTATGATCATTAATCCACATGAGTTGGGCAGCCAYAAATTGTCCTCTGGGTGTAAAAAACATGAGAGGAGGACAAGGCTGTCTCTAAAACTCTTGGAATGTAAAAAAAATTAAATGGAAGGGAGGTTTGGGTGAGAGGAAACGCTGGATTGAAAACAGGAGACTGTAGAAACTGGATAACTTGCTGCCTTGGCTGATAGCTTGGGACATGGGAATTCCAGGCTTCTGTCATGGCCATGAGTCACGCTGAACTATGTGTGGTTACAGCAGAAAAAAGATGCAGACGCCTGCAGAAAATAATGTTTATACAATGCTCACTTAAAAACGCGTTCTTTCCAATTGTTACATCGCTTGAGGCATTAGGGCTGAGAAACCTGCACATTCTTCAGGGTTTCTTCACAAATTTCTGTTGATGGCTCCATAGAAACCCAAGGTCTGTGGGGTTTTTGCAGTTGGCTGCTCTTACAAGAAGGTTGATTGCTGCACTTCTGAGAGAGCAGGGAAGAGCAGATTCCTCCTGCTGTGCCAGTCCAGTCCCTCTGAATCCAGCACAGTCATGCCAATGTAAATGAAGAATTCAACCTTTCTCAATAGTGCATCTCAGGACACAGAATGTGGCAAAATACAGATGTGYTCTATGGATTGCAGTGTGCCAGTTGTATGCCAGGACCCAGAGCACTTCTGCTTCTGTGCTGGAGCAACCAGGAGCTTCTTGAAACCTGTTACTTGGCATGTTTGGAACARTGGTTAGGGTTACCCCAATAACTCAGAAGTACAGCATTTTCATTGCATTAATCTGTTTTTCCTCTTAAAACGTTAATCAGCAAAATTTTGTATTTGTATAAATTGAAGCACTGGAAATTTCCTGAAGTTCCCCTCTGACTTAATTGCACTGTCAGGGGTAAAATTTCTATCTGTCACAGAAATCTTCCTAAGAAGCGTATTTTAATCATTCTTTGCCAAGTACAAACACATTTATCCACAGCTGCTATGATAACTGCTAAATGAAAGTAAAACTGACACATTTGTGCTGGAAATCTGGGCTGCTCTCCTTGGATGCATGCTGAGGATCAGATGTGTAACAGCTGTTTGCTCTGTGGGCTGTCCTAAAGGTGGCTTTTTGGTGAAGTAATGCATAGTTCATCTTTAGTGTAACTCTGTCACGGCAGAGCTGAATGTTCCCCACTGCAGGAAGAGATYCCATCTCTGAGCTGAGGGAAGGACAAGGTAGGAATAAAGGCAGGGCATCCAAGTTATTCCTAGAAGCTGCATTCAGGTTKAGTTAGCCAATGATTAGATATCAAATTTTATCCATTTCCCTGTCTAGAGAAGAGTGCTGTATCATTTGTGGGGTTTGGCTGSAGTCACTGGAGAGTCCAGAGCCTGAACAGCACAAAGCCCATCTCCTGCGAGYGCTCAGCCTCCAGAAACTGCCTGGGCAGATGTTCTGGTGCAATGCATGTGCAAAGTATGAAAATGRGGTGCTTTACAGATTGCCCCTTTATAGTAGAGCACGGTTAAATTCACAGGAGAGCTAATTCTGAGCTTAACCAAACCTGTCCTTTAGTATGCCATGAAATGACCTCCAAATTCACTTTTGGGGTTCTGATGTAGAATCTRCTCTGATCTCTGAATCATGTAAACCTGAGAAAGTTCAATGTTGAGTTGTGATACCTTTTAAAGTGAGGGTGAAAACAAAATCATGTTCATGTGCTGAAAGAATGGCTGTCAAACCACACTCACTAAAACATGAGCTACCTTACCAATTGCAGCTTTTTAGTAACAACTGGAATTATTCATGGGTACCTATCTTAACTGGCACAAAATACTACATCTTCTCACAGAGAAAAATTCTCCTACCTGTTCCTGTACAGATTTAAAATAACATTTCCTTGTGGTGTTATATRTAGACTGTTGGCTGAGAAGTTATTTCAGTCCTTTAGGATTCTGTCTGTACAGAAAGCTATRGTTATGAAGTGAATTACATGCAAAAAAGATCCTGTGAATGTGACAGTAAAATGACAGTTCTTGAGAACTTGGGTCAATAAATGAAAATATTCTGGTTTTCATAGTGGCAGTGCTCTGCATGACAGTTTATAGATCTAGGCTGCCCCTGAGATGGGTCTGCTGTGCTGTGATTAGGGCTGGAACAGAAGGGCTGCTCAATAAAGGAGGTAATTTAGGTAGCTCATACAAAAGGTGGGAGGAAGGAAGCAAAATAACCTTGTTTTGCAAATAAGGTCTCTGAAATTGAGCAAGGACATCCCAGCATACCAACAAGGATCAGAGCCACGTTCCTTTAGTGCTGAGGTACCAGTGCTGCAGCCACATTTCACAGGCTCATCTCTTAGGGATGATTTCAGATGAACCCCTGSAGGGAAGTTCTCTCTGTGATTTTAGCCAGAAATAAGAATAAATTTAGTGAATGATATGGAGCTGACTTTTTTTTAACCTGCAGTTAGCAACTTGGTTTTTGCTCCTGTAAGCTCTTCCCTGGTGCATTGTAGGGAACTTAGAAATGGGACAACCACTTCTGTGCAGAGATTTCTGCAGTAAATCTCATCTGCACCTTCCAAAATATACCTTCAAGGGCAATAAACCATCCCTGATGCTGAAGCCAATCACTCTGGTGTAACCAGGATGGGTTACAGGCCAGGAGTTAATTGTTTAAAACCACTGACAATTTGTCCAGGYTAAAGTTCTTTTATGAAGCTTCTTGCTGAGTGGTGAGGACATTTAGCACACATTCCTCCATCTTTTTGGGGGCTGGAGGGATTTGAAAACGTATGTTAGGCTGATACCTATGAGATTTGGTATGTCTGAGCATTTCCTTTTTGTTTCCCCTGATCCCAAAATGTGTCTTAATGATGGCCAGTGAGACTGCAGTGCCTCAATCTGCAGACCTTTGGCTCAGGCTCCGTGTGTGCAATACCAAAAACAGCACAAGATGAGCACTGAGGATACACCCAGCTGCTCGCTGCAATGCCACATGTAAAGAATTAGCAACAAGAGTTAATCAGGAAAAAGAATCTAAACAAATAAGGAAGTTTCAGTCTCGTATCTGTTACCTATAAATGTTTCATTCCTCCGTTTTATCGTATCCTCGCTCTCAGGCAGTGGAATGACAAAGGGAGGATGTCAGACACTGGCTGTGTGAGGTTTCCAGAAACAATAGGATGACTAAAGTAAACATTTTTGCACTCAAGACTTATCAAAATATCTTCTAACTAGCACTGCGTGCAGGCTAAATTTTCTGAAGTTTTTATTGCTAATTATTTATGCAGAAAGTAGGACAAAATGTTCTTAGGAACGATGATCTTCTCTAGCCTCTCTCTAGGCTTGTGTTCTTGCCTCTTTGCGTTTTTTTCTTGCTGCTCCTAGAAACTGGAGGCATTTTCTGAGGCATCCAGTGCAAGTTTGAAAAACTGAAGCCAGGCTCCCCTAAGGAAAATTCCCACCCATAGCTGGTCCAGCTGCACTTKCTTTAGAAACCTGTCAGGACACTGTTTTTCTTAGGAAGGCAGGACAGCCTTGCCAAGGATATTTTCAATCCTTAAAAAAAGAAGGATTACTTCTGGATACTGTGGCTCCAGTAAGCAAACACATGGTTACAGCATGGTTACATTTGTCTTAAGGCAAATTGAAGTAAAGGGGACTCTGCAAGCATAAAAGCAAGAAATATAAAACCTGTTTCTGAAAATGAGTGGTAAAGTGGGAGGGAGTAACATATAAATTACCAGAAAAAGAATAGCTTACAAATTYTAGAGAACCTGGAATGAAGTGAAAGCTAAATAAATATAAATGCAGGGGCTGTTGTGCTTTACACCAGGTGAGGAACTTGTCTTTATATCAAATTATTGAATATCAAAATACTCGTATGAGAGGAACCAAATGGCATTAACCTTTAGGACGTTAATAATTTCCTCTGATCTTTGGGAGTTTGAAACTATCAGGAATGGGCTCCCTAACAGAAATGTTACCTTYTTCAGGTAGATTGGCATCCCCAGATGATTAAGAAATTTTAATTTTGGAAACACTTCTGTTTTTGTTGTGTTACCAGTGTTGTCAGAGCACCAAAAGAGCTTGCAGCGCAACCAACTTCGAATTACTGTTAATTCTGCAGTTCCYTGCTGCATGCAGGTATTGTTCTGCTCCAGCAGCTGAGAATCTGCTGCTGCCTTGGGGTGAACAAATGAACCTGAGCCTGGAGCCTGAAATCTGGAYTGTGCTGTGACTCCTGGACYCCCTTTGGCCCTAAATCCTCAAAAGCCAGGSGAGTTCTCTGCAGAAACATCTACARCCATTTGCCCTAGAGCACAAAWACACTGAGGAAAGTGGATTTAGRGCAAGTGAATAGACYTGTCMTTTGTGTGATTTGATGAATTCTACATCAGTTTTTGCATTACACTGGAGTCTTTCACACCCAGGAGCARTGTGGAATAGTTGTGAAGCTTTCTGAGGTGATGCTCCTGAGTTGTGAGCACAGCAGGCAAGCCCCAAACTGCTCTGCAGGCTGAGAGCTTTATTGATAACAGGTTTATCAAGGAAGGCTGAAGGCAACTGCCTCCACTTTTGGCTCTTAGCTCCTCACTTTATTCTTTATTCACTATCTTTATTCTGATGCCTTTCTCCCTRCACACCTCCTGACAGTTACCCCACTCTGTCACCATCTATTCCTCTACAACTGAGGATGATGTTGATACTCATGTTAGAAACCCGATATGTCACCAGGAGAACCTGAGGATTTTGATATGCCAGATAAATCTTTTCTGTCCTAAAATGATAAGTAAGTGTGTTGTAGTTTCTTGGCCTAAAGATCTGACTCACAGACTTGGCTGTCTCCCAGGATTACAGCATCCTAAATCGGGATCCCACTGAGTCAGGTGGTCTCTGYAAGCCAGATCTTGATTCCTTTAATACAGCAACAAGCCCTCAATRTTTCAGAGAAGCTTTCAAAATTGACTCAAAAATGCCCTTTTGAGTTCTTTAGTRGTGTGGTTTTTACTGGCCAGTCTCCTGAGAAGAAAATACTGAAGGGTTCCCTTTGGTTCTGTGGAAGGAACTGTGTGCAACAGTTGGTGAGCAATGTGCTCTTGACACACCTTTAAAAATTATATTATCAGTAATAATGTTAAGCATTTATCTGAAAATGACAGTATCTATYTGAATGTATGGAAAGTGTCTTAGTTCTGTTGCAATACCGGGCTTAGGCATTCATTTTTACGTGAGTTATCACCATTAAAACACTTAGAAGGGCAGGAGGGTGTGAGGTRGAGCCCTGTTCTTCATAAACTTTGTGTAAGTTCAATTATGCTTCAGAAGGATTTGAAAATTGCTGTGAGGTGTTTCTTGTGGGAAGCAAGAAGGATTTTGAGGGTCCCACTGAGAACATGATTTGTTTCCAGTGGGATAACTTTGCTTTAAACCCACCTGGATGATGCCAGGAAATGCAATTTGTAATAAGTATGGAAACTTTATTAACTGGGCCTGAGCCCTTCTGGAAGCAGGGGGAGAAATGGGATGGTTTGTGCACGTGCTGAGAAGAGAGACCATAAAAAAACCCAAACGCAAGGAGGCCTCCCAGCTCCAGCAGTGGGATGTTGGAGCTCCCAAGYTGTGATCTCAGCAGTTGTGTTGTTTTGTGCTGTGTCAGTGTCCTCCTGCCAGGTCTCTCCTTTTTCTCCTGGTGGTTCTTTTTCTCCCTGAGGTTTGTGGCTCTGGCTGTGCCCMTTGGAACATGCCCTGGTGTTATAGGGCTGCTCTGGGCAATTCCAGTGTTGATCTGCCACATGATTAGGAAAAGGCATTCCCAGAAGTTGTTCTGGTGAAATTGRAAAGGGGAGTTGTGACTAGAATTATGCTTTGTTTTCTAAACAGATGAGGATTTCATCATTTAGTTGTACAGTTCTTAGCCTTTAAGAAGTAGGAATAGAAAGGACTATTTCTATTTTTCTTCAGAACTGTTTTTTAGGTGTTTGGAGCAAGCTGCCTATTGCATGTAGCAATCTCTCATTGCAGTTTCAGGGAGTAAAATTGTATGAGGGAGAATCTGAGACAAAATTCTGCTGCAAGCTGACTTACTGCTCACTGCATCCGTTCTGGGTTTTGGGTTATTGCTGGCCTCTATCTGTGTGCTCCAAAAAGCAGCAAATTCTGCTGACAAAGCACTGTTGTTCCCTGTACAGCTTGACAGGAGAAGCTGGCAAATAAACTTTTGCCAACCTATTTGATGCCACCAGTTGGGAGTCGTGTTTATTGAGCAAAAGTTACAAGYAAAATTGGGTTCTCCACAATTTTTTCCTTCTATTTAATTTCCAAGTTTAGCAGATGCATTTGCKTTAAACATGAAAGTTACCAGATGACAAAATCCTAGTTCARCTCTGAGGAGATTTTTTATTTTTAGTTTTAACTTCCCCTAGCTCACTGGAAGCAGCACAAATGAGAATGGATGAATAACATCTTCCAGCATGTTCATCATCCTTATTCTCCCTCAATGGGAGTTGCTTCCTGCTGTCACTTTATGTAACAGTCCCTCAMACTATTCCTTTCAATAATGAGTAGCCAAATTGTTGCAGGCAGTAGGCGTGTTGCAGTTTCCCTCYCTGAATATTCCCCACCATCCCTTTTTGACCTTTTATA
The DNA here is from genome assembly GCF_030028575.1 of Malurus melanocephalus. Classification (NCBI taxonomy): domain Eukaryota; kingdom Metazoa; phylum Chordata; class Aves; order Passeriformes; family Maluridae; genus Malurus; species Malurus melanocephalus. The sequence continues at coordinate 38,235 of NW_026623452.1, forward strand.
CTTTTTCATTAATCAGCTAAATCAAAATATCATTGGTTGTTTAAGTTGGTTTGCTTGTATGTTAGGTCAAACTCCAGAATTTTCTCTGTACAATCCCTGTAGTGCAGCTCCTGCCCTTTTTTTTTTGTTGGGCTTTACCTGGTCCTGGGCTGGCCTGGGCTCCATGGTTGAGAAAAGCATTCCCAGTCACTTGTGTGGCCCCTGATCTCCCACATTATTGCTGTTCCAACTTGTTTAATAGGCAAAGACGCAGCACTAAAGGTTGATTTTTTTTTTTTTTTTTTTGCAGTAACTGTATCACTAATTTGCATCCAATCATGTTAACATGAATCTATTTGTGTGGTGGCTTCACAAGGTCAGAGCTGGTCTCGCTTCATCTCAGGGCTGGAGGGGTCAGCTCTGGTGTCAGTCCCTGCCCTGCTTACTGGGGCTGCAAACAAAATGCCTGCAAGCATCAGTGTGAAGGTGCTGTGGCACTGACACCTCCTCATTAAGAGCTGGACTGACAGCCCTGCCTGATTTCCCAGAGGTGACCAAAGAACATCAGAAGATAAGTTCAGATTAAACTCAAAAAGAGAACTGGAGCCTTACTGGGTCTTCTGTGAACTTCCCAGTCAGTGACTATTGTTACAATGAGACTCAAATCAGGGGAAACAGCAGCCAGTATCCCCCTTGCCAGTTGGTAGTAACTAAATATTTGTCTTTGAACTGGTTTTTGGCAGTGGGCAGAGTGGCTTCAGTAAAGCTCCAGAGTTGGGTGCCTGATTGCCCACCTATGCTCACGTATTTCAGTTCCTGTCTATAGATGTGCCTATAATGAGCACAAAGCTGGGTTCCTGTTGGTTTATGGTAGTGATTTTCTGAGTGGCTTATAACTTGCTTCATCTGAAAAGATAATTATTTGGATTTTTTCCATTCTGAAAGGTCTCCTCTTTAAGTAGTTAAGCATATGCAAAGTAGAGAAGGCAAAATAATACAACACAAATGCTCAGAAGCATTAGGTATGATTTAGTTTTTTAGTTACCTCTTACCTGTMCTTGGCAGGCTTCTGTTTTATTTGGTCTGTGAAACTGAGATCTAAAWATTCAGTTTTTAAGGTAGAGCTGGATTCTGATTTCTTACCTGCTTTGCCTTAGGATGAGTCTGGATTCTAACAGAGGAGCTGAGTGTCTGCAGATGGAAACCCCATGTGAGATCAGAGTCAAGGCTGTCATTGCTGATACCTCAGCCTGAAAACTGAGTGGATGATGAAAACTTGARGCTGTTTTTAGAGCAGATGAGCAGCACAGGAGCGTGAGTCAGCTCTGCCATGTCAGGATGTTACAGGGAAATTTCATTAAAGCAGACTTTGGGGGAAAATGGTCATTGTAGGAAATGGGTGGGAACAAGGGATAAATTTAATATCAGTGTTAAGAAGAGGACTGAGCAGACAGAGTGTGTGTGTAGGTGCTTTAGCATTCCATGGTACCAATGTGTGAAGAGGCCACGTGTCCCAATGTTAGCTTTGCCACTTTGATTTCTTGCCCTTATTTGTGATAAAATGATTACTTGCCCCTCTGTCCTTGTGCTGAGGATGTTTCTACCCATTTGTTCATTATGTGCTTGTTCAGTCTGCACTAATGATTCGAGCTTTCTTCACATAATCTCTCTTTATCCATTAGCAAGTTGTTCTCCCTATTTATATTTGGAGTGKTGTTTCACTCAGATTTGTCCCATTAGTTAGCTGATGGCTTTGAGCCARCACCTGTAATGGGGGAAGATAAGGAAATAGATTCATAAAGTCAGTGGAGCAGCTAAATGTGGGTAAATTCCTGCCAGGGATTCACACAGTTTAACACAGGAGGCTGTTTTTGAGTGAGRCAAATATTAGCACATTCAGGCAGCAGCTTTTGAAAATCCATTCAGCATTTACCTGTATATTTAAGTCCTTCAAAAACCCTTGCAAATCTGGGCTTGATCCTTCTAGTTCCTAGAGGCAGGTTTTCCTCCCGGGTCAAGGGGCAGTCTGTCCAATCCTTGTGTATAACCTAAATATATATATTTACATGTCTGTATGTATGTTGAGTCCAGATCTTACAGAGTCCATGGCTGGGAGCGATTTATCCTTCTTGTGTCATAAATGCAGATTGCAGCTCTCAGTTTTTATATCTAAAAACCTCTGTGTATAAACCCACACATACARAAAGCCTTGCCTTTGAATTACATCTGTGACAAGCAAAGTTTGACCATGACTTGGGGCAAGAAAGGCTCTGGAAGTTTTATTGATAGCACATAAACATCACTGTTTCCTTGATCTATGTGAAATAGAGATGTTGACAAACACATTTTAAATGGTGGCATTTGCTCTGGATTATGTGTTTTGGTTCTTTGTCAAGTATGTTGTTTTATTTTTGACTTGTAAGAAACAGGCCATTTTTCTCTCTACAGCCCATGTAACCTTAGTCTTGTCTGAGATAAAACAATTTCCCATTTTTTCCACCTTGTGGCTCATTGATTATAGTGGAATTGCGCCCGAGATTAATGTCTAAAGTTTTGGGGATAGTTGGTTTCTTAAATTGAACTGCTGAACTTGTGAGAAATTTAAACCACTTTGAGCGTGGGAGACAGCAAAACAATTAACCCATGTGGTAGTGTTCAGATTGAGATCACTGACATGATCTCATCCTGCATGTAACTTGGGATGTTTGGATGTCAGCGAGAAAGCTGACAAAAAGAGGAATAAATTCAGCATCAGAAAGGAGTTAATCTTCCTCTTCCTGAGGGTTTTGCAGTGTGAGRAACCCTTCAGCTCCTTCCTTTGCCAGTGCAAGTCATGTGTCACAAAAGCCAGATGTGAAAACACCAAGCCTGTTGAGAAGCCAAGAGCTCATMATGATATCAGTTGGCACAATTTGTGCCTGATAATCTGCCTGACCCATCAGCTCTGACATCTGGCTCCAGGAGTGCTKGTTCTGTCTGATTGGTCACAGGAAAGGGAATTTGTGAGGACAGSACAAGGAGCAATAGGAGTCCATTGTTCTTCTGTTTATTCTCAATTTTACAGGTCTGATCATTGCTACTTTTAAAAGACCTGCTTGAGGCCTCAACTCAGTGTTGTGCTGAGCATCCAGAGATGAGCCTGTTTTCTTGGAAGTCATAAATCAGCCAGGTTTGGCAGACAAGCAGGACAATTCTTGCCAACTGAATGGCATTTTAGTGCTTCCCATATCTACCTTCCCTGACCTCACACCTTCATTGATGGTTTTTAGCCTCCTCTCYCATTCTGCAGCCACTTTTCTCAGCTGTTCTTGTGGTCATGGTAGTGCCAAGTGGTTTTTCCTGTTAGACATTTCATGGATTTATGTCATGATTCCCGTGTGCCCAAAGCATATGTAGGCACTGTAGTGTTTGTTCACTGCTGTGGTTGCAGTCTGAGCAGTCACCTCTGTTCCTTGTTTGTTTTTGAGTCTAGTTTTCCTTTTGTGGATTTCAGAAATGCAAGGATGAGGAGTGTTTGTGTTTGCCTCTGCAGGTTGGATTGTTAGAGGGAGGCTCAGGACTCTCCTTGTCAGGAAAGGCAGCCAGGCTTGGGGCTGTGCATGTGCCAGAGCCCTGCGCTATCCCGGGGTGARGGGCTGTTTAATGTCTTTAAGGCACTCTGTCCTCTCATTTCTCCTGAGGGTGTGGCATCCATCACTGGTGGAAAACATGGAATGACAGGTCCTTTCCTCACATGGGATCCTGCCAGAGCTGCACTGATGCTGCTGGGTCATGTCTGTGTTGAGTGCTTGGAGATCTTCACCTGGCACTCAGTGCAGCCCCCCTGTGCTTGGGCTCAGGACCTCGCCCTTACTTTYATCATCTCTCAAACTGCCAGAGCATCACTGGTAGCTGTTACAGAGGGATCCCTCTCACTTTTTCCTCTGGTTGTTAAATTTTATTTACKTTAGTCCTCCAGGAACAGTGATGAGACCAAGGTCATGGCACACCAACATCTGTTACCTTTCTGTTTTGTCCCCTGAAGATCAGATTTATTTGTTGTCTCCTCCACCCTTCTCCAACTGTACAGTTTAAAGCTGGTTTGTGCTGTCAGCAGTTAATTAATAGTATATTTCACTGAGACTAGCAGCAGCCCATCTGGGTTGCAGACCCTGTAAAACCTGTAGCTGCATTATTGAGAAGTTATTAGAATGAGTGCAGCCAAGGTATCACAGTGTGATTTAAAGAAAAAGACAAACTTTAAATAAACTACTTCATTTTTAAAATTAAAATAAAATCTTGTCTCTTCTTAGTTTGCACTGTTTTTATCTGAAAGCAGCCTGTGCAAGGCATGATGTGGAWTTGCTCTTGTAAGTGAAATTAGGAYCTATGGAAAATCCACTCTCTTGATCAAGGGGGCAAGAAGTAAGTGCTGTATATATAGAGAAGCAATTCAATTTTGTGTCAGTTCTTCTGACWACCTCATAGAAATTCAATGCCTCCTTGCTAGAAAAATTGACTCTCTTCTTCACTTTCATCTGTTTTGATGCATTCTAATATAAAGCATTAATTTGAAAAGATGTTGAAAGCCCCTGGATATGTTCCTGGGTCACCCACCCCAGGTGACCCTGCCTTGGCAGGGGGGTTGGACTGGATGATCTCCAGAGGTCCCTTCCAACCCTAATGATTCTGTGACTCTGTGAAATAGCTCAATATTTCTGGAAACTGTCTTTAAACAACCTTTGAAAGGGACTGGATGTCTCAACAAGTTATTTCACCCTTCCATTTGCTGGGCTGAGCATCTTTCTCACACTGGACAGGAACAAAGTAACTCAGATCCATAACACACGTTTTATGGCCTAAAAGTAGGTGGATGAAGGCAGACGTGGGGTTGTTTTTAGGCTTTTTTGTACAGCTACAGACATCCTAGAAAATGCTTTTCTGGGTATCTTACTGCTGCTTATCCTGTGGGTGTTATTGGTGATCTGAGATGAGTTCAGAGCCCCTCTGTCTTAGGGCTAGGAATAGAGCTCATGCTGCAAAATTTGGTGAGAAAGGAGAAGGGTGATGAGAACTGTTACCTGTTAATCTCAGTTCACAAAGAGGAAAAAAATCCCACAAGACTGAAAGCAGTGATGCTTTGTGATGACACCTGGCTTTCTATCACACTTAAAATTCTCATTGAGGTCTGCATAGATGTGATTTAAAAGATTCAAACTAAAGAAAAAGTTTTAATTTTTCATAGCTGAAGATACTCTTCTGCCCTCATCTTCTCCTTTATTCTCTCTTTGAAATGGGCCTTCAAGCCTGTTGCTGCGCCACAAACTGAATGCAGATTTCTTATATTGCAGGCTTGGATGTTAGTTTTGGTATTTCAGTTTCATGTCTTGGCAGATGAGATTTACATCCCTCAGCTGAAATAGTTGGCAGTGACTGCTAATGATGATTAACTTCTACGGGTGAATTAGAGAATGTACTACCAAATAACAATTAAAAGGGATTTTTTTTTCCAGATTATTGTAGGCTTTTGTTTAGGGCCCACAGTATTGTAGAAGTTCAGTTCATTTAGGATCATTCTAGGATAAATTTCTGGATCAGTCTTATCTCTTCTGAGCCGCAGTTGGACTATGTTGACACTGCCTCTCYGGAGAATTCTCACTTACACAAAAGTATTTCTTTATTTTGGTCTTAAGCTACTGATTCTTTGCTGTTGAAATGAATTGCAGCTGCTTTGCCTCCTTTCTGAAATGATTATCTGCCTTCTGATGCCATCATTCGAGCGGGGGAAATATTTAAACCAATCAGACTTGTTTTGTTATGCATCTGCAGCATTTTTATATTTACCACCTCTTACTTTGGCACAACTCGAGGGGAAGTTGGACTCTTCAATTCTACATGGTGGGACAAGCTGGATTTTCTCCCTTTGCCTTCAGAGGCCCCTCCCCTGCACCGTGGTTTTGGAGCCCATCAACCAAGCAGCCATTTCAAGGGCCTTCCAACTATCAGAGATTTCAGCCATTTCTCCTCGCCAGCTCCAGTGTCCTTTAACAAAACAAGGGCTTAAAAGATCAGTCTCCTGTAGTAAATAAAGATCAGGATATCTCCACTATCTGTATATATTGAGGTGGTGAGGAGGAATTTTTCCAAGGGTTTTTACTTTGCTTCTTATTTGATTGTTTCTTTCCCATGGTTGAGTCTTAGATCAGCTGATCATGGGTGACTTTCAGCCCACAAAAACACAGCATGGTGAGCACAATGTACCCTGCTTGACTTTCAGCTCGTATTTTTGCCCTCCCCACTGTGACACACACATCTTATTCTTTGCCAAACAAAGAACATTTTGCACTTAAGATGAAAATAAGTGAAATGGYGATGGCAGAATGCCCAAACTCGCTGTTTCTGCTTTTTGTGCAATAACAGAGCACAGTGGCATTTTGGAGTCTGATGGGAACAATAGCAAAGCTCTGTGCAGGAGAAATGCATGTKGTTAAGTGATCAAAGAGGAAAGAAACTGATTATGCAAACCTGGAACAAATATAAAGGGGATGCTTTTTATTACAAGGTCAAAGTAATTAAATGCTCAGTTAGAATAGCCTTTGTCATTCACTTAAGTAATAGCTCCTCACTCAGATTCATCCTCAGTGTCCTTTCTGCCTGCTGCTTTAAGGTGACTTATGAGCAATGAGCCATCTCTTTATTTAAAGTGTTTTTGGAAAAGCAGTTGTTGCCAAGTCTTTTGCCTGCGGGTTCTTCCAGCTGTCCTYAGAACACCTTGGTGTGGAGAGCACTCCTGGAGCATGGAAAGCTCTGGGCTCGGAAGCCCTGACGTGAGCCCCATTCACAAATTCCCTTCGCTCATTTTGGGAGTCTTCCCTTGGGAAAATGGAAAAGCAAAATGTAAATGGGAAAGCGCTGTTGGTGAGCTCTGAGGGCTGTGCAGAGCTGTCCCAAGGGTTGGTGTGGTGGCCTGCCATCCCCTCAACGTGCCATCCTTGGTGCTGAGGGCAGTGGCAGCACCCACTGGAAAATGGCTGCTTTCATCCTGAGAGGTGCCCTTCGAGGCAGATGATGCCTTAGGATTTCTAGTTTCTACATTTCATGCATCTGCATTTTTATACTTCTCTATTATAGCACTAAAAACTGCCATTCTCCCATATTATACAAAGCAATYCCTCTCTGAGCCTGAATCCAAGGACACCTCGCTGCCTCAGAGCCCCAAAATATGGAAACAACAGCGAGTTGGGGGGGAGCAAGTTTGGGGTGGTTCAGATAATCACATGACAATATCACTGGGGGGTTGAGGCCCAATATGTTCATAAGACAGAACTTATAAAAGGTGAAGATCTTGTGAGTCGGGGTCCATTTTGGGTGTAGCCTCAGGAGGAGGCTTTGTCTGCCCTAACATACGAGTAGGCCTGCTAGACCTGGATTAAAGTTTTCTGTTCTCATTCTCTTAAGCTTTTCTGGCCTCTGTTTCAGGTGAGCCTGATTTTTAGGCAACACAGGGACTGAATTCATTTGAGGGCAATATTAGAAATGGGACCTGCTCTTGCATTTCAATCCCCCAGCACTCGTGGGTGTGGACAGGCAGGCAGCCTTCATCCACCATGCAGTGTGACAGGGGACACTGCAGCCATCCATCCTGCTGTCCAAAAGTCTCCTCAATTATTACCTCTGTCTCGTACAGGAATAGATTGTTTCCTTCTTGTTTCTGGAGGAAACAAGCCACGAGCCTGTGGAGAAATTGAATAAAAGGGTTTGGAGTTTGTCAGGGCCTGGCCTTTAGCAATAAGCTAAAGGCAGAGATGAGCACTGCCTTCAGAGCTCTCTGAATAACTGAGATCTGGCTTCACAAAATAATTTATATGGAGGGATTTGAGGAAACACACTGATCCAAACTCAGCTGTACAAGCGTTCCTAAAGTGCTGACTCAGGTTATTCAAAGGCGCCCATGCAGTCTTTTTGGGATGTGGGATGATCACGTCTTTTGGCTCAGTTTATTTCCACCAGTATTTCTGGGGATTCAAAAACYAAGTACAATAAACTTCAGCTGCAGTCTCATTTTTAAAGTTGGAAGTTAAAAAAAACCAAAACAACAACTTGAAAATAACCTCYGTTAAATACTTCAATCTTCAAATGGAAGTTTAGGAAATAATGCAGAACTTAAATGGGTTTGAACTGAAGAAACTTCAAGTTCTGGTTTCTTCTGCAAGCAAAATAATTAGCTAAGATTAGCAAAAGACTTTCATCAAACCACCACAGCATTTCTAGGAAAAGTTGAATCATTCAAAAGTAAAAACCCTGTTACCCCATTGTAATCCTCTTCAGTGTTTATCTTGAATTTCATGAGAATCTTGCTACATGAAGTAGCAGTAAATCTGAGTCTTTTATCTTACATGACAAAACTAAACCACTATCTTTAAACTCCAATGCAACGATCTTCTCCCAATCTACCTTTCAGCAACTTTCTGTTCAAAAGGATGTGCTCAGGAAAATTCTTCTTTGGGGCCTTTAGCAATTCCATGTGTTGATTTACTTGAGTTTGACTTCTAGCCTATTTTTCTTTTGAAGTTGTACCTTTGATTTTTTTATTTTTTTTTCTTTACTCTTAAGTGTGATCACATTGCTGTCAGTTAGAACTACAGACACTTYCATGAAATTTCTACTCTTGATGACAAAGAGGAAGCTGTCAAAACTCCAGAAATATGACTCTGGGAAATTTGGGTTTAATGGAGTTCTTCAGTTTGTCTGATATCCTACTGCTTTTCGACAGGATACCTCTRGCTTTGTACATTAAGAAGCTTTGGTGGTAATAGTGATAAAGAAGGGTTTTATCCTTTTTGTAGAGATGAACGGGGCTGAGTTTTCCTGGCATGCTCTAGTTCTCCCAAGGGCATTACAGTAATCCTGACATTTGTCACTTGTCTGTGCTCTGGTGGCCTCCCTGGGGGACCCTGACTGCATTGTGCCAGAGGGTTTCACACCGAGKTGATGAGCACAGAGCCATTCAGCTGGCAGCAGCAGCAGCAGGACACAGGACAGGTGGCCAGAGTTTGAGATGARTATGGTGTGATGGGGCACAGCAGCATTTCCAGCCCACCTTCAGAGCAGCTGGTGGAAACTGCCTTGATRTCATGCAAAAAAATATTGGTTTTAGTTTTTTCTGACTCAAGTCTTGCTCAGGGAAGAATTTTTACTGCTGATGTCATGTTTGGTCCATAAAAGCAGGGATAAGGACCGTGTTTGGTGCTGCTCTCCTTTAATTAGAATAGAACAGAGAATGTAACAGATATGGTCCCTGTACTTTCCTGCTTGTTGGTAATCCTGTGGTCTCTGTCTCTGGCTGAACATAGGGACATCTCTGTGCTCCAACTCTGCTGCACAGAGCCCTCTGATCATCCCACCCTGATATTGTGGGGTCCCAGGTTTGTTTTTTCCTCTATCCCTGGCTGAGCACAGGCTGCATCTCTCCTGCACAGAGCCCTCTGATCATCCCACCCTGAATATTGTGGGGTCTGAGCTGGCAGGGTGGGACATGCTCTGTCTGCCCCCATCCTTATTCCTTTAACATGGAGCTGTCACAAGCAGCAGCACCATGACAGGGGRGTTTCCTACTGAGGGATCTCTGAAGGTTTGACCAAAAAAAAAAAGTATAAATAAGCATGTGGGTGGGTGACTGCAGTTCAGTTCATCGTGGCCGGAAGGTGAGCCTTGCTCAGGTCACAGGTGGATTTGTGAAAGTGGCTGCCTTGGGCTTGCTGGCCTCACTGGTGCCTCACTAAAGAACTGCTGGACCTTGGAGAGGCTTAGCCCRGGGCAGGAGTGTGAGGAGATCCATGTCCTTCCCTCTGGGCTGGATCCTCTGCAGGGCCAAGCAAAGTTTGCTCCCATAAAGGGCAGTGGGACAGGCAGGTGAGGGCTCCTATGCAAAGGGGTGCACGGGGATTAGATGGATGAAGGGCAGCTTGGGCAGAACACACGGGTTATTTCCAGGATATTTCCATGGCCCCTGCACCAATTCTCTCTGTAGAGATGCATCTGAGGGTATCCCAGCACATCCCAACTCTATAACAATTTATAACAATTCCCATGTTAAGAACATTCCTGGAGCACGCATAGCAAATTCTAGCCCGAAGCTCATTTTTACCGCCAAGTTATAAATCTTGAAARTAAGGATTTGTAATAAAAACACTGGTAGGATCTTGAAGCCCAACAGTGCTAGTGGCAGTTGCTGCTGTGGTGTAGTTTGAAAAAATAATGGTGTGTGGAATAGCTTGTGTTAATTACTCTTAAACCTGTTAGTGTGTTATGCCTGGCAAACCCTGAGAAGCTCGGCTCTCTGTGACAGGACTGGTGTTTAGTTTGGGGTTTACTTTTTCATAAAATGCAAACAAAGCAAAGATTAGACACTTTAATGATTTCATGGTTTAAAATCTCTGTGCTAGAAACAACCTAATTAAATTCCTGACATCATCAGTTTTGTTAGTAAATAGTAACCATGGATGCGGAAGAGTCTTGCATCTCATTACATTCAGCACAGGGTTTCAATGCAAGAGCCATTAGATGTGGTGTGGAAATGGAAAAACAAAAGGAAAGTATGGGACACGCTTTTTTTTTCTCYCATTGATCCAGAACACAGTCCTGGAAGAATATCTGTAATTAATTAGCAGGGTTTTAATGTAGGGCAGTAGGCCATAGGTTTTCTCTAGTGAATTTAGTAAATGGCAGCACATTGCACACGATAGCAGAGACAGAATATATAAAAACTACTCAAAGTGCTGGAAATCAGTAATTGAACAGTGTAGTTAAAGCAAATGCATATTTTACACTGACTTATGATGGTGTTTGTAGATGTCTCTAYCTCAGAACAATGCAATCAGATGAATAAATCATTTACTGTACCTGTCTTAATGTGATTAAATAAAAAAAAGAAATCTAAATTTACTTGTATGTGGTGACAACACTGCATGTTAAAGCAAGGGTGAATTAGCATGCAGACAGCAAAYGTGGGCAGAAGGGAAACAGACTTTCTCATAAAGGAACTGATTAGAATTACTCAATGCCACTCTTTCTTTAACAGGAGATGTACTAGTTAGCACTTCATTTCAATGCAAACAACAAACAAATGATGTTCAGTTACCAGGGTTTGGTGTCTTCAAAGGAAGTGATGCTGATTCAATGCAGTTAGAACAGATTTGGGTTTGGACTGGTGAATACATTGGTCCAGCGTGTTTGAAAGCTGCTGGGCAGGGTATTTGTCCACTCTGCAGGCCTGGGGATTTATGCTCAGCCTTGCAAGTAGTCAAAATGGTTTCAAAATCAGTAACGAGGGCCTTAATAAGCATATATACAGGTGTCTGACMGATTTTAATTTTTATATTAGTAAATAAGCTCATCAATGGTGCATTACACATTGACTTGAAAATCACGTGTAAACATAACACAAAACCCACAGCACAACCCCGCTTAGTTATCAGTGACTTATTTTTCATCAGTTTCAAAAGGGAGATTTTCTTTGGAAACAATGGCTGATCATCTTTCTTGCCACTTTTCCTAAAGGATCTGTCAGGTAAGCTTCAGCCTCAGTTGCAGAGGGATTTGTCCTCCTTCCTCAGCACACGATGAACACTGTACAGTTCTCTGTTAAATGGCAATGCCTCTTTCCTTGTAAGGAAAAAATGGGATGATCTGCAGTGGATTGTGTGACTTGGTAATGAAATTCCCATGGCTTTTAATGGGCAGGGTCAGAGGCTGCTCTGTGATTCCTTGCACACAGCCCACTTTTCAAAAGGCTGTTTAGGACTCTCCCATCGTGTGGGATTCCTTTACTGGTGGATGCAGTCAGAGCACACTTCAGAGCAAGGATGTTTTAGGAATCTAGCAGAGTATAACCTTTTTGATATGGGAAAGGGTTTGCAGAAACTTTGTCATTGTTTAGGAGTGTTTTAACTGTCAGTGAATGGAAGAAAAAGACAAACAGGAAAACAAATGGTTTGTAGCTTTGACAGGGAGATATGTTAGGGGATAAAGGGGCCTGCACTGGAAGCTGCTATCAATCAGAGTGTACCTAGCCCATAATACTGCTCAGGAGACCTCTTAAATGTGGAACTTTGTGCAATAAATCCATTCCTGCAACATGTTTATTCCTTTATTACATTTGTGGGAAGAGGAGATTTCACTGCACATTCTGTGTAGTGATGCATAAAATCCATATTTATAATCTTGCTGTATATATTCCACATGTTTCATCAACAGTATATTAATTTGTTATATGGATTTGTTCTTTGCAGCCAGGCCCTCTTTTAATGAGAAATTTCAGTGTCCTTGGAGAAATTATGAAAATAAATATTCAGGAATTCTTTTCTTTTTTCTGATTTATTTGTATATCATGTGCTTTATGTCATCTTGGTGCCCACAAAAGGACTTATTAAATCTAATGGGGAAATTACATAGCARTATAGCTATCTTAAAGCATTGTTAAGCTGATTTCATTTGAAATTAATGGTGAATACTTGAGAACTGTCTTTTTATAAGCAGGAATTCTGTTCTTTTTGTAACACAGCTTTATGGTATCAGAATGCCTTTCAGCAACCAATTGGAATAATGCTTTTGAATGGAGATTTCTTTTCTTATGTATCATTTTCAGTTCATTAGCTACAGTGTTTTGTCATCTGGAGAGAGGGTTTGACTTKAGAAAGGAAAAAAACCTATTTTACCTACAAAAAAAAAGGTGAAAAGAAAAAAATAGAAACCAGTGACTTTCTTGCAATGGGAGATGATCAAGAATTCATGCATAGCATCCAACCAGAGATACTGATATTTATTTTTTTAACTGGGGAAAAATCTGCTTTCTTGTTAAAGGACTAAATAGCACTAAAACACCAAGTTTAAAATGTGAAGTTTGTAGTACCAAGAGCTCTGGCTCCAGTCCAGCTCTGCTTTTGTTGGTACAAACCCTATTCTGCTGGCAGTGCAGTGGGCTGATGGCTGAGGCCAGGTCTGTTACTGGACAGAGAAATTACCCTCCCAAAWGGATCTGATCCAAAGGATTCCTTAGTCAGGAAGTGTTGAGGGGTAAATGCATCCTCCAGGTGCTGCCACAGCTGAAAGGACTGTGCTCCTCAGGAGATACAAGGTTTTACCAGATTGATTTTTTTTTTTTTTTCCGTCTACATTAAATACTTTGAGCAGGCTTTGCCTTTAACAGTAAGTTTTATGTTTCTATTTGAAGTTTTACCTCCTCCAGAGATTTGCCCCAACTTGCTGAAATCTTACATTTTATGTGAAATTCTGACCCTTTTTCATGTGGAATTCTAAATAAGTAGAGGGTGCCTTTTTCTGCAGGGTGCCTCCTGGCAGAGAGAGGCTCCCTCTGAAGAGGGCAGCTCCCTGAACACCAGAAGCAGCCCTTGTGAGCCCATTTCTGTCAGCTAATTGCAATTCCAAATTGCCTGCCCATTGCAGAGACCTCCAAGCCCCCTGTACTCTACCAAAGCAGGTTTGTTTTTTTTTTTTCCTTGCAGTAAGGATGAAAGCTTGTTGTGTTGGCTCTGGTAGCTTTGGTGAACTCCAGTGTCCTTGCACCAGGGGAAATGGGAATGCGAATGCAGATTTATCAGATTTATCCTGGTGTAACAAGGGACACGGGAGGGAGATGTTTGTATGATTTCCCTGTTAGAGTGAACAGCTGTGGAAGTCCCAATTGCAAATTTCTGTTTATATTTGTCTTTCCTTTGTTATGAAACAAGGACTTGGGAAGTGGGAAAAGGTATTTTTCTAGAAATGGGGAAAAGGTATTTTTCTAGAAATGAAATAAAATGAGGAAAAATTATTCAGTGCAGGCAGCTTGACATAAAGAATACTTGTGTTGCAATAGGCTACATTCCTGCCTATTTCCTCATGGGTGAACTGAAGTATCAATAGAGTTGAATTTTCTAATTAAAAYAAATTCTGCAGTCAGAAGAATTTGGAGTGGGTATGATTGTAGCTCACTGGATTTTTACCCTGGGGAATAAAAAATACATTTAGATTTTTCAAGAGTTTTTAGGAAGGGGCTGGAGAGCCTCAGCTGATCAGATATGAGGGGGACCTTAAATGCCTAGAAAGAGCATGTCTGCCATGGACATGAGTTAGCAGGGTGGATTATCTCCCATTCCTGTTTCCAGCAAGGAGRTTTCCCTTGAGAACATTTTTGAGATATTTTTTGGCTCTTCTGCTTTCTTCAAAACCACGCTGCTAAGGAGACAAAAAAAAAAAGCAAGTGCCCCACTGATGAGGTACAGAAAGGACGATCCCTTCTGGCCACAAGCTTGACATGGTATTGAAAGCAGTGGGAAAAATAGAAAGAAAAGGAATTTGTCAAGTTCTTGTTGCCAGTTGTGGGAAGGGTTTTCTGTTGCATTAGGAAGAGTCTCTTTAAGTCAAATAGCAGCCTCTGATGTGTTATTGCTACCAGATGCTCCCAGATGCTGCCAAGTTGGGCAGGTTTCCCTCTCCTACCACCTCTAGGTAAGCATCTGCTCTCAGCTCTTCTGAATGAATTTACTGAATGAAGGAAGAACATGGGAAAAATTCCCGGTGGTGGAGTGTGGTGTAACTTGAAGGAACACTGACCCTGGTAACAATAGGTCAATAAAAATATGAAAAGAAGCCTTGGGTTCCTATGTCCTGTAGTTCAGAGCTCATTCCTGTAAGGCAGATTGGATATCTTRGAGGTGTAGGGCTGTTTTGACTCCTGTGCTGAGCTGTGACAGATCACAACAAGCCTGCCAAAATGATGTTTTGTTGTCACAGCTCACCTGTGGGTCCCTGTGTGCACAGTRGTAGTGATTCAGATCAGCTAATTAGATAATTAATTGCTGCCTTGCTAAGGCAGCCCACACCCAYTGCACAGCCCCCTCATGCTTTTGAGGAACTGCATCAGCTTTTTGCATTTGTGTTCTGCTTGGAAGACGGGCTGGGAATTGGCCCAGAGAGAAATCCCAACTGGCTTAGGGCTGTAAGTGTCAAAGGCAGATTACCCAAAATGCTGGCCCTAAGACAAAGAAAAGAGCAGTTGTCTTTCCTCAGGAGGAAATGAAATGTAACAGCCTGCATGAGTCATGCATTTTTAGCACATCAGCTTTCTCTCTTTTGCCAGAAAATGTACTAAATACATAAAATTGTGCTTGTCTTAAGCAGAGACATATTTGAAAGCCCTGGCAGGGGAAGGGCTAACACACCAGAGTGTCGAGGCTATTTCTCTCCAAGCACCTCACAATTCCTGCTTGGCTCTTCCTTGTGCCTGTCTCCTGCATTCTTCTCTTTTTTAGATGTTAGAAAGAAAAATATCTGAACACCAGGAAAGAGGTGCTCAGTGCTATCTTGAATAGGGTCAAAAAGAGCCAGGTGTCCATTTACAACAGCTTGGATTTGTTGTCCCCATGTCTGCACTTTTCAAAAGGTTTCCCTTCTGTGCCTCTCCCAGTCTGAATGCTCCTGTGTATGAAGTTTTTGAGTATTCACAACTCACTGGAGCATTTTCCCCTCCTTTGGTGAGAAACCATTTTCTGTGTGACTCCTGTATCACACATTATGAGATACTCACAGGGACCCAGAACCTCATTTTGTGATCACCGTTTCCAGGTAAAAACTTCTGAGCACTGATGTGAGTTGGTGAGTATGGCATGGACAATGGGGAGAGAACTGATTGTAACTCAGAATTCACCTGTCCAAATAAAACCAAAAGGAAAGACTCATTTTGAGTAGCAAAACATTCCCAGTTAAAACTTGGATCCAAATTTTGCTTTCAACTAACAATTTTGTTGGAGTCATTAACTTGGTATCTCTTAAATCCAGGCTGCCCTCCCACTTAGCTGATACAAAGGAAATTATAAAAGATCGACTTCACACTGTAAACTTGACCTTTATTAAACACCAACTATGCAGACTCATAGCTGGATGATCATACTGTTTCGAAGAATATTACAAAAACAAATSATCTTGCTGAATCATTGTAAATAATTCTAGTATTAAAGGTTCTGCACAGAGAAAATAGCTGCATTAAAAAAAAAAAAAAATAGATACCAGAAGGAATATTAAGGAAGATTGTCAAAGGTCTRTTAGCCAACTAAGGCAAATCTTGTTTTTATTTCACATTGTGCCCTTGGAAAATATCCCCATAGTGTGAGATGTGGCAGGTTTGGGTGGGGATTGATGCTGCTGAGCTGCTCGTGAACTCTTCAGCCTCAGGTACTTTGGCTACAACAGTGAAGTTCTCCAAGCATCACACACTTATCTGAAAACACAACACATGAGGAATGGGTTTAAACTGGGAATATTCTTTGTCTTTGCTGGCACAAACAGTATATAAAGGCTGATTAATAGTGGTTCTGTGGAGCCGTGTGCCTCTCCCATGCAGTGCAGATATCRGTGTGTAAAATCTGGCAGAGAGGGCCATCGAATGCATTTGTAATGGTCTCTGAAGGGTCTTGGGCTCCATAAGCCAGTTAATGGATTGCACCCAGCCATATGCAGCACTTCCATTTCTTAGGGCTATAATGGAATAACAGTTTTCATTTAATAACCAACCCAAGTATAATTCAATACAAAGACATATTATATTCCATTTGAGCAAATGAAGCATGCCACAGCTTAAGTGGTGTATCAGAGCTTAGAAAAAAACCACACTTGTACTCTTGTTTTCCCTCACAAAGAAGCTTGCCACATTATCTTTAAATGCATATTYTAGTTCTGAGTATATACTAAGTCCTAGTATCTTGTTTATTCATGACTTTTAAAGCTTTATTTTTGATAGATCTATGCCTGCAAGTCAGAATTTAAAGGGCTAAATTCTTGCACGCTGACTTCTGTCASTGAGAAGAGCTGTGGCTCGTACGTGGTTTGATGGAAGGAATATAAACCCTATTCAGAAAACATTGACACCCTCAGCTGAGGTCAGGCTGAGGTCCTCCCAGTGAGCTGGAATTGCTGCCTTGGAGGGCAAAGATTCTGTAGATCTTTCCCAAGGGGTCAGTCTGAAAACAGGAGGAAGTGAGTGTCATCCTTGGAGATAGAGCAGAGCACCAGCCCTCGTCTGACTGCTCAGAGACAAACGTGCAGGAGCACCAGGACACAGCAGACCTGTCCCCAAAGATCACTGGGGTCACAGGAGCTTTGCAAAGGTTTTGAGGCGTCTGGAATTACACACACACAGTTACACTAGGTAGAAAATCTTGATGGTTCAACTCTCCAACTGGGTGAAGAACCTGGGCATAACAAGTGTCATGCCTTGGGGCCCACATTTGTCCCAGATTTACTGGGCAGGGCAGAAACCCACTTAAAACCAGCCCTGGACTTAGTTTTGAAGAAAGAAGATGAGCTGTGTGGAATAGGCAGTGCTATCACCGCTGAGTAATCTGTACTTCAAAGTCAAACAAAGCATGGCTGTTACTTTGTGAAATACGGGTGGGATTTATCCTCAGTTCTGTCACTAAAAATTGCCTGTAAGAAATCTCRGCAGTCAGTGAGAATAGATGGCTCAGAACCCAGCTATGGCTCTAGGGACCATCACAAATCTCAGGATGTCTCCCGAGTGCTTGATTTGTGCAGATGATGCTCTGATTTAGCAGAAAGTTGCATAGAAACTCGTGTCGCCAGCCAGCAGCCTCTATTGGCGTCATAGATGCAGAGGCTCGAGAGAGTACATTATTCCAGCAAATGTCAGCATTAATTTATACTTGCTCAGGGCTCATCTGCTTTTTCCTGCAGTCTCTTGGAGAAGAGAGATTGCAGTCATGAGCATGAAAAATTCAGTGTCCAGCAGACGAGGTGGGGATGTGCTGAGCGTGCTGGAGCGGTGTGTGCTGAGGGAGGGGTGGCAGCAGCCTGACCCCCAGACAGAGGTGTTGGCATTGCTTTTTTCACCTTCTGTCAGTGAAAGCACCATGAAACTCATGGCAGTGACATGTGCCCAGATGAGCTGCAACAGAAATTGCTGATCTGCTGGCATAAACCATGAATGCCAGGAAAAAACTTTAACTGAAATTGGTGGGCTTTGAGGGTTGTTCCCACAGCAGGACTGGAGCTGAAGGGGTTGAACATCCCTGGGGTTTTTTTTTATATGAAGAATTGCGGCAACTGCTGTGTTACTCATGAGCAAAACTAAGGTTTAACTGAGCTGTTACATTCAGGTTCTCTCACTTTGAGAAGCACTTTTCAGCTCCAGGGTTACCTGTTGCATCAGATCCACGAGTCACTTTATGACATGATGTGAAAACAGCAAAAGATGACTTTCAATAGTTAAACAAAAGAAACAAGTTTTTAAATATTGTTCTTAAAAATGCAGTGTAGCATCCATCATACATTAAAATATAGCCCAATGTGCTCACTCTTCATTTTTCTGGTTCTGTATCACACTTTACTCAGTTTGCAAAGCTGTTGAGCATTTGCTCTAACAATGACCCTACTAAAGGAGTTATGCCAGAAACGTGCCCAGTTTCCACCATTTTCAGCTCCTGCTCTGAGGGAGCTGAAACTTGTACACCTGTACAAGTCCCTTTACAGTGAATGCACTGGGGCAGCTGCTGAACCAGAAAGAAACTGGGACTTTCTTCCAGCTTTGTGGAACCAGGAAGCTTTTCACAGCTTTCTCAAMGTGTGGATTTCCAGTCCAGAATTTTCCTCTTGGAAATGTTTATCGTAACATGTTCTGCAGTGAGATCTTTAGCAAGAGTGTTTGTCTAAAACTGACAACAGTGAATGCCAATTAGGAAGAGCTCTTCACAACGTGTATTTTTTATGAATAGCATATTTTAACCAAATGTGCTTCAGACAGCACAGGCAAACTTCCCAGGCATATTTCAACAGTGACTTGTGCCTGTTCTGCTATTGCTGATCCAGTCTCTAGGCTATCAAGCTGCTGCTGCCCTTCATAATAAAGTGGACTAGGAATATTGTATGAATCTAACATCTGGAACTTGRACTTGGTGAAATGTGCTTTTTTGTGTCAGTTTGTACACCTCTCCACTGCAGATTGTCTGGTAAATGATGTTCTGCCTCCATGCCTGCAATTTTTAACAGTCCTGCCCTTCAGCCCATCACACACTGTGGGTTTCTCTATGCTGATCATGGATGGCTTGTGCTGAGTGGCTTTTCAGAGGCTCAAGTGCGAGGCAAGCTGGAGGCTGTGTGCAGAGCCAATTGTCTGTCTCATTTGACCACCACCTGACCTCTGGAGCTGGGCTTGAATAGCAGTCTTGGCACTTGGGATGGGTTTGGGCAGGATTTGACTGCAGGGAATGAGGCAAGTTTGTGGTTGTTAAATTTAATTTTGAAGGCATGTTCCTAGGCTGGAAAATATAATTACACAGCATCTGCTCCTCTGTAATACATTTTCTATAGCAAGAAAAGCTATCTTCAGGACTGCTCCAGCTCCCTGCTGGTTGTTGGTGTTTATGATGCTGACTGGAASATGCTTTGGTCAAGGGCAGGTGCTKTGTGGTGAGCTTCACCCAGGGCTGCTGTTGGGTGTCCTGGGTAACTCCCACAACCAAACCCCAGGGAGAGGAGTGATTGTCCCGCCATGGCCAGAGCTTCCTAGGCAGCCTGCACCCCCACCAGTGTCAGGTTTTGCAAAGGGGTTCCTCAAGGCTGGCTCTGCCCCACAAATCCAGCGCTGGCACCCTCTGCAGATGTCATGTGGGGGAAGCTGGGGGAATTGAAGGCACCAGTGGTGCCATCAGCTGAAGGGAGCAGATGTGAATGTACCATGCTGTGTGTGAGCATGGTGGCAGCTCAGCTTTTGTCAGAAGTGCAGGAAGTGCTGTGCTTTTTTCTCACACTYGTGTCATGAGGGAAATCCAGCCCTCTCTAGTTCTGTTTCTTGAACTCCTTCCAGCTATAATCCCTCCACTCTGCTGCAGTCCTGCAGCCCCTCATTCTGCAGATCAGCTGCACAACCTTGTGCCTGCCTGGGTTTGCCCTAATCTGACCTAGGGTTTGCACCTTTCACAGCCTCCCCACAAAGGAGGAGGTGCCACCATTCTGTGTGATCCAGCACTTGGAGCCTTTCCCTCCGGCCAAACGAGGTTGAACAGGTCTGTGTGTGTCCCTGTGGGAGCAGCAGGGCTTTCTGAGTGCACATATTCTCATTAAACAGGTTTTCTTCGCAGCCACACGACAAAGACAACGAACTCTGCCGTGCCACTGCAGCAATTCTGAGCTGTTAAGTTCTGCTACAAAGCTGAGCACAATAAACAAATATTCTGAGGACAGAAAGTAGTGGCTGGTGGGAACAGTGGTGTGAGATGTCAGAGGAGTTCATTTATTTTGATAAACTCGTTGATATTCTGAGATRCTTTTTCTCATGTTGATAAAGTGTCAATCTTAGCGATGAACTTTGCTATTGATGACCTTTCAGGCAAGAAAGCAAAGATAAACAACTAGAACAATACAATTAAGGCAAGCCCAGAATTCAGTCAATGAGAGACATCAGTTTTAAGTAAATCATCCCATGGAAACAGAGCTATTTGAAAATGCGGTGGCATCGCTTACAGTACAGTGGGCAATTAGTTTTAATTAACTTCAAATTCTGACACATAGTTGAAAATCAGCTTTTCTGAGTGCCCAGCTAGACAAGTGAAAGTTGGGGAATTTTGTTCTGCTAGACAAAGCTATTACAAATATTATAACAATGCTGTTCACATTTCTATTGTAAGTTTTATGTGATCTCTTAAATTTTTTATGAAACAGTACTTTTGGAAGATGATCTTGTTCCATACCATAAGCTTTTGAATAAGGGCACTTTTTTCTGAGAAGGATAAACTGAATTTTTAGAAGCTGTTTTGAATTCAATAATGAGGTCTGGTAATGAAATCCAGTGTGTGATTTTTACCTGTCAGGGAGGAAACAGCCAGGAGTTCTTCCAAGGTTATCAGCAGTTATAGGCAGCTTTTGATATGTATTTTTAAGTTGAATTCAGCACTTTAAATACGATGTTGTGCGTCTGTCACTATGGAAGCCCCGAGTACAAATTTTGTGGGATTTGAGGGGGCTGCTGATCTGCATTACAATAGCTCAGAGGAGCGTGAGTGCCCTGTCACAGCCTGAGTCCCCACATCCCTCTTCCCCGTGCATCCAGTCTGTTGGGCCATTCTAGAGAGCACAAAATTACTTCCTATAAATGTTCTCTTAACAGCTTTTCTTTTGAATTTTTGGAAGTTTAATGTTTTAAGGGAATGCTGTACTTGGAAGGGCTGTACCTGGAGCTGAATGGCAGTGCTGGGTGCCTGCAGAGTGCCAGCAGTTCCTGCTCATGGGGTGTCAGTCTGGGTCCCCTCTGTGCCTGCTGTGCCCCAGGGAAAGGGCAGAGGGGCTCAGGCTACGGCTGACCCAGGCTCAGACACACACACACCCTCTGGGGCACTCTCTGGRGCTTTTTGTTCTGTGCTGGCTCATTTTCAGCCCTGAACTGCTCTCTGGGAGATGGATGGGATGTCTCTGTACCATCATCCTGAGCACTGGGGGTTTGATGCTGGTGTTTGTGGCACCAGCTGGAAGAATTCACAGTGTTTGCCATGATATTGCTCTCCTGTTGTAGAGAGAAGAAATGTCTGAAATGTGCACAATAAGCTACTGGCTTTTWAAATATAAAACCTATTTCTATTATTAGTCTTTTGAAGTATGTGAAACTAGAGCTAAATACTTCTGCTTATGTTATGCAGCCTTTACTCCTTGAGTAATCTTGATTTCCCTTGGGCTGTGACGCAGCTTCTCACATGAGAAAGTTCAGAACCTTCTTGCTTGTCCCAGTTAAATTAATTTGTATGCTGAGCCATGCAGGTGAGGGCAAAGAGTACATTCATCTTCTCAGCTGCTCAGTGACCAGGATGCTTGAGGAAGAATTCAGACAGAAAGAGCTGGCATTACTGAGATGGGAAGACTGATAGCATGCAGTCACCTTCCCATCGTGTTCCTCGTGGATTATCACTTATCAGCCCTGGGAGGTGCTGTTTTTCTGACTCATTAAAATCTGTTCTTTTTCCTCCCTTACATTTCCAGCAAGACTTTGAGATAACTATTTCTCAGGGCATTCTTTTCAA
>NW_026623452.1:60321-64636 GCF_030028575.1 Malurus melanocephalus
TGCTGTTCTGGGAGTTGAGGCTGATGTTCTCAGCTGATGTCAGAGAACAGACACAGCAGTCTCTGGGGGCCAGGAAGGGACTTGGAAAAGATCTGGGGAGGAAGAACTCTGATATGCTGTCGTGGTGTAGTCTCTAAATTAGCACAGCAGGTCTCATCTCTRCCACAGGAGAAAAGTCAAGGGGCTAAAGGATTTTTGGTCTGATACAAAATAATTGTTCTCACATTGCTGAAATACTGGAAAAACACCAAAAAATGGCATTATCTTCAGTGTTGTCTATAGGATGTTTTCTCTGAACTAATGGCTGTCCTGATGCTGGGTTGTTACATCAATTGTATTTCTTTCACAGATCTTTGGTTGGTTGGTGGTCTAATAATTTTTTTTTTTTTTTAATTAGTGTTATGGTACAGTTAATGGCTGTGCTTTTCAGGTATGATGGGTTTTTTCAGGGTAAAAATAAAAAGTATGACAGACACTTCTAAAGTGTGCATTTGAATAGGTCTGGTAAAGCAAAAAATATCCATGAAATAATGAGGCAGCACTGGAATAYTGCATTCTGACCATCAAAAAGGTCTGCACATATTTTTTTCCATGTGGACTACATGCTGCACGGGAAACAAGTCATGGTATTGCAGCTTGATAATTCTCTTTGTGCTCAGTACTTGGAGGGAATGAGGAGAGAAGGAAATGGGATCTCTAAACAAAAAAGAGAATGGTAGGCATATACTGGTAATTTTTCTATTAGCTTCATAGTGCTCATCATTTACCAGGATGAGAAAATTTTGAGTAAAAGTACCAGAAATAATTTTCTAGCAGTGCTTTTTAGTCTTGGCATATTTATGAATATTTCATGCACGACTTTTTTACTATTAAGATCTATATTTAAAATTTCATACTCAGCTTTAAAGTTTGCTCTGACTTGAAATAGACTTCAGAAAATAAATTTCACTTTCTTAAAAGAAGAAACACCAGAAAATTACAAAAAACTGAGAAAGGAAACTAGCCTTAATTACAGATGGAGGATTTTGCATTTCTTTTGAGGCTGATTGAGTTGTTTTTTAAATGAAAATCAGCATGTCATTTGGGCTCATTCCAGTGACTTAAACAAGTTCCTTGATTTTACCTTTGTCCACCGAGTTCCTCAGGTGCTTCAGTGAAAACACGTACCTTGAAAAATTGGACCTCCAGAGATAAAATAAGGCTGTAAAGACYGGATTGCTGAGACACACGCAGTCAGGCTTTCCTCTGGCAGCTGAATTGGCAAGAGCAGACGTGCTGCCCATTAAACTCCAATGGTGGAAAGTCCAGTTGGAGATGAGCTTATCTTAAACATAAGGGAATTAGTCCAGCTTCCATTTAAATCACTGGCAAAGCTCCAGCTATATTCAGCAAGGGAAGGGCTGAGGCAGCAGGCACACAAAACCCTGTTTCTAGGCCTGATCCCAGCTTTTCTTACACATCCAAAGCTCATGCTGAGTATTGTGGTCACTTTAGCAGGATTAGGCTGAGYGGATTGTTTGGGCAGATTTATATGGCCATTCATTGTAAGGAGTGTACTGATACAGTTCTCAGTGATGCACGGCTAATAAATATTCATTTGTTAAAATACAAGACACCTGTTGACAAGGTAAACTGTGATTGTTCCAAGCAAATTGCTCGAGTGTGGTAGAATGTCATGTCCAATAATTGGCTAAACAGCTCTCATGTTTCCTTAGCCCTGTTCCAGCAAGCACTCAGGCGTGTGTTTGCCATTAAGCACCTGCCTACCTCCACTGCAGTCAGTCTGACTGCCCTGCCCTGTGATTTGGAGAAATTAGACCTAAATTACTTGGAGTGCACTGTATTCTCACTGTGGTGTCCTCTGGGAAGGCAGTGGCACCCAAACATGATGCTGGGTTTGATCAATTTGTAGGGGCAGACACCTGAAGCGCCTGTCACTTTACACCTGGAGGGTTTGAGCAGCAATCTTGGACACTCATTGGTGCCAGAAGGTTCTCATTTGTCACCWTAGCAGTGGTGACAGGAGTGTCAGCCCGGGATGCAGGGCCAGCAGTCACCTGTGGACTGTATGAGCATGCACAACACCTGGGGCTGCTCAGCTGATAATGGTTATCTTCTTATTGCTTATGGTTATGGATATTATCAGTGACAAAAAGATACACCTGAGCAGTGGGTGGAGGGCCCAAAATTTAACTCAAACTCCAGCCTGAAAAATGKAATATGCCATCTTTATTTAATGCTTCTCAATATAGATATCACAAAACCAYAAGAAACGTTAATGTTTCCTTACGTAACGAAGTCACCAGTATTGTGTGTATGGACATTCCAGTTCACTGAGTTTGCTGCTGGGCACAGGAATATGATTCAGGTTCCTTAGCAGGATTTTGAGATGAGGGAGGGAACTGGAGATGATGTAATGGATTGTCCTCTGCTAACAATGTGAGGACCAATTAGAAAGTACAAATAAGCGACATTACTTAAAAAGAGAGGTGATAAAAAGAACACCCGTCATAGAAAGATGAGGCACTAAAATAAATCACGTTAGAAAAGAACTAGGGATTTGAATTTGCCACCCACTGAAMACAATAGCAAAAACCCCACTGAATTAAATGCCTCAAGCCCTTGTACAGGACTGATTYGATGCTATTCATAGAATAACGTATATCCTAAATAATGCTGTTATTTGTCAAGTAAATTATTTGTCAGATCCATCATCCTGCCACTTCTTTTCTGGCAGAACTCCCACTGAAGTCAATGGGGGTATTGTTTRAAAAAAGTCTTTTAGGATTGGGCCYGAGGTTAAACAAAATGCAACTGRGGGTAACTTGTTCATCTTCCTTGGGTTCATAAACCCACATGCTGGACAATAGTTTGGCAGCTGGGGTACTGTGCCTTATGATGCTAATTTGTTCTGTCACTGATGCTGATTATTTCCTCATTTCTTAGTCTACCTGTTGCCACCTCGATTCGGGGTCTGATCCTGTTAATGTGTGTGTGTGTGTGTGTGTTAACTTAAACCTTGCTGGCTGTATAACCTGTCTTGATGTCCATGGGCTCTGGACTTTGCGGGGTCAGCCCTTTTGGTGTGCTGTCTTGTTCCACGGTGTCCTGGGCTTTTTGTGACCTTGGAAAACTGCAGGATGAGCCAGGGACTGCAGCTCTGAGCTGGGTGAGCAGAGGGCTTTCAAGGTGAATTKTTCTCTACTTTTGAATTAAGAAACCTGATTATATGGCTGGTCTTGTTCTTTCAGTTTTTTTTTTCTTTTTATTTACAAGTTAAATGGTCTACATCAAATTGTTTGGGTTTTTTCCCCTAAAAATGCGAAAATTAATCACTTGTCTCGATAGGAAAAACGTTAATACAAGTAAATTGCTTAAAGGATTTGCACTTCTAGCTATTAAAATACAGCTCAGCGTTTGAGCTCAGCCTCTCATTACTACCTATGGGAATGTATAATGGTTAAATTAGCTGCAGGTGGGCTCCCCTGCTGCTCCAGAAGCACATTAGAAGCATCTTGAGGGTTGCAAGTAACCCTAAAGAAATCAGACATAACAGCCTCAAACAATAGTCATTCTTGGAGCTGGTAACGTGCTCCATATACCTGAGAGGTACTGTGCAAATGGGACTCTTTGTGGGAGACCGCTCAGGTTTGGCTTCTMTGGAAATTGAATGTTTTTGTGAAATGGAAAATATTCAAAGGTGTTGAGCATAGTTCTGTGCTCAAACGTGTGGTAAAGCAGTTGACACCSAAGCCTGTGAGGGCAGTGAAAAGAYCTCAGACCACCTCTCTGAAGGTGGTGCTATCCCCAGGACAGGGCTACGTGCCCCCAAACCATATAGGATGGAACTGCTGCCGACTTTTGTACAAATGAACAGTTTCTACCTGCGGTTGGTGTGTAAGGATATGTTTTTGAAGTAAAGTTTCTAGTCTCTGCAGGGACCGTTAGCTGGAGTTAACATTTGTCCCTTGAAGACTCTTCCATGTCATCTGCTAGGAATTTCAGGATCGAAACGAACCGTGCACGAGCGCGCAACCTGCAGTGCCGGGGAGCTTTACAGCACTGTTGTGTTGGGGGTTTGCGCTGTGCCCCGCGATCCGAACAGGGTGCGCATCTCCCTGGGTGCCGATGTGCGTTCTCTCGGCACTCTGGGCTGGCTCGCAGTGATCCTGAAGCGCTGCCCGGCTGCGCACAGACCCCAGCGCTGCTCGCTGCAAACTTCAGCGCGGCTGTCCCGCGGGGCCGGGGCTCCCTGACGGCTCCCGGCCCTGCCCCCGCCGCGCTCGGGGGGCGGTGGAGCCCCTCGGGCCCCGAG
>NW_026623452.1:64801-184146 GCF_030028575.1 Malurus melanocephalus
CGGCGGCGGGAGCCGCGCCGTCCTGGGGCTGTGCCTGCTGTGCGGCGCGCTGGCTGCGGCCAGGTCACCCAGCTGCCACGAAGTGCGGACGGCGTTCCAGCTGCGACAGATCGGGCCCCTCAAGCTGGTCCCCGACGTGCCCACGGCCGGTCAGTACCGAGYCACCCGCGGGTGGCCGCTCCGCGACGGGAGGGGACGGGGCTGTGGGGGCTCGGGGCTGCGGGGCCGGGCTCGCCTCAGCCCGGGTCCGGGGTGTCCCCGCTCCGGTGCCGCTGCCGAGCACAGCGGTGCGCCCCGGCTCCCTCAGAGCTGCGCCGCTTCCCTGTGCCCACGGAGCCGGGAGCGRAGCGCGCTGGGCACGCCGCTGGCCGAAATAACTCAACATTGCCCAGCAAAGGAGAGCGGGATGGCTCCTGCSCTTTTACACTGTGCAGATGTCGCTCATCCGTCTCCACCGCTAGCGCCGGGGTTTCCATCGCGGCGTTCCAGACCTGTGCGATCCCTYTGCAGAGCACCTGAGGCAGGGGATTCCTCACGGGAAGGGTCCCTTTCGCCGAACACGGATCAGTGGCCGGATAGTTTGGCAGGCGTGTTTTAGTGACCAGATCTGGGGTCCGCAGGCGGGTGGTGAATTCGGTGTGAGTTCTGACTTGCGAAGACTCATCTTGCAGAGGAATTGAGGAGCGCTTCATAGGGAAAGGCAGAGGTGACACCTTGGAGAGATACAGCCAGCAGAACTTGGCTTTTGCTTAGTTAAGCAGTAAGTCTGCAGCACTTGTGAAAGTTGATGAGCAGAGTGTTGTTCYATTTTGCCTTTTCACAGTTCGGGAACAATGCCTGACAGCACTGAAAGGGTAAAGTAACACACRGATAATAAGAATAGAGTTTTTATTGCATATTCAGCAACTGCCCCGGTAAGGGGATCAAGCATGTAATAATGAAACTCTTATGAATATATCATATATCCAGATAATGAAGTCACATACCTCACTTTTTCATATTTTYTGATCTGAACAGTTCAATGAATCTGTTTTAAGAAAATGTTTACAGGCATTGAAGTAAAGAGGCTATCAATCTCCTGGCACAATTTCTAGCTMCCTCAGCCTCATGCCACTGCAACTGCCTTTAGATGTGTGGGGGTACAAGTTTCAATTTGGGTTGTTATTATTTTTTCTCTTTTAGCAGTTCAATTCAAAGCCTGCTGAGTTTGATGGAAAGACTTCTTTTCTTAGATGGGTTTTGGATATGTTTCCTGGCGTGGGATTCTGTCTTGGGGATTAAATTTGATAGGCCATTGGGCTGATCTCTTACGGCTGTAATCGATTGCAGAGTGCTGGTGATCCTCACTTTGCATGAGGTAGTTGAGATGACACAGGGGTGTAGAGTTATCTGTGGAAAAGGAATCATTTGTCATTTTTGGCAAGAAGAGATTTGCAGGAATGGCATTTTGAAGCTTGGTATTCCTGTTCTGTGCTGATAGAAGCATCAGATGATGGTTTTGGAGATCTAAAGGAGAGGCAAAACAACGCGTTTCATCCATGTTGATGAATGCTTAACCCTCTTGCCTGAGCTCTTCCTGGAAGAAGTTCCTCAAACTTTAAATTGATGGTTTTACATTTTCTATAAAACTCTAGTGCTATAGAGAAAACTTTGAGCAAACTGTCTGCTTCCAGAAGGAAGATGTAGGTGCKGTGATGCTGCAGAGAATCATAGAACCATGGAATGGTTTGGGTTGGGAGAGACCTTGAAGCTCATTTAGTTTCAACCCTCCTGCTGTGGACAGGTTTCATTGTCTTCTTGTGTCCTGTTGAACTTCCCTGCTGAATAACAAGCTCTCAGAAAAGAAACGGCAAGAGAGCAGGTGAGGGAGGGTAATATGCTTTTAAATTTTAGCTCATAAAGGTTTCCTTTGAAGAGGGTTGGAGCAGAGCTGAGGAAGAGTGGTGCATATTGATCTTGCCTGTTAGTTGAGTRTTACTCTGCTCCACCAAAGCCTGTGTGCTTTAATGATCCCACACCAGGCAGTAGTGCCTCCTGTCTTGTGCTTTCTTCTAATTAAATACCAAAGTGTCTTCCAGTGTTTTCACRGGCAGCTATTATCAGTGAATGTATTTTAATATACACACATTTCTCTTTGACGTTGAGACTCATTTTTTATGTGTTTTAATGGCACGCAAATGTTGAAGCGCATCCCCTGAAGATGTCAGATGTCAGCTAAAGTGGAAGAGGAAGGGTAGTGGGCAGCTGGGGGTGACAGTGGAGAGCAGTGTGCTGAGCTGAATCGAGCCTTTAGTGAAGTGCCAGGAGCTTTCCTCTCACTTCAGCCCCATGTGGGCCAGACCTGCCCTGCCCTGGCATGACCCTCAGTTTCCTTCTTGTTGGTTTGGGCTTATTTTCTCTAAAAAATGAAACTCTTGTAGTCCTGTTGTATGTTTACTAGATATTTTCAGTCACTAAAGTGTTGAAAGCCCTTGGCTAATCCTAAGCCAGTATTTATAGGTTAATACAACAAATCTGGCAGAGGTTAAAGCCTTGATGATTATTAGGTTCTTTGACCCTTCAGGAAAACCAACAGCTCAGTGAAGGAGAGAGGCCCAACCCAGTGCCCAGGGAGGGACCAGCACACAGTCTGTCGGGTGTCTATTTTCTGTCTCCTCTTACAGGTGGTGTCCATTTCACATGTAATAAAATGAAATACTTGGGAGAGTTTGCAGCCCACACCCTCATGTGGAATTAGCTGTGGCTGCAGTGTTGAAGCTGTTAAGCTGGTGGATCTGGGATACAACAGAGCATCCTGGATAACAGCCTCACAGGGAATAGTGGAGTGGGAGCTGCGTCCCTATGCTCAGCTGGTCTGCAGAGTGGTTGCTGGGATTGCTGAATGGCCTAAAATGACATGGAGAGTGGTTTTGGGCAGGACCTGCCAGCCTCGTGTATAAAATGTCATGACAAGGGAAGGAGGAAAGGAAGGAGGAAGACTCTTGAGGAAAAGAACAAGCTTTTGTTTTTAGGTGTGATGTGAATCTGGCAGCAACTTGCCTGAGTATTGTCACCTCCTGAATGAACTCTTAGGGATGACCAGGAGTTTAGTTTTAAATTTCTCTTCCACAGCTTCCTTCAAAAAACATCAGATGTTTCTCTGCTTAGAAGTGTATTTCATTGAGTGTAGGGCTAAGGCCATGTTTGGCTATGGGATGGATAAGACACCCCACCAGCAGGCCTTTYTGAGCAGCAGCTCTCCTTTGTCTGTAAGACTTCCTTCTCTTCTGGTGGAATCTGTGCTCCTATCTTGTACTCTACTTTTTTGGAACAAATGGTATGTTTCAAGGGTAATTTGCTGCAAATAGCAAAGGTTGGTCAGGTAAAGGTACAGCTGCCTTGGCTGTGATCCACAGGAAGGGTTTTTTTAAGTCTTCCCCAGACTGAGAAATGAGGTARTATGTTCCTGATCTTGTACTTTGATTATCACAGACTGAGCTGGGAGGTTTTCATAGGMGCTCCTTGGTTAACATTTTGATGAGAGAATTCTATGCTGTTTCTGAGGGTGAAGGGCTGTGTTAATCCTGCCAAGGGACTAAGCCTTTGGTTCCAGGGAGTCTGGATAGCTCCAACCTGACACGTGCTGCCACGTCTGGAATGGCTCCCGGACAGGGCTGCCTTGGGGATACCCTGCGAGCCCTGGGTTGGGTTACAGCGTCCACTGCACCCTGGCACGGGCTCTGGGAGGAGTTCCAGATATTCCCAGGTTTTTCTGGGGCATGGAGCATGGTGGTGCCTGCCTGTCACCGCTTTCCAGGTTCTCAGTGGGAAAACTGAATGAACTCAACTGGAGTCTGTGACTTGACCACATTCAGGCAGTGAATTGTAGCAGAACCAGAATAAAAGTCCTCTTGTGATTGCTTCAGTAATCATGTAACCACGAGAACATCCTACTCATTTACATATGCTCAGTTCTTCCTCTGGCTTATTGACTAGTGTCTGAGCATGCAAAAAAACCTAGTCTGTAAACATATGGTAAGTAGAGAGAGAATTGGCCTGATTTCTGGGAAGTATGGCAAATATGTCATTTGTGAAAGAATTTTAGGAACTCTTTACTATCTAAATAATCATCTTGTGRAAAACTACCAAAGGGATGATTAGCTTTGTCTTGCTGCACTACTGCTTTACCAAGAGCACAGAAGATGGCCAGACTGAGCTCAGGAACTTGCTTCTGAAGGGCAGAACCAAGAATGTTCTGTTCAAAGCTACTTTATTCTCCTAKGTCATCCCGTGCCTTAAATCAGCAGGAGTGTTCATTACTGTGTATATGTTGAATACCCCATAGTAGAGCTGGACATGCATTAGCAATTTACAGATAAAAACTGTTTTACCTTCTGTATAATGACAGGCAAGTCCTAGATTCCCACCAGAACCCGCTTGCTGCATGTGGTGCACGTGTTAGACTGGAGCTCATCCCATCTCAGCCTGTGGCAAAGCTCCCATCTGTGTTGAGAAAGGAGCATGAGCTGGATCCCTGTTTTATGTGTGTCCAAGAATATCTATTAAATTGTCCATTTTATTATGAAGTGGGTCATGCCACACTTTGTTTTCCTATTTTTCTTTTTATTACCACTCAGCCTTTTATTTCTGTCTCCCTAATGAGAACCGTGGTCCCCTGGTAAAGGTGTAGTCCAGAACCAYATTCTGCTCACGGCAGCATTCTGTCAGTGTCTGGTGTGTGCCAGATGATACATGGACTTGCTGTATTGGCTCTGGAAGCTTGTATCCCCTCAGAATAAGAGGCTAAAATCCTCTGGTGTGCACTGCAGTTTTTACTCATGTGGTATTCTGTCCACGTGCATGTGTAGTTGTGTGGGGCAGCCTTCAGTGGGGTGGATGAAGGAAGGGTACATCTCGGGGGAAAGATTGCTGGATGAGCACAGTTCTGTTCATGCTTAGGGGGATTAAGATTTTAAGAAAAGGTACAAGAAATAGTCCTGTTTCCTTGAGGTTTCTGTTTCTTTTTGACAAACCTGATTGTTACACAATTTTGAAATGTCCTTGCAGCTTGTTAGAGTGGAAGGTTTTCTTCTCGTTACATTTAGTATTTGCTTATTTATGACCACACAGGCTTCTTGGTGATTTGTACCACGGATTACCTGTTGGAGAGGGTGGCTGGTCCAATGTGGGATAGATTCTGTTCCCCTCTTTGTCCCTGAGTAGCCTAAAGCAGTTGTGCCTCAGTTTCCCTGTCTRCAGGCTATATAATGGGATGTTACTTTATTGTCAGAAAGCTGCCATGAAAAGGTGGTAGATCACAGCCAGAAAAAATATCAGTGAGCTATATCATCACTTCTTCAGGCTGACTTTGACTTAATTCCTTCTTGAGGTGAGGAAAAAGGCTAGAAGTTACATTAGTTTCTGAACTAGAAGCTGAACCTGAAAGGTGTCCTTCCTCCACTGCTCTGATCCAGCCTCTGAGCAGTCAGGGGCTGTGGGCTGTGCTTGCTGCAATAGCTATTTTGAGTAGAAGGAAAGCTATGTGTTTGCAGCCTGCAGCTCCTCTGGAGAAGGATCCTTCCTTCATTAATCTTTTCAGGGTTTTAYAGCACTCTTCAGGCTCAGACTGTCACCAGAAGTGTTAAGCTAAAGCTGGTGAGATGACTGTAGATACAGGCAAGACTCACCGGCAGTAACATCTTTTTTTCCCTTCTTTTCCCATGTCTTAAATTTCTGTTTGACGCAGGACCAGCTGCCCACTCTGTAATGCCCTCTTGGGAGTAATCTATAGGCAAAAAAAAATGTGTTTAAACTTACTTAATGCCTCATAAAGATGGAATTGCTGTTCCACTGCCAGATGGAAACCTATAGTTTTCATATCCGTGAGCCCCAAGAAATGTTGTCCTTGGTGTCTTGCATGAGCATTTGGTCCAGGTGAGGAGACAAATGGCTTAGTTATTCASATCAGCCTTTCCTGTAAATGTCTTGGGAAGGTATCCAAGAGTCATCAGAGAACCTACTCTCCCCCAGCACACCATCTTCTTGTCAAATTGAGTCAAGTATTGCTACAATTCACATGGTCTATTCATTCTCTGAAAAATCTCTGCTGAAGCGTATGTAATGATTTTTTTTTTTAATGGTCAGCTCAAGATCTGGTGTTGAACTRGATCTTAGGATGGAGAACAAGCTTAGTAAGAAATGACCCATCCTTAAAATACTGGTGGCTCCCAAGAGCTGCTCCCAAGATGTGCCGCTGAAGTTTTGCTGCCAGATTGCTATCAAAA
Source organism: Malurus melanocephalus (assembly GCF_030028575.1). Classification (NCBI taxonomy): domain Eukaryota; kingdom Metazoa; phylum Chordata; class Aves; order Passeriformes; family Maluridae; genus Malurus; species Malurus melanocephalus. The sequence continues at coordinate 71,065 of NW_026623452.1, forward strand.
AATACTAGAAAAATAATGTTCCCATGCCAGTGAGCCCGGTCTGACCCGGCAGTTCTTAACCAAAGGGCAGTACTAATGAAAAGACACTAATGTGATAAGTGGAAACAAAGTTGGCATGATAATTGCTACATAAATCAATAAAACAAATATATCAAAATAAGTAAGAGCTTTTATAAAGATTAGTCATGAAAAACGGCATAGCTCGAGGATCTGTAAAGAGCAAGGATATGCATAAAAGGCACCCTGGGCAGTGAAATGGTTTTGCTTTTAAATGGTATAAAAGTAGAGCTAGAGTTCCAGGTATTGTAAAGTCTTTGTAATTGAATCTTTATCCCATGAAAGCATAAATGACACAATAAAGAGACATATGTTTAATAAGACTTCAAATACATACTCATCACATACCAGTTTAAAGCATAGCTTTTGCTTCTTGGGCAAAATACAAATTTTGATGGATCAGAGTCAATTCCCAGACAGCAGCCAGGCCTGTGACGGAATTTATACTGAGTGTATCAATCTGTTGATTTGATTAGGTATCAGTATTTAAGATGATAGATTCCTCATATCCATGAAGATACATTAAGGTATTTGCTTTGTTCACATACAAGTAACTTCTGAGCAGCCCCAATGGATGAAATAAGGCATCCAGCTAATATTTAATGATTTATCCTAAGGATAGAATAAGATAGGGAGGCAAGCCTGTTTAAATCTTCTTCCAAGCAGTTAAGATTTACTGTTTTAAGGCAGTATATTATTTGATGGAAAAATACAAATATTTCTGCACAGTAGTATCTTTTGTTTGGATCCACAAAAATCACCAGAGCCTCAAGCTAAGAGCTGGGTGCACTGGTTTACATAGCCCAGGCATAGGAGGACAAGGTTTTCCACCTGTTTTGTGTCCTTCCTCTCCAGGGTGGTCTGTAAATCCAGGTGTGCTGGAGACTGAGCCTGGTCTGGACAGGGAACTGCCTCTGTTGTGTGTGGAGAAGCCACAATAGGACTGTGCCAACRTGCTCTGTCCATTATACAGGTAACAGTTGTTCAGAGCACTTTTTATGGCTGCTTTTTGTCCCTTACAACAGCTGAATACTTTTATAGCAGTGCTGATACTTGCAGTGAGCCCTGCGTGTCTGGACTGCTGTAGGAACGCTGCTCTGTCAGACCACCCTGTAGAATAATCTAAGGACCATGTTTGTCTCCCTGTTTTGGGATGTGAAATGGAGCTCAGGTGGCTTTGCTGGTTCCATACAGAGTGCWGTAGTCTCGTGGTGTCTGATGGCAGGTGAAGCTACACAGCTTGGAATGGCACCCAGAGGATCCCTCTGGCTCAGCAGTRTTATCTTCTGTACACCGTGCTGCCCAGGCAGTCTGACAGATGAATTTTATGGAGTGCTTGCCTGTCCTGGACCCTCCCGAGGCTCTGTGCCATTGCACAACATCAAGAAACTCAGCAGTGTTACACAAATGATTTATGATGGAGCAACCACAACCTTTTCTTATGGATACACACTATGCACGCACTTCCAGGAGAATAAATCTATCTTAGTCTTTTCAGTACATCAGTTTTAAAGGAGGGTTATTAATTACCTTCTTAGTGTAGTCATACATGCATGATTAATGTGTAAAGTTTTAACTTGTGAAATTTTAAGGCACAGAAAGACATTAAAACAATGGAGGAATTTTGAATAGCATAGATGATACCATTACATTTATTCTGTGGACTCAAAAGTCTCAGAAGTATTAGTGATACACATCCTTGGGTTCTGTCTTGAATTTTGATAGCTAAAATATAGAAATAAAGGACAAGTATAGGCAATTGCATAGGAACTTCCATCTGTAGAGGACAAAATTATTCCCCTAGAAGTTGCCTTTCCAGTCTTTTCTTTYGAAATGTAGTTTTTAACCTACTTTATATGATTCTGTGCTGTATTCTGCCTTTCTCTGCTCTTACTGAGTTTCTATTAATACTGGTGGCCAGCATATATATGCACTTAAATTGCACATATTTTTTTGGTCTCTGGCTCTGCTCTGCTTGCTGGGGCCACGGTCTTTCCCTCTCCAGAGTTCTTCCATCACAGGGTGGATGTGACAGCCCTTCTGAAGGCCATCCTTCTGCGAGGAGCCCATTGTGACAAAGAGCCCCCGCGCAGACCACTGTCACCTCCTTTAAAAACAAATGAGAGACAAATTTCAGAGAGCTGMAGTTGCAAACCTGACAATATCAGATAGGTCATGGTAGCTTTGTTTGGCAGCTAGTTAAATTGGATAGTTGGGCACATCCCTAGATGTTAATGGTTAAATGTATTCATTGTTCCAACAAGGCCCCTATTCATAAGGGGACTATTCTGTGCTCGTTATGCATGCATAATTCTCATTAATGCTCCTGGGGGTTAAGGGTGTATAGTGAGGGGGGAAAACGAAGCTGATGTTTACACATCCATGTTTGCACTCAGAGAAGACGTTTTGTAACACMGGAGAAATTGATTGTGTTTCCACAGATGACTTAACTTTAAGGAAAACTTTAAATCTTTGCTTTAAAGAGGGAWCGAGAGTGGGTGAAAAAGTGACACTTGCATAAGCACCTACTTCCTTGCACACCATATTTTGTCAATGATTAGAGATATTACCCTAGTGCTGTTATTGTAGAAGCTTTTGAAAGTAACTAAGTGCWTGGAAATTCAGGGTTCTTATTTAGGTATCAAAATAATGACTCTGAATCTTTAACTTCTGGCAAAAACTTTTGCCAACTTTTGACTCATGTTAATCAGGACGATGAGGTTTTGTGATTTATTATACAATATGGGTGTTTCCATAGAAAACCTTCAGATTAAGATTCCTCACTTTTAGGTGCACATCAAAGTCGTGTAAAAGCCATAAAGAAGCTAAGCATTGCCTAAGAAAGCCTTTCAAGTTCCAGAAAGTGCTTGAACTACTGAGGGTTTTGAAGTGCTCTAATCTCTGACATGGGTGACGTGCTAGGCTAGCACTTTTTTGTTTTGTCACAAATCATCCATGCACATAGTGCAAAAGGACCCTGACAAAGTCATTTTACTTTTGAAAAGGGCTGCTTTTTTTCCTACCATTATGTCTCCCATTCACATCTACATGTTTGCTTCCACTTTGTTCAGGTCTAAGTARCAGGGCATTTGCATAGTCTTCCCTTTGTTCTCGGTAAATATGGAGTAAAATGAGCAAGATCCGTGCTGTGAAATTAAAGCTCTACTCTTGAGAGATCTTAAGGGCCAAATCCTCACAAAAGGTACAGCGACGTAGTGCCAAAGGAGCTGATGTCCAGGAACAGCTTGCTCTGGGTGTTTGTGCTAGGAAATGTGAATAAAGGGAGGCTAATCTGTTGAAAACTGGATGTAATTAGAAAAATACACTGCTGAGAGCTGCTGAAAGATTAGAATAATAGAAAATAGTGCTGAAATAGACCTGAAGTGCTCATCTGCTTCATTCCCTCTACTTGTGGCCAGAAGGAACTGTTTTAATCAATGAGAGAAGATCACAGCCTTTTTAGTCTGTTTGTTCCAGTGCTTAATTACCTCACTGCACAGGTTTTTTCCTAATGCAAAACCTAACCCTTCCTTGCTAAAATACAAGCCTTTTGCTTCTTATCCTGTGCAGAGGACCCTCCTCTTTCAGTAGCATTCATGTGACAACTGCTCTGGTTTGTTCTGCTCTGAAACAGCGGTTGGTATTTTTGCCCCAGTCACAGAGCAGTAAGCTTGTTGGTGTAAATGAATCTAGCCTAAATTTGGGTCTCATGCACCTGGAATGAATGAATTAATGTGGTGACTAATTAAACATCATAACTTGGTGTTTGAGCCCTAAGAATATGTTTCTTATAAGTTTGAGTATTGTGAAGAAGGAGCAAACACAGTGTGAGGTATATCAAATTCCATGATCAGGAAGGTGGAATAACTCATTCACAGATTTGCCATGTAATGGTAGATAGCACTATGCAGAAAAAGCTCTTTCCAAGTGATCAAACTTTGAACACCACTCAAGTTGCAAAGCTGCAAGTGGGAAACTGCATTGTTGTAGCAAGGCAGCATGGAGATACCTGAAGACATGTGGAGCATTAGCTCCTAACTTAAATAAAATATTCATTTAGATTTTGCTGGTGGTGGGTAGTTCACTATATTGCAGGTGTGTAGATGTGGTGGCAAATAGGCTACTGAGAACAGAAGACAGTGACCAAAGTTTTAAGTCTTGCAAAGAGAAATGGCATTTTCAGAGCAAGTCTGAGCATCTCCAGTTTTCCAGGTTACAAGCAGTTCTGGTCCTTAATCCTCTGKTTTTTAGTGTTTCACTGTTTTGGGGTGTTAATTCTTGAACAATGTTTTATTGTTACTGATGTAGGGAAATTATTCTTTGKGGCTGCAAAAAATTTCTTCCTAATACCTAATCTAAGCCTACTCTGAGTTTGAATCTACTCCCCCTTGTCCTGTTACTCTATGCTCTTAGAAATAGYTCTCCATCTTTTAGGTTCCTCTCAGGTACTGAAAGGCTGTAATTAGATCACCCTGAACCTTTCCCTTCTCCAGGCTGAACAATTCTAATTCTCTCAGGCTTTCATTGTAGGAGTGATGTTCCATCCCTCTCATCAAATCTCAAACCATTATGTCCTGTGTTCCTGCTCCATTGTCGTTCCATAAGGAAGCACAAGAAATGGAAACTGGAAGGCTGGAGTGATGTTTTTAGAAGGAACAGGGGTTTGCTAAGTAATATTTGGGGAACAGCACCTGGGGTCTTACATGGTTGTCCCATGATGGTGGTGAAAATAGTCCCTGCAACTCAGAACAAGATCCAGCTTTCAGAAGTGTAGTGTTTCTTTTCTTTTTACATGGGTGGTTAAAAGGAGTGGTGTAATGAGTGTGAAGGCAAGAGAACAAAGAGTATGGAGAAAAGTCCCTGGCTTCCCTAAACAGAGTAGGCTTTAAAAAAAGAAATTGGAACTATAGCTCTCAGAGAAAGGCTTTCAAACTTCTGCTCAGAGAGGACTTGGCTTTAGTCTCCTAATCTTAGTTTTGAAGTTTGGGGAAAATATATCTGTTACCATTCGGAGCAGTTGAAAGTTGTATTTGGCTAAAGCACTGCATTTTCAGTTTCAAACTGCAATAATCAAATTTACTCTTTCTAATCTGGTTTGCCTTGAATATGTCAGGAAATATAAACATTTGCATTCCCCAAAAGCAGCTGTGGTTTGGCTGTACCTGGTTGGGATCTGAAGCTTACTGGGAGCATCCCCCTTGCTGGTCACAGACCTGCTGTGCTCCGTGACCTCCTGTGCTAGAAATAAACCCCAACTGGGATGAAAAGTGTCAGTGTCATTTGTTGGCAGGGGCTGTTGGCTTGGATTTGGAAAGTTTGTTCTAAGTCACTATCACAGGTGCCAAAACATGAGCTGAATAGCAAGGGCTGGCTGGGGCCAGCTTGTGTCAGCCTGGCTGCTGTGTCTCTCTGACGGCTGCCATCCCCAGCCCGGCTGCCTCTGGCTTTTGCAAAGGCAGATTGAGGGGAGCCAGAGCTGCCTGCCCGAGTGTCCAGCTGGCTCCAGGCTGCTCTGACACAGGGGCTGTGCTGGGCACCCCTGTGGGCAGCTCTGAAGCTCCAGCAATGCTGGTGGTTCTGACTGGAATAGCACAAGCGAGAAGGGAAGGATAATCAGTTCGATGTGCTGTGAAGGTGCCTTATTGGAGTATTGTCAGGGAAAAGAAACAGGATTTCTTAATTTGTATAACAGGTGCATGGGTCCAAATCAAAAGCAGGCTCTGGGAAAACACTGAATGTGCTAGGAATTGCTTACAATCTGAGCAAACTAATGAAAGGTATCTTCATTTTTTTCATGTCTGAAATGAAATGTGGAGTATGGTCAAACATACATTTTAATATTGCTAAATGTAGGAGTCCATCAGAGGTTTTCATACTGGGTTTCAAAAGTTGTGTGTCTGTGGTCTCAGCTTAAAGGCTTTTAGGACATKTTCTTGCCTCCCCTCAGCCTTTGGGAAGTAGCATCTCTTTCAGAATCCATTCTCCTGGCTCAAGGAGTCCCTGAAAGATACAGGTTTTCCTGTTGAAAGCACAGCTGGAGTCCTTGAGAGGGTGTGGAATGTGTTCTGTGCAGTGAGCTCRGCTGCTTCACAGCTTTGGGGTATGGCTGGTACCCAGAAATAGGGGAATGGCCCCTTCAGGTGAGATTTCATTGTGGACTGTCTGCAGTTCTCCAACTCTTCGTTCTTAYCTGCTCCTGGTACAGTCAGAACATCCTCCATGGTCTAGGCAGACAGAACAAAGCAAAGCAAAAATAAATGAGGAGGTGTAGAGGGTGAATTCCATCTTAATTTCAGAACCACCATGTTGTGGCCCTTAATTTCATTATCTTTGCTAGTGGGCTCTCACTGCTTTTTAGAGCACTGAATAATGTCACCAGCTCTATGATGTGTTTGGGGTTTTAACTGCTTTGAATGCATGCAGCTAAAAATCACAAGCACTTGTCTGAAACCAAATTCAAGTTACTCTAATGTAATTCAAGTGTTTCTAAATTATTACTCTTTGTAGGTTTGTTTTTCTGTTAATTTTGATTTTTCTTAAGGGCAAGTTTTCTGGGTTTCCTGTCTGTGATCCCAGTTTCAAGATTCACTTGAGTGTTTGACTCAAAGCTGTCTGGGTTCAGAACTGTGCTAATCTCAAACTGCTAAATCCCCACAGAAGCATGAAGCCCAGAAGAGTCCTGTGTCTTTAACTCTATTTAGTTGTATTTTGTATGACTTGATGCCACTGGGTGTTTCCATGGACATCAAGGGGGTGCTGAACCCATCTCTGATATTGCCTGCCTTGCCTCTTTCCTGCACATGTGGTTGGCATTGGAGAAGTGATCTGAGCATAAATCTGGGTTCAGCCTAGAGCATCAAAAACAAGCTACTGGAGTCTTGTGTGTGACCTGTGGGGCTGTCAGCTGGTTCCTCTGCATGGTTTTACTGAATGAATGTTCCTTTCCCATTCCTGTGATGTGTGTTGGGCTCTTTCCTCTCTCTCCTGCTGTGGGTTGCCTCCCAATGCCTGTGGGTCCAATTTATGACATCAAATTCTAGATTTACAGTGGTGACAGCAGTGGTATTGTCTGCATGAAGAACCAAAGAAAGGGACCAAGATGTAGAGACTTGTGATGCTGTAGTCTTGCTGAAGCCTGTTTTAATTAATTATTCTGTCATGGGTGATGAAGTTGAAGAATTGGTCCTAGTGAGGGGTGTCTTGTCTAGCAATCAGTTGCTTAGTTTTGGTTCAGCTCTGTAAAGGATTGCTTTTCCTTTTGTGTAAGTAGTATCAAGAGTGCAGTGCTTTGCTTGAAATTCTTGGATATTTCACCTAGATTTTTATAGTTTTCCTCTTCTCCCTAAAAATAAAGAGTGAAAGTGAGAATGGGATCCTGAAGAAATCTGTTCAAATGCTGGTAAAAACRGATTGAGAATGGGCTGGTTTCTTTCTGAGTCATACACAAAAGTGAAGTTGCACACAGGCTTACAGGACAAACTCTTTGAAAGCATTTATATTTGGCCTGTAAAATTAATACTTAAGCAAGACTTGTACATACTCTTAAAGAAGAAAAAACAGTTGTCTGACCACTTGGCTTCAAGGATGGCTTTCAAGTGAGATGACAAAAATGAAAGTATTCAAATTTTGGGCGGAAGGGAAGCATTGAGAAATTGTTGTTCTGCACTTCCCTAGTACTGTCCTTGCAACTTCGCTTTCTGAGGCAGTGGCCCAAATGTCTAATAGTCTCTTGGTTCCTTTAGATCTATCTTTTCTTTTGTTTCTTCTTGCAGTCTCACCTTCTCACAGATTTTCATGTTGGCAGATAAAATGAGGAAGAATAGGAACTACATTTTATCATGAACCTGTCAATATCTTCAAAATTTTCTGTGCTTTGCCACTTTACATGGCCCATACCACAGCAGCTAAAGCATATTAGGAAGTTGTTCCTATTAAAAAGTTGGTAAAACCATTGTTAACATCTGAATTATCATTAGGGTTTGAAGTTGAAATGAATGAGGTGATTCATACCTCTCATAATCTATTTTATGTGTTCTCCCTGTGGGACTGGACAGGCAGCCTAGTATTGATTTGCCTTCAGAAAGTGTTTTTTACCTAATTGTACAGGGCTAGAAATGCACTTCTTTCATTTAAACACAACTTCAGTTTTAAATCCAGTTGCAAACACTGGATGCTGCACATATGTGCTCCAGTTTAGGCTTCCCACCTCTCATGGTTTGAATGGCTCATTCTTCAGGTAAGGCAGGCAGGATTCTGTGGCAGTGAAATGCTGTCCCCTCTGGAGAGCAGAAATGCAGCTATTAGTTTATTGTTGTCCTTGGATGACACAAAGCAGGATGATTTACTAGACTCCTCTGGAAAATATTTTGTATGTGGGTTTGGTTTTTTTTTGGTGTTGGAAAAAATGTATGGGATTTACTGCTGGGAATGTGATGAGACATAATGAAAGATGAGTCATAATAGACACTAAATTAATAAAAGTTATTGTAATTCTTCTCTCACCTCTTCATTTAGTTATCCATGTTGTCCCAGGAAAACTAAGGAAGGAGTTGACATTGCAGTAAATGCAGAAACTCCCTCATTGAAGACCCACTGATCTCTACCAGCCTAGGTTGTTTTATAATGTACTTTATGTGCATCAGTCTTCATGCTTTTATATCAATTCTTGAGGAAAACAGGATGGATCCTCAAGGATGTAAATATTTCCAATTTTTATGTTTGGTGTAGTTTGCAAGCTCTTTAGCAGTCACAGTCTTGCTGCCTCCCAGATAGATCCACATTCTAAGCATATCTCACTTAGCGCTGGGCTCATGTGAAGTTTTAAAATCTAATCAGCAAAGAATTTATCACCCATCTGAAGAAGTGCAAGGCTTGAAGAAGGGGCCAGTGTGCAATCCCTGGGCATAGCAGGCAGGGCAAGCACAACCTGCTGCACATGCCCTACCAAGCTGAGTCTTTTCTCAGCTGTTCAGCTTGTTAAATTAAGAGTTTTGAGTGAAATTCTGTAAGGTGTGTTTCCTACTGAAATTTTGCTATTTCTGAGATTTGGGCTGGGAAGAGATAGTGAGCTGTGGGAATTGAATCACTCTTGGTTCCTTCAGGTTACTATTTAGGAGCAGTAGCATGGCCATTTGGCATTGGTGCCAAAGATGCATCTTCCGACACCGTCCTGAAAATCAGGCTGTTGTGGGAAACACTGGGAAATGTGATTGTAGATGCTTTGTAGATGTGTTACAGGACTTCCCACTCCTGTGTGTGTSTGTTCCATCCCAGCACCAAACTGAAGAGCTCTCCCCTGGGAGCTGCGTGTGGTAGTGAGGGAGGATTTTATGTCACATGGCTGTAACACTGGACAGGTGGAGGCTCCTGCCTTGCTCCACTCATGGTTAGAGCAGTTARGGCAAATCACCTGTTAAAAGCAGCCTTGCTTGGAAGTACTGGGGGCAGATGAAGGGGTGCTCCTGGGAGCTGTGCCAGAGGCAAGGAATGATGATTGCAGCTGCCCTAGCTGTTTGCCTTCAGCCTCCTGGGTACAGCCAGACTGTCTAAGGAACAGCCTGAAAAATTGAGGRTGAGTGACATGAGGAGGTCTTCCCCTGCAGCAGCTGCTCCTCCTTGCAGGGAAGCTGTGCCCCTGGAAATGTGRGGCTGGAAATGTGTCCAGCTGGTCTGTGGCTCCAGGACATCCCACAGGTCTGCAAACAGTTGGAGGAAGGCAGGGAGGAGGGTAGCTARGGGGCCAGGGGAGCAACAGTAAAAGGGAATCTTGTCTGAGGAGAGTGAGGAGAGAGGGACTTGGAGGAGCAAAGGGAGTGACCGGTTTACGCTTGTGTAGGTTTCAGTGAGGGACAATTGGTTTAGGGAACTGAGATGCTTTTTTTTGCTTGTTGGGTCCTGGCATGAGGCAGGTTCTGTGGGGCACAAGCTGAGGTGAAAAACCCACCAGGCAGTGACCTGTCAGGTTGGGCAGAAGGTGCTTCAGGAGCTACACCAAAAATCAGAGTGCAAGAGCAGTGAGAACCAGGCAAGCAGCAGAGGGAAGTAGGAAAAAGTCAAACAAAACGCACCTAGCAACAGGCCTAACAACATTTCATTGTGCAGATGCTGCCCTTAAGAGCTGTGTATTTGGAAGAGTTCCTGCTCTGGAAGCTGATCAGGGCCAGTGCCTGATGGTGTCCRGCTGTCCTGCAAGCTGTGGCACTTGATGCTGCCAGCTCTCTGGAGTCATGGCATCCAGGGCTTCTTGCAGTCCACCATCCTTAGATTTGCAGGTGTAATTCCAGTGTAGTCAAGTGCTCCTCCCATTCTGTGGGGTTTTAGACTGTTTTTTCAGGTCTACCTAAGAATTCTTGAGCAAATGTAAGCTATTTGACTTGACAGAATTGGAAGTAGCCACACTTGCTAGTGGTTGCATCAGTAGGTTATCTAAGCTGTCCTTGATAAAACTTGAGGTGTTTTATCTTTTAGCCTTGATTGTTTCAACGGGAATAGCACATCTGGTCATGGACTTAGTGGTGTTTCAGTGTATTTCAGAAGAGCAGGGAGAATGTAAARTTTACTGATCAAGTTAAATAATATCTCTGTTAATGTACATTATGAAACAGGGGATCAGAGGGAAATAAAATTTTCATAGCTTGTATTTTCCAAGCTGCACTTGTTAGATTTCATGCTGGATATATGCACATTGTCAAGTTGTTTGTAGGTAGATGTGACAAATGCAGACTGTGCTTTGTTATTTAATCAGCTTTTTGCTTTCAAGGGACCTTTTAATGTGCTGTTTTTCTGTGTGATCTTTACATTAAAGCTGATAGTACGATTATTTTAACAAAACAGAAGAAGGAGTTAGAAACAGATTGGAAAGTTCTTTCTGACTAGTCAGAAACTGTGTGTGGGAGGACCTGGCTACAGCATACCTGAAGCAGGAAGAAAAGACACCTTCATTTGACTGAGAAAGACTCCGCTCCCTAGAGCTTACCTGGATTGTTACCCTTTGATAAGAGAGCAGAAGGTTTATCAGGTCAGCTGCTATTTTATGTCCCAGAGCACTGGTTACTGATGCACTGGCCTGTTGATTCTTGTGATAATTCCTGCCATGCACTACTTCAAGCATAGTAAGTACCATATTTTAAAGTTTGACACACCAAATAATAGCTGTTTGACTATGCACGTGTTGAGTTGATGAGTTTAAGATACTTTGCTTGTCTTTCTAGTTGAAAACGTTTTTTTTTTATTTGCAGTGGGACTGAGCTGTGTGTAAGGCTGTGCACAGGGAGCTGTGCTCTCTGCTTGGTGAGGATGGCCTGTGGATAAGTTTCTTKACAGCAGTCTTGCAGATGAAGGTGGTGATGGCTTTAGCACTTCTGGGGCACAAGAGCTACATAAAAACGGAATTTCACAAACTCGTGKCAGCCTACAGTGCCTGGATTCCCTTTCCCTGATGTGGCTGTGCTGGTGTGGGCTCTGCCCCAAGTAGTTGCAGGGGGAGCCCTGGCTAGAAATATCTCCTTTTTCGTTTGATTTGGCCTTCTCCCCTGAATTAGTTTGCGTTTAATTGCTGAATTTTCCTCAAGCTGAAGCAGCAGCTACATGAGACAGATGAGCCTCAAGAAGAAAGAAGTGTTGGCTCCTGTTCAGCTGGGCCAGACACAAGCAAGGTACTTTTGGCACCTTTCTCTGTGTTGCTAAGGAATAATCAATCTTGGAGTCTTTGAAGACWTTTGTGCAACATTGAAATCTTGGGCTTCGGAGTAAAGCTTTGCTTGGAAATACTGTTGAAATGTTTGTCAAAATACAAAGGCAAAAACTGTCAGAAGACAGATTGCACTGAGCTCACCCTCTGATCATGCCTGCTTAGGAGTCTTCTGTGCAGTGGAAATTAGAGGCTCAGCTTGTTTGAAAAAAATAAATCAGCCTGTCTCTAAAAAAGTTAGTGCAGGTAGATCAGTTAGTGTGTTAACAGTTTGGCTTTCTGATTTCAGAGTATGGCTTTTACAATGTGTACAGCATTTTAAACTGTTAAACTACAGCTAACAAAATGAAAAATATATATTCAACTTTTGGAATAAGTTAATTTTGTTTGCTAAACAGTCCTTTCTCCTTTTGGGAAATTACACTGATTCAGCTAGTTTTAATGACCAAAGTCTTAGATTTTATTTGTACCAAAGTTCAGAATAAAGTCCCAAACTTTTTGATTTAAAAGAAAACATTCTACAAGCAACACACAACAAAATACGCCACAGCTGATTTTGAGTAGAGCTGGCCAGATGGATGCCAGGTTAGGATACATGGTTTTCTGTGCATTTGGCACCTAAAGTAATTTTTAATTGTGACAGGGAGGTGTCTGAAAGTGATGCCTTTGGCATGTATTAAGTGCTTTGGGGTTGCAGAGTAGTTTTCAGCAGGGATCATTGATGCATTCCAAAGCACTCATGCTTTAGACTCAAGTACTTTTTTTCCCCGTGCTTCTGAATGTGACTTTGTTTTTCAAATTGAAGCAAGTTACTTTATCCTGTTTTTTATAATAACAGTAAGGATTTAAAGTCTGTAGTTTTTCTCACTTTGAAAAATAAGCTGAGCCACAGTTTTAAYGAGTACTCAAGGGAAAAAGGCTTGAATGGAAAAATAATGTACATAATCAGCAGAGTAATCCTTACATCTGATCTGAAGCAGAAAATTAATTTGTTTTAGGAAAGCTATAAACCTTTTGGAATTGAAGCCCAGGCATGTAGAGTTGAAAGTCACTAAGTTAATGCATAAGAAAATGAAATAGAAAGAGAGGTGCCTTGGGATGCAGGTGCTTTGCATCTGTGGCACAGTSTAGCAGAGGGTTCCCATCACGGTCAGGGGCTGTGGAATAGAGGAACACGTGGGAATAGAGCTGGGTTTGTTCAGTTATAGGGAGAGAAGATTAAAGGGGGTCATGCTGCAGTCTTGAGCTACCTTTTGGGAGAAAATAGAGAAAGTGGAGTCAGATTTGTATAGATACATGGTGGTATGCCGAGAAACAACAGATGTGAGTTGGAACAGAGGAAATTAGATAGAATTTTTTAATTTACGTGTTTTACCATAAGGGTAGTAAAGTATTTAAATGGGTCCTGAGAAGCTGTGGTATTGTTCCCCTTTGGAGATGCTTGAAACTTGACTGAATGAAGTCCTTATGTAGTTAGACCTGCTTTAAGGGGAAGGTTGAGCTAGAGGTTCCCCCTAAACTAAATTCCTAGGTGGGAAATGAGAGGCAGCTTGGGGAAAGTGGGTAAGAAAATCCTAGAGGGAGATTAGCAGGGTGAATTGCTGAAATGATACTGTTGATAACATGTCTTTCAGGAATGGCGCTTTCTCTCTGGTGTACCAAATGGTTCTGTTCATTAAATTTTAGGGAGGAGTTTGCCCTTACCGGCTGTGTCCCTGTTGCTTTTTGAGCACTTTGAGCAGGGGGTGCTCTCTCCCTGGGGTGCTCAGCCCCTTGGCCACCCCTCTGTCACTGCGCYTCCCCTCTTCCTTGGAAAGGGTATTTTTCATTAAGATGAAAGAGATGAGATAAACTAAAATTAGTATCAGAGTTATTAGAGACATTAAGATATTACTAATGAGTTCTAATTTAATCTCGGCACCCAGGCATGTATAGCACTGAAAYCTTTTATTAGGTTTCTATAATTGTGTTAAAAGTGATACCCTCAGGCTAATAGTGGAGCRGTGGAATTGCCAGGCTGTGTGCATGACAGCACTGAGCTGACAATCCTGTGAGGAGAGCAGGGCTGTGCTTTCAGTGCTCTGTGTTTTAAATCAGGCTCCTTAACTGTCAGGGGCTTAGCGCTGTTTCTATTTAAGAGTATCATTTTGGCTCTGGAGCAACAAATACTACTCCTGGAGTATTCACCGGGGAGATAGCTGGGTGGGGAATCCCCGGAGCAAAATTCAGCTGAGCTGTCTGTATCCTCAAAGCTTTCTGGAGSAGAAGCAGGTTCCTGTGTGCCTCGGTTCAAAGGGCAATGCCAGGTGCAGCTCTGATAGCCAYAGATTGCCTCCTTGCCAGCACAGAGTCACCAGTGACCACCTGGGATTTCAAACCTTTTTTGAGATAGGTCTGAGCTTTGCAAAAACCCATCAAACAGAACTGCAGAGGGCTGCCATAAGGAGAAATGCTCTGGGTTTGAGCAGCCTCTGCACAGACACCCATTTGTGTATCACTGAGTCGCTCTGCAGTCTGCACTGAAATTTCACTCATGCTTTGCTGGTGCCAGCCCAGAGCAGTGGTCCTTCCCCAAGCCCCTTGTGACAGGACAAACGTGTTCAGGGGCTGAACTGTATCAAGGAACTCGTCCAAGTTAAAATTAGCCTGGCCAAGAAGCTAATTTCAACCTGGGACAGCTTCTCTGGCAGCCGGGAGCAGATGAGCGTGCCCAGGCGGTGACGAGCTCGCAGCCCTCCCGCTGCTGCTTCTGGCAGCCTGCTGGCTTCTGCCGGGGCCTTCAGCAGGGTTTGGGGCTTCACACTGGAGGGGCAGAGTTGTTGTTTCCTATTTCTGACATTAGATTGAAGTGTGAAACAAATCCACCTCCAAAATGGTATCCTGGATCAGCTCAGTCTGTGACAACTTTGATGGTGCAAACTTACATAAAAATGTAATGAATTGAAATATTTTGCTTTGGTTTTGACCTTTTTGACATAAATTAGCTGCACTTTCAAATGAGAGTTGCTATAAACTGGAAGCAACATTTTCAAGTTGAATGAGATGTTTTAGCTAACTCGTTGTTTTTATTTTTTTCCCTGGCAAGGGAGATTTATTGAAGCTGCTCCCTGCAGGTTTGATCTCTGTGAGCTGGTGTCTTGGAGCTGGCTCTGAGCAGAGCCTGGTCTTTTGGGTGTCTCTGCTGATTTTTCAGTGTGTGTCCTTGTGTCTTCAGTATGCATCCACTTGTTTTCAATCACTGCCAGTTATGTGGAGTATTGTTGTATATAAACCTGCAATGCCAGGTATGAAGGGTACTGCAGGTGATATTTGTTAATATTTCCACCCCAAGGTGTGGTCTGGGTGAGAAATCCTCAGGAGGAATTATGGCTCTTTGGAGAATCAGGGCTGTTTCCATCCTGGTGTTCCCTCCAGTTCCTTCAGTGCTGTACGGGCAGGGATTGCCAGTGGTGTTTGCAGTGGTTTAAAGCAGTGGTTTGGGCACAGAAAGGGAGGTGCTGTGTGTGACATACCAGCTCCAGTTAAAATGGCCCATGCAGCCATTGGTGGGGTGGGAGCGGGGAACTTGGCCACYTGTGTGRCAYKGGCMTTCCTGGGAAAGGCTGTATCCTTSYCTAGAGCCTGAGGGATGGGATGGACATGGACCCTGCAGGGGACCTGCAGCCCCTGTCCCTCAAGGCTTCTGTTTCTTCCATGGGGTGGCGGGGAGAAGGCTCCTGTCACACTGTCACTCACACCTAATAATGTGTGACTGTTTGGGCTCTGAGATTTGTGCTTCTTTGCTTTTAAATTTGCTTACTTAAGTATCTCTTGCCTTTTTTTTGCTACCTTTCTGAAAACATTTATTTGTGGAATATCAGAAAATCTGCAGTCTGTAGCAGATCCTTTCTGGCACCTGTAAATTCCATTGTATRGAACAAATAGACCCTGAATGTCCATTGTAACTATGTGTGATGTAGGTTTCCTTATCAAGGACACAAGTAAAAAAAGTGAAAACATTCTGTAAGCATGAAATTTTTTATTGACTTTCAACTTGCTCTGTAGTTGCAAGGTAAAAGTGATGCCTAGGAGCTCAGAGAATTTTTAAGAAAGTTCTCCTAGTGTGAGAGGTGAATAGGTGATTCCTTGAGGCATATTGTCGATGAGTATTGGATCCTAATTTGAGGCATAATTTCATTCACATGTTTAAGTTTTGGTACCCTTAGCACAAGGTGTACAGTAGAAATGTTGCCCCTTGATGGTGCATCTTCATGATGATGATTTTTTTTGTGCCTCTGATTGTGTCCAGGTAATTTTTGTGCCCAATGCTCTTAGCAGTGGAAAATCACTTATCAGCTGATAATGTCGTGGTACTCCCATTTAGTTGACACAATCATTAATTTGTGTCCGTCTGACAACAGCTGAGTTTCACATTTTGATTCCTTGTGGATTTTATTTTTTTTGTTTCAAAGTTTAAAATGCGATGGTTCTGATGTTAAGAAACATTATTTTTATGGTGTAAGCTCAAAGGTTTTCTAATTACTGTGTTTTTCTTGTTTGCTTTAAGAGTCAGATTTACAGATCTGTCAACACAGGGCACCAACATGTTGCACCAAAAAAATGGAAGAAAGCTACCAGGCAGCTGTTCGAAGGGAGAGGACTCAGAGTATCCAGKCCCTGAACTTCGAGCTGAAGTACATGATTGTTGGTCACATCACAGCTTTTCAAGGTAGGAACTTTTGAGTAGTTTATAACAGAATCCTCTTGAATCCAAATGAAAGCTCTCACCTTCCTCTGTCATTCTTCTTGCACTGCACGCTGTTGTCACTGCCTTATGGTTTGTTCCCAGTTCTTTGATGATTGTGCTTTTGGATAAAGGTGATGGCACTTAATCTTGACTGGTATGTTAAGCATCTTTCTAAATCTAATTAGGAATAGATTTAAGCTGAGACCTTGTTCCTGGGGTTAGCATGGATTTTTAAGGCATTTTCAAGTGTCTGATGGTCGTGCTTTTGATATTCTCTTGTTTTGCCAAACCATTTACAGGTGTAGAACATTAAACGAAGACACGTTTGTTGGTGCTGAAGAGTAAATGCTCTGATATATCAAATGAGAACACAGCTYTTGCTTCATGTCAAAATTCAAGAGTACCTTGCTCTGATAGGCACATATGAGACTATTTTAGTTCCTTTAAACAGGTGGTTACTGCACTATTGCAAGGAAGAAAATGCTTGGGTAGAACTGTGCACTGTAGTGCTGAGCACTGGAGACTTTGCTGCGGAAGGGCATTTAAACATAGGCTGTGAACTTTAAACATACGAGAGTTGAGTGATTGAATCAKTCAGTGAGTGCTGAATCCAGCTTACTGACTTCTGTGGGCCTAATTATGTGCTTAATTTTAACTTGCTGCTTTGCTGTGTTCGGTGCTGAGCACCCTCCTGSAATGGCTTCTGAAATGAAGCCAGTAGTTATTAAAATACCAAGTGTTGAGGCCTGGATGATGAAGCCTATTGTTAGAAGGCAGGTTTTATGGAGTAGTAGCTTTTTTTGTCTCGTTTCTCCCATCTGAGTGAAAATACTATAAATAAAAAATGTGACTGACAGTTAATAAGAGACAGCATATTATCTTAAATTGACAGTAAGTGATGGTRGAAGTCTAAAAGAGACATGAAGGGACAAGAGAAAAATTTTCTTCTACTTTTAGTTTTTTATATCTCTTTCCTTTTTTTTTACCATGAGTGAGAAATGGCATTTTGGTTTATTTTACAATGAATTWAAAAAAATGTTTGTTATCTCCCCCATCATTAAAAGATTGGCTTGGAGGGCACTTCAGAAGAGCACTGTCGTGAAAGGGTGGCTGTTGGCATTGTTAAATGCTGGTTATTCATTCAAGCAATCTTTCAGTATTATGATGAAATAAAGGTAAGGTCAGAATAGATTAACCTACCAGCCCCTTTAGGTCAAGCCAGAGGCTTTATTGTCCATTGCTGATGAAGCCTTTTGATGGAATGAAAGCGGCAGTTGGACATTTCACACAGTTTAAATTTACAAGCATTTTCTGGAAGTGGGTAAATAGATTGTTTGTTGTGACTTGCTCTGGCTGGCTTTCTGTCTGCATTAGGTGGGAACACTTGAAAAAATGTAACTTTGCTCTCTTGCATTGGGAGCTGCTTCTGTTCTTCGGTTTTGTCCCAGGTGAAAAGCCTCTTTATCRTGTGCTGGATAAACATTCTGTTGCTAAGAGTGTCATTGTGTGAGACATTTACTGAGAGAGAAGATTTTGCATGGAATTAACTCTGTCCTTTTGGTCTGTTTTCACTTGTTGCTGTTTTGAATGAGAAAGTGTGTGCCAACAGCACATTTTACAGTGAGAAAAGGAAGCCCTGATTTTAGAAGCTTCAGATGCCTTTTAGATTTCATGTTTCTTGCAGCAGYGAGAACTGACTCAGACTTTACGAAAAATAACACTTAATTCATTTGTATGGAAYGATATTTACTTGTACAATTTTCATGCACAATTTACTTTTATAGATAAACATTTTTAGTACTGTTAGTGTAGTCAAAACAAAGCAGTAGTTAGCCTGCTGCCTGCTGCTGAGGAAATCTTAACTGCTTTTTATACACTTAAAGCAGACAAAACTGTTAAAAACTGTACCAATACTGATGAAATAATTCTCAAGATTGTGGTGTAAGAAATGGATTTGAAGTAGTCCATCTCTGAGAACATTAGTGGTGGGAGTTAAATTTCATTGGGGAAAAAGAGAACAACTTTTTTGGAAGGGGGGGCCACTGAGAGAGAATGGATTTTTTGAAAGTTCTTTCAAAGAAGTCAGAAGGCAGTTCTGAGGACAATTGAGTGCCACAAGTATTAATACGGAGGAGCTTTCTCATGTGAATAGGAATTTTGATACAAGTTTGATTAAATATTCTCACTCCAATGCCGTGGCACTGCAGTTGGCTGTAGTTACTTTGGATTTGAGGAGATACTGTTTTGGGCTTTTGTCTTGAAATTGAAAATGTTATTTAAGTAGCTTTGCCCACAGCTGAAATAAGACAATTTTCACAGGTGCTGGATTTAGTTGTGCAAAATAATTAGCTTGTAAGACTTCATTAAATGTATCACAGCTGTGGGTAGGCTGTTATGTTTGGGCTGGTGCCCAATCCATATATATGGACAGCTTTGGCACTAAGGTTCAGCCCCACTATTTTTCCCCATTTAAAGTTTTCAATATTAGCAAGCCAGTCTTTGCTCAAACACTTATGAAATCAAGCTCCTGCATTGGATGTGTTTTGTTTGTGTGTCTCAAGTGCTGGTAGCACTGGTCTGAGTAGGAAGAGGCCCACTGGCATCAAGTGCAGGCTGTAAAATGCCCTCCCCATGAGTAATAGGAGGAAGGGAGAGAGGCAGGAATGAAAGGGCCAGCTGGCTGCTTGGGAGGCACATCATCAGAATCAACTCCTGTAAAATCATACAGTGACATAAAATCTTGTGGSTGTGTGACAGTTGAGTGTAACCAGGCCCCTGTGGGAGGGTTTCATGGAAAGTGGATGAGTTCACTTTCTCTTCATGTTCTGGTCCGTGGTGTAGCCTCAAAGTCATAACCATGGTTTTAGTCCCTTGACAGATGCGTRACTGCTCCAAATGGAATCTCAGGCAAGGAGAAGTGCATGAGATGAGATAAGTGATCCAGGCTGTAATAGGAGCAGTGTAATGGAGGAGAATGTGCCTGTTTTAATGATGTGCCCGTCAGCCTCTGGCTCATCACAGCTGGCTTGGAGCAGGTCACTTTGTCCCATCCAAAGATGTGCCTGCCTTTGTCAATGCTCCTGTGGCTGCAGCCTGAARTGCCCAGCAGAACTTTTAAAATGAATGATGAAATGGAACACTTTGATTTTGTATATCTCACTTTCCCCTTTGATAATTTAAAGATTCTCCTTTGGATTTACTATTTTCTGTGTCCCAGTGGTTTTTTTTAGGCTTGCATGTAAACAAATGTATCATTTTAGATGGATGTCTTTGTGGTGATGATGCGTGTTACTTGGCAGAGTCATCCATTCCTGCCCCAATTTCCTCAGCAGTCCCTGSACTCGTTGGGGACACTTCTAAGTAAGGGAACTGCTTCATTGTTAGTGGATTAGGAGCGGTGTGGGTGTGCAGGCTGAAAGTTGCTGTCACAAGAGGTATCAATAGTCTGACAGGAAAGCTTTGTTGTGGTCAGACAGCAGAGAGAACCTGGCCTCCCTTTTCTGTGTCCTTTATGGAGTGCTAACAGGTGCCACATAAGGGCTCACAGACAGCTTGGCTCTGCTCCTGTCATCTAATGCTGAGGCTAATTTGAGCTAATGAGAATCCAAACACTGATAATTTATTTGTTCTGCTGATGGGCTCTGCAGAGAGACAGAACAAGATACTTTTAAACCTACATCACTTTTCAGTCACCAAATTAGCAGTTATCAGAGATATGGTGAAAAACTTCAAGCTCAGCAGTTTAAAAAAATACTGCTCTCTGCACTTGTTTTTACAGCGGGCAAAAGGAACTGTTCACTCAGCCTCTGAAGAGAAAGCTTCCATGAACGAAAACTTATTGGTCATGAAGCACTAATTTGTCTTGTTTTTTCTGGAATAACGTTTATTTGACCCTGAGGTGCTGGGACCAGGTGTCCCAGTGTTCTTCCAGCTATAGGAGCAAAGATGAGCTTTGTAGGACTATTCCTCTCACTCCTAACGCAAGGGTTTTAGCAAAGCTGTGCTTCCCTTCTGCTTTGTATGGATTGGGAAGATGCTAGTTAGGAATTTCTGATAGCTGCAGTTGCCCTGACATTGCAGTGCATGCACACAGGTTTGCCCTGTTGCCATCTGATCCAAGCAGGCAGCTGAGAAGGATGTGAATGATAGGAGATAGAAAGGGAAGCTTGTAGCAAGCATGGATTCCAGGACTTCTGGTTGTCAGTAAAATGCCTGAAAGTTAATGCCTAGTTGATCCATGAAGTCTTTAAGCACAAAGGTTTTCCTCTGAAAGCCTCCATGGGGAATGGGAATGACTGGATGATTTTAGGGAGTCTTGGGATGGATAACGGGGCCCATTAGTCAACTGATCTTAACTGTCCCAGAAATGAAGAGTATATACTACACTGCACTCAGAACTATATGGAGTCCAAAACATTTTCAATTTTCATTTGGCTTGGTTGCAGTGTTGCTGATACTTATTTTTACTGAATTTAGGAATATCAGCTTGAAATAGGCGTGTGGTTAATGGTGTTGTAGTGCAATGACATTTACAAAACAAAGACTTGGCTGTGGAAGTGCACTCTGGTTTGAAGTAAATTACTACATGAAGTGTAGCCACAATGCTGGAGATGGATGCAGTCCAAAATCAATGAGCTATTTAAAAAAAACAACCCAACTATCATCAACAGAAACCTGCCAAAGCTCACCACCAGTGCTTCTGGTTCCCATTATTTACTGCTGGATTATAGAAATGCAGAAGTGGTGTTTTTTAAACATGTTTTTGTAGTCCTGTACTGCTTGGTCATTTACTCAGACAATTTGTTACCCWCCCCTTTCTGCTTGTATAGCCCTGCTAAGCAGAGTTTTGTACTCTGCTGACCTTTGAGCTGAAAGTTGGCCAGGATACACAATTTGGTTTTGGCTCTAGACAAAAATGATTTCCTACAGAGA
The DNA here is from genome assembly GCF_030028575.1 of Malurus melanocephalus. Lineage (NCBI taxonomy): Eukaryota > Metazoa > Chordata > Aves > Passeriformes > Maluridae > Malurus > Malurus melanocephalus. The sequence continues at coordinate 92,469 of NW_026623452.1, forward strand.
GAAAGGCTCTGCTCCAGTATTTCTGTGCCCCTCCTGTATATTGTTACAGCGCACCAATCGATCTGTGTTCTCCAGCAGGAATGAGAGCTGGGGTTATGGGTGCAGTCCAAGGCTGGAATATCTCTTGTTAGCTGTGAGCTGCCTGCTGGTGGAGCACTGCTGGCTGTGTTTGGGGCTGTGGTGCGAGCAGCGTGTCTCCATCCCTGTGACAATGCCAGCCTTATCTTGGCTGCTGCTGGTCCTTGTTGAAATGTAAACACAGCACTTCGCAGGAAACTGTCTGCAGACTTTAGGCACTTCTGGGAAATACCTCAGTGTGGGTGTGTTGGTGCTGCAGATAGATAAATGAGGAATGGSAAGGGAAAATGTGTTTCCTAAAGCRGCACATCATCCCATAGGATCCCTCTAAAAACAATATTTGTGATTTTTAGAGACCTTGAAGAGGAAGGAGTTTTGTCTGATTGCAGTCTCCTGAGGTGGCTGCTCTCAGAGTGAGAGATGCTCCTTTTTCCTTGATTTTGACATGGTCAGACATCTTTGCCCTAAGTGAGGACCGGGTTAGTGTTCCACAGCAGGTCCAGTAGGAGGAAGGGATGGTCTTCATCAGCTCCTTGGGGGCTGAGATTCCTCCTTTGTAGTTTGGTGCCGCCTGGAGTTGGTAAATCCAGCGGGCTTAGCGTGCCATCAGTTTGGAGGAAGGAGTTCCCCTAGTTTGCTATCCACTGTAAAACAGTTTTTGTCGGGTGGAGAGGCAGAGTCCATTAGGAATAAATGCCCTGTATACCCAGGAGACTTGGGTGCCATGGAGGTGAAGCATTCCCCCTGTGGGAGAGATGSTCTTCTGCTTCTGCCACCCAGCTTTTATCCCTGCTGGTGCCATGCATTTCCTTTGCTGCACACAGCACTGTCAGATCAGGTGAGGCTGCAGGGCCGCACAGTCAGGGGCAGTAAATGAGCAGAGAAATCTGCCAGAAATAAGAATACACTTCCCTCTTACCCTGGAGACTGATAATTCCAGAGCTTTCCAAGYCTAGGCCAGGATGCACCCTTTATTCAGTGTTATGATCACCCACTGTTGGGCTCACTGTCCCTTAATTGCTCTTTCCCCACATTATCTTTTGGCTGCCACAACAAAACTGGCAAKGTTGACTGTGCTGATAGTGATTTAATTATGCTTCAGGTTTCCTGCTTTAAACATGCTGCCTACTTGTTCCAGTTGTTAATCAATCCTGAAATTTTACAATTACAAGTACGTTACTATTATATATTATAGTATTTTATCTTCTATATACCATAGATGATTTTAGAGCCCAGGGCTTTGATAAGATTTCAGTCTTTGCATGTGGAGTGACAGAAAAGGGTGTTAAATTYTTTCCTATAATTGTTATTTTCTCAGCAAAATAAAAAGTTTGCAATGTGCTGTTCCCTAATGCTCTCACCTTTCATCTTCTGAATGGYAAAATTAAAAGAAAATCTTGGTAGTGAGCCAGGGACTGTGAATAAATATTAACATTACGTTGTGAATGGAGATTATTGAACTCTCTGTGCAGCCTCTGTGTTCTGTCTCTAAACATTTCAAATGGTGTGAGGTGTTTTTATTTTGTGGCTGAAAGAATACCTGTGGTTGTATGTATGTACACTTTTGTCAATATTTTAGATTCATACGATGCTTTCTTGCTGTACATTATAAAAGAATTAATACATTTTATACTTGGTGTCTTGTATTGTTCTATTTTTCATGGAAATTTGAATCAGTATGATCTACAATTCACTAATAATTTAAGAAATTTGCTTTTTTTCTGTGTACTWACAAGTTGAAAATTAAATGTGGAAAAAACCCCGAATGAACTCTCACCTTCAAAATTTTTCTGTAGTGCATATTAAACATGAGCTTGTTTAGGAGTCCATTCTAGCTTTTCATCTCCTCTAAGACTGTGTGCCTTACATTACAAAAAGCAAGTGTCTGACTTTTTTATGGTTTTCACTGTTTTTTCAAGGCTGTTTAAAACCTCCTGAAAAGATAATTTCCCTAAATAAACTGTTGATCCCATACTTAGTTTACCTAATAGGAAACTCCTGCATCTAAAATTCACCTTCCAGCCTGTGTTTTCCAGTGTAACCCATACTGCTGTTCACCTGTGATCCATGGTCTAAATGTCAGGTATTGTCACAGGCCAGTAATTCCAGCTTTTTTTCTCAATATAAAAATTCAGATGGTTTCAGTTTTGGCTTTTCCTGTGTCCCTTTTGTGTTTGAGATGTGTGAGCTGTAAAGATGCTCTGCGCCTTCATTTTCTTCCTTTATATGCCATTCTTAAAACTGTCCCTAAGGTCACAATAAACAAAATATTTGGGAAAGGTCATCCCAAAATATGATGAATCTGCTGCCTCTTGTATTGGCCCTTGCCCCTTTCTGTCCTTCCTGCCCCTGTGTGTCTGTCAGCTGTTGTCTGCTTTGCCTTTTACTGGCAAGGATTTATCCTGGATCTGCTGTAAAACACCTGTGATCCCGGTGTTTTATTAGCATCCCTCACTCCTGTATGGAAATAACTGTTGATCTTGGTAATTTTGTGTGTTTCTGATTGTATTAATTCATCCCTTGGCTGCTTCTTGTCGTTTGGGTAGATTGTTATGAAGAAGAAATTACAAGTCTTTGAAAGAACACAGGAAAATTCAGGGGAATAATGGAGAAAATAAGAACATTCTGATGACTTTTTGCTTTCAATATAGCAAAATCAAGTGGAAAAATTAATGACAACCTAGGAGAAACCCTTAATTCTAGCCATGGAATGGAAATCACTGTCTTGCAAACCATATCTAGTAATGATCATGTCCACATAAGTCTTTATTGGATAACTAAAGCTAGTCACTATATTGTTAATGGTGGATTTCTCCTTAAACGTAGGAAGACCTTGCGTTAAGCCTTACCTATTACACTGAAATGACCTTTTATCCATTGGCAGTCAGAGTCACACTTGGGAGTCACCAGCACTGTGAGTAGCTCACTGTTCCCAGAGTTCCTGTGTGTTGTATGCAGGTTTGATTTCTGAAGTGTTGCCATTCTTTTTGAGGARTGCATACACAGAACTATGTGTGGATAACTGGATATTATTGCCAGAAGTTTCTACTGGAAATCATTATATACTTATCAGTATTGAGATTTTTGGCTGGTTACTGGAATTGCAATGCTTTGACTGCTAAGGAAAAGCGCTGTGTTGTTTAGATATCTTTTGTAACATTCAATTTATTAAATACAGATTTACAGAACTGTTTGGCCCAAGGCTTTGAAAGGACAGGATAATTCTGTGTGAAGTGGTGAGAGAAGCAAACATTAAATACATTTAAAGGGAAACAGTGAATCACCTAGATAAGATATCATCCATTTAGCCTTGATAACCATCATGTAAACTTCCTTGCTGAGCTTGTCTGGCTGTGGCTGCCATTTGATACCTAGAATGTCAACAATTTGGGGCAGGGACAATCTCTTCATCATCTATTTATAACCATTGTTCAGGCAATGTGGGTAGGGCAGATTGGTGCTACAAGGAGAAATCTAATGAACACAAATATATATATATCATCTGATCAAATGTTTGGATAGAAGATAACCATTATTTCACCTGTTGGTGTTTGTATTCATCTTTTTTTCCCCTCTTCATTCTCCCCAGTGCCTTGTCAGGCTGTTGACCATAATTCCAGAGTAGAAGAGTGTGATGGAAATGCAGCCCAATAAATTAATGATACGATAGTTGAGATAGAAAACACAAAGATGGCTGGAAAGTGTTCATTCATTTAAAAAAAAGCAACCAAGAAGCCTGCAAGAGCAAAGTGAGCAAATGAATCTGAGGGCTTGTCTGCCTGGGTATCTCTAGTGCCGTTTCTTCTGTAGTTACACACTTAATTCACAACTAGTTTGTGAAATTCCTGTTGTTTCCTTCCTGTGGATTGAAAGGTGGGTGGTTTTATCCCTTTATTTCCCTTTTGTTCCATCAGGCATCATTACTGCTCAGTTTGAGACTCAACAGTCTTAGAAAAATCTTAAGACATCATTTAAGCTCAGATAATTTAGATTTTTGGGATTACGAAGATTTGTGTGGTTATAGGTACAATCTGGTGCACTATTTCCTATCCATTTTAGTGGGAAAATAATTGGTGCTGTTACCTAGCAGCTTCCCACTGACTCTCCCACTGTTCTTCAAACWTTGTGTGGAGGAGCTCTTGGCTTTGGTGTGAGTCTGAATGAAATCAGTGTAAGAATAGGACTTGGAAGTAAGGAATTTGTGGCTTGTGTCTTCCCTACTTCCCTACATACATGTCTTCCCTAACTTTCCCTCAGTCTGATAGACCTATTTACAACTAAAAGGTGATTWTTGTCAGATGTGAGAGGATCCCACAGCATTGTCCTGCTGAGAATAACTTCATCTGCTCCAAGTCTTTTAATCAGAAAGGCTTGAGATTGGCCCTCTTAATTTTCCTGCAATTAAACTTTTGTCTTTGATGTACCATGCTAAAATTAGAATCTCTGCATATGCGTACATTTGGAATATAAGTATTGATGCAAACCTTTGTGGATTCTTAATAGAAAGAAGAGCTTTAACAGTTGTAAGACTTTTTGCCATGACTGTTTTGCAGTTGTGTAACTTTTTTCTGCTGTGTGCTATCAAATRCTTGTGGGAGCTTCCTTTAACCTTTTTCAGATTGCTGTGGGAAAGAGGTATGTCTGTAGGGCATATCATAATTTTTTTACCCTTTTTCTATTGCTGCTTTTGTTTGGTTTCATAGTAGTTGTTGTAAACAGAAGACTGTGCATGGGAATAGAGGCTTTTCATAACAATAAACTGTATGTCTCTGCTACCAGGATTTTAGAGATGTGTATATAGAAACATGGAAGAAAGAGAATGACTRATCCTAAACAGTTGTGTTCTGAGAAGGCTTCTTTGTAGTATCTCTACATTTCCATACATGACCAGTGATTCCTGCAATGCTTGAAGCCCTGTGCCCCACTGGCCCCTCATGTAGGAGTCACTGCACGGGAGCCACTTGCCATTCCTTCTGTCCATGAGCAGCCTTAGCTTGCCCTCGCCCAGCTGCAGAGTCCTGTGTGACCCTGGATGCACAGAACTSATCTCATACAGCTGGGTCAGCAGTAATTTTGGGTGGATAAATAGCACTCTGACAAATACAGCTGACAAGCAGACAGAAACCAGTTATCTAAGCTAGAACTTCTTCTCTACATGCATTTAATCACTTCCTCATGTGTTATATCCTCCTTTTTTCCTCTTAGTTTAGGGCCAGGTGGKTGTGTGAGAGTCATAACAGAAATGTGGCCTGATCTCTCTGGAAAACCTTCCTTCCCTTTCTACCCATGCAGATTGCACTAAGGAAAAGTTTTGGCATGTGGCAGAGAGCTGATTATTTTGTTTTCCTGTARGCTGGAAGTCAAAAATCAGGGCTATTTCTTCATCTGACTCAGCAGGAAATGATACAGATGCCAGTTATATAGGTGTGCAATTAACATTAAATGTAAGATTTTTTTTTTTTGTTTTAAAAGCACAGAAATGCTCTTACAAACTGGTAAATCTGAGGCACATCTTTTTGCACAGTGAATGGGGTGAAAGGAGCCTATTGGGGTTGGCAGCACTCACATCCTGTAGCACATTGCATCCTTCCCTCTTCACTTAACTTGGCAGAAAAGGAGCACATGRTAGTTGTAAACATGAAGGATAAAACGCTGGAGCACTGCAGAAAAATAATGGCACACAGAATGGGGATTAGGTCTAAATGTACAAATATAACAAGGAATAGTTTTCWTTTTTTAACCCTTTAAACTTTTACACTCCAGAAATACTTTTTCAAGTATAGYTGGAAAAAAATGATCAGAAAGTGTGAAAGCCACCAAATTTATTGCCAAAAAAGTTTTGGGGGCACTAGAAAATGAATTTGAAATTAAAGAAAAAGCAGACACCTGCAGGAGGGTGAATCCTTTTAACCCAGACTGCTTTTCTGTTGATTTTTTTATTACTTATGAATATATCAGCCTTCATGTATGTAACTAAATAGTGAAAGAGTGTATCTGTGCACTGTGGGCTGGCAGTAAAGTGGCTGTTAGTGATTCAGAAGTGTTTCCTTGAGAAGTTCCTGGTGAAGCCGATGCTGTCCTGGAGTCACTGTGAGGATTTATGTACCACTAAGGTGAGAATTTTCAGGCATGCAGCTTCTGTCCCTGACTATGAAGCTACTGAATAGTGCTGGCAGATGTTATTATGTGGATATAGTACCTGTGAGTGATGMAGTAGCTCTTACCAAGATGAATGTTGCTTTTTACCTGAAAACACAGGAATGAGGAAGTCTTCTCTGATTTAAATGTATGTAGTTACAAAACAGAATAAAGCATTTATCTTGGCTTTGGTCTGAAAGGAGTTAAAAACCCTGATAATCTTTGCACTGATTTAATTGAGCTTGGGCCCTGGCTCCAAGGATAGAATGAAACTAAAGTTTTCCATTAAGATGCCAAAGAAAAGGGAAGGCTTCTGTTTTCCCAGTGAAGATTGTTTTATTGGGATGTGCCATGGAATATGTTGTTAAGTGGCAAATGAGTGAACCACAATGGGTATGAGCCAGCTTGAACTCATTACTGAAAAACCTCCTCCTGGCAACCTGCAAAAATGGATTCCTGAGAGAAAGATCATGCTCTGAGTCCTGCTGGGGACAGGAGAAAGTCAGGAAGTGCTAAAAGAACATATGAGATGTAAAAAATGTTAAGTACTGATACATGCGTATGCAAAAAGAGGCAGGCACGTGCTCTTTTTTATTTAATAATTCAATTTATTGAGATTTTGTCCAGCAGAGGAAGTAAATGTATAAAAACCGAAACCCACTCTAGATAATTTTTGTTGAAAATAAAATTCTTATGACCTCCTAGTGCTTTAACTTAGACAGTAAATATAGCATCTAAGCATCTAGCATAGATTCTAAGACTGGGTTATCACCTACCTTACTCTCACTGTCTGTATATGGTGGCAAAATTTGGAAAACATGGAGGAAGAGGTCCAATGCTTTGATATTCAAAAGTGCAAAGTAACTTCTTCAAAGGATATGAGAGAAGGTRAGCTATTCACTAGCTGSCAATATAGTGGGGAAGGAAAATGGRCTATTTTTTGGTCTGAGACCTTCAGAGTTCTGTGGCTGAAGAATTCCTATGTCCAGAAGTACCAATTTATCTAATAACAGATGCCATCCTTCCCTATTAACCTTTAATTTTCTAATATCCTCAGTCTGCCTTCCTTACAGCAAAGCTGTTACTGTTCAATAGCGAATCAGTTTGGGGGCATTTGTGACACAGTGACACACCTGACACCCAGCTCCTCCAGCTGAGCACACGAGCTCAGGCACACCCTGAGTTTGGGTCTGCAGCAGATGAGTCTGGAGCTGTGGGGTTTGGTTTAAAGGGGAAGCAAAGTCAGTTTATTTCATTCTGTTCTGCTGGTAGGGAGCTCCTCTGTGTGTGGATGTTTAGGATTAGTCATTCTCTTTATTGCAGACCATAACCACGTGCAGCAAGTGGCATTTGATAGCACGAGCTGCCTTTTTTTCTGAGTGTACAATTAACCTCAGAGTGGAAGAGAGTTTKTTGATGAGTCAGGTGCACTTCAGCTGGAGAATAGGAAGTGTAATTTCAGTGGTTTAAATCAGAATTTGTTGCAATTTTTTGCTTTGTAATCAAGACATTTTCTAATGGGATATGAGGTTTGTCATCTCATWTTTTTTCAAGTATTCACCAAACTTCTTCCATCCCTTCTTTTTCCCCAAATATGTTCATTAGGTTTGAGCAGCAAGGCTAGCCTCAACAATGATTTTACTGTTGCAGAAAGGTATACCCAAGATTTCAAGGACATGCAGAAAAAGCTTTATAAAAAGAAATACGTACCTGCACATCTACCCACTGTAGGCTTAGAAATAACATGCTGATGAATAACAAAGATAAAATAAGGCTGGGGATGGCACAGCTTCAAGGGAAATGCAAAGAACTAATGAAGGTTTCAAAGATTTTTTTAAGTTATCTCTCTGTATCTGAAAACTGATTCTCCTCATGGCTACTTGCAGGTGGAGTAACTTGAAGGAAGGCTTTTGTGTTACACCAGGTAAATTACTGGTGTAAATTACAACAGCGTGAGACCCATGGTGATTTATCTTGTGATGGCAGAGACAAATCTTATCTGAAGATTCCTGGTTCTGTAGAGGATAAAACGTTCATTTTCCTGTCATCACTCAAGGCAATAGATAGTTTTATCTAATTTTATAATCTGTCTGAACAGAGCAGTTTTGAGGCTATAAACATTATTTAAGGATGTGCTTTCTTGTATTTCTGAAACCATCATCAAGGTCTTTTCCTCAAGCAGACATCTAYTCTATAGGTCTGCTTTTGATCTTATTTTATGACTGATGGGCTTTATAGGAAGTTTTAGGGAGTTTTTATTTCAAGATCAATRAAACTGAAACACCAAAAGCAAAATGCAGGCTTCCAGCCCACCTACTCTTCCCACCACGCACTGTAACACCCCTTTTGGGACTGCTGTCACATGGAGTGCCACCAGAACATGTGCTGGGTTTGGTGGTGCAGCACAAGGCCCTGTTTAAGCAGGGATCAGAATGGAGCTGTTCTGGCCTTTTAGGTTGCTTAAAAATCTGTGTAGTAGGCCTGGTAGGATGGAGGCACAGTCAAATGTAAATATACCAATCTACACTGCTTAAAGTAACAAAACCAGGCATGCCATCCAGTACCTCASTTCTGAGGACTTGGGGTGCACTTGCAGTGCATTAGGCTGCTCGATAAGGAGAGGATTTGGGAGGCAGTTCCCTCTGTTTATGTGGTGTCCAAGCACTTTCCCTGTGTGAAATGGAGGGGAGCAGCCCCACTCGGCTGCACTCAGGCTGGGAAGAGGCTGCTCACAGAATGTGCTGTCTTTCCATGTCCCTTCTTGGGAGAAGGGAATGGAGGGGCCCTCACTGCATCACCATCACTGTCTGCTCATCCAGACCAAAAATCCGGATATAAACCTGATACAAACCCAGATTAGGATATAAACCCAGATTAGGATATAAACATGATACAAACCCAGGATGAGTTTCTGAAGACAGGCCTCTTGTCCTGGCAGAGATGTCTGCACTGGCTCAGCCCTGGACGGTGTCTCAGAAGACTTGAAGCTGTTCCAGAGTGTTAAAACAACATTCCTTCCTTGGAGGCAGCTGCATGATTGCAGCTACTACCTGTTGACTCCTGAGTGTACAGGCTTCTTTTCATTAGTGAATATCCATTATTTTATTTTATGCAACAGAGCAGCCACTTCAAAGGCAGCTTTGCTCTAGCACAGTCAGCTGTCATGTTTTATTTTCATGCTTCATGCAGTGCTGCCCAGGCACATGCCAAGAGTGGGCTTGGTTGGCCATCCTCTCCACCCCCTGTGTCTCTCAGAGCCACGTTCAGCTTTCAGTCTCCTGAGAGCATTTYCACCTAGGTGTCCTGTTTTGTGTGTGACCTTTCAGGTGTGTCATCACAGCTGGAGTGGTCCTGGGCCGGGCTCAGCCTCTGCAGGGGCAGAAYGTTCCACTCACCTTAACATGCCTGGAATCTGCCAGCATAGGAGGGTGGTGCTGCACAGCGCAGTTTGTCTGAAAAACAATTCAAACACTCAATTATTGTTGTCCTGTCAAATAAGTTTCTTGATGCCTCAGTAGAACTCCTCATTCTCATCTGCCTTCTATAGCCATTCATTGTGAGTCACTGACTCCACAAGTCAGGGTCAGCCCTGGATTCMTGTGCTTTGAAGACAGACAGACACATGCTTAGGTTCTTCATTGGCCAAGGACCAAAGAACTCAGCATTCTCTAGATTGAGCATTTTGATTTTGTTCAAGTTTTATTGGTCTGCCAGGATATGAGCTTCAACAGCCTGAGGGCTCTTGAGTGAAGTAACTGAAGTCTATTTACACGCTAACCTTTGAATTTCTCAAATTCACTTGCATGATAATTTGTTTAAATAAAAAATTGGATMTAAAAATGGAATTAAACCTTTATGATGACCTTTAGAGTAATTTGGACACATTCTCATCTTGGCTTGCTATTTAGAACTGATGCWGTTATTGATCCATGATGTGGGAAATGAAACTTTATCTGAAACTATTTTAATATTTGTGTTGAGCTGTAAGTGAGAAAAAGCTTTTTCTTGTTAGTATTTGGATGCTATTTCTGGTTGGTTGGTTTTGTTTCCAGTGTAGCTTATAAGCATAAAGAGCTGTGGGTGTGTTCATTTTTTATTTTCAAATTTGGACTCCATGTAGATTCTATCTTTGGTTTTATCTCTGGTTGTACTCTTCTTGCAAGGGGGAGGAGGATCTTGACATTTTAGTTATTAAAGAGTTTGACTCTTCARTTAAAAAAGAATAATTAATGCATTAAATATGCATATTGTATGAAACAAAGTTTCAAATATTTTTCATCCCACTTTGTTTTGAGGACCATTTGATGTTGTTGGGTTAAATTGTATTAATTAAAGCATGGATCTATGTGATGTTTAAGAAGTGGCAGTTATAGAGAAGTAGCATAAGCATCCTTTACAGTGAAAAACCATGTGATAACGTCAGCTGTGTTTGTTTTTTTTTTGGTTTGGTTTTGTTTTTTTTGGCCTTGTGACACAGAAGAGGTCCCAGATTTTATTTCAAAAATATTCTGAGTTAGGACTGGTCAGTCAACATAAAATTATAGATGTAATTGAAATGTATGTGAGGGTGTCACCAAACGATTCCCAGGAGAGTCAAAATAAAAAAGTGGGAGAATCACTTACATTGTGCTTAAATCTGTTTTTAAAATGTAARTAATAAGTGTGACACTAGCAAATCTGAACCCATCTATTGACGAAAAMAGTGTGCCTTGTGATTTCATGTTGTTTACACAAGGAGATTTCCACATGCTACATCGTCACTCTTTAGGTCTGAGCAATGACCTTGTGTGATCTGTTAAATAGCTGAAAAACACACTGTGATAAGGCACATTAACACTGTGTAATGTGGACACTATTGCTAATAAATTGAGGAGCACAATTYATCAAAACTCTGTGTGTGTGTGTCTTTGGCTGGTGCCAGGGAGAATTTAAAAAAAGAAAAAGCCCTCCTCCTATTTTTTTTTAATGGAAAATGAAATCTTTTTCAATCAGCATTCTTGAAGTGTGGCATTCCTTTCTAAAAGAACCCATTCAGCACATTGGAGGGGCTCTGGGAGTTCCCTGCTGTCCCTGTGTGGGATTAGAGTGTTTCTATTTACAATTCATCAACTTGATTCAAATCARAGCCAGACTGAATCTCAACTCAGTGAATGTTCTTCAACATCTCTGACTAAACGGATCTCTTTTACCCTCGAACAGAGCCCCGTGTGCTTTGCTGTTACACCTCCAGTCAAAAGACTCCTWTTGATAATGTTAGAATTCCAGAACAGCAGCTAAAAATCTCACCTAGACCAGCATTAGCAGGACTTGATGTTCATTGCATTTTCAAATCAAAATGCTGCTGTTGGGATATCAAAATATATGTGCCTTGTTAGTAAGAACCCAGCCCAAAACATCAACGTACRTGCACGTGTCAGTGTCTGAAACGAACCTTGGACAGCTTCTCATTGTGGGCAGCAGAATCTCCTGGTGAAAAATAGTATTTATTAACTCCTTTCCCAGTCATATTATTTATTAAATCCACATTGAACATGTTTGCCTGCAGAATAAAATTATTTTGGCTATACAACATAACAATGAGCTAGTCYGAAACAATTCTAAACAAAAAGGTGAAAAAAAAAGCTACTTTTAATAAAAGAAGCCAGATGCTGACTTCAYGTATTCTGGGTGGAGAAACCCCATGTAAATTCCATGCTCCTCATTGATTCCCCTCAGTGAAATTATATCTAGTGTTTTGATCCAGTGCAATTTTTAATGCACTAACATCTCTTGGCTCGAGAGGCTCCTTATTCTTTCCAGACCAATAAATCTGTGACTGCTGCACTAGGTTGGTTTTAGTGTTTTTGGCAGTACAGTAACTCATGTTGTCTATTGATGATTTCTTTGGGTTTTTTAGTACCTTCTGACATATTCTCTTCATTCAGTACATCTACTAATAAAAGAAAGTGATGTCTTGTTTTGTTTTCATAAATTTTGAAGTGTATTTTTAAGTAAGAATACTTTAACTGTTTAGGTCCYGGTGAAAAAGAGACCATAAGCAATAAGATAATATTACAGTGCTGTTAAGTTGCAGAGTTTTAAACACAGGTATGACAAATGTGTGATATGGCCATGATTTAAATCTGGTAGCAGAGATCTGTGCTGTTCCTGTAGGCTCTGATTCTGCAAACACAGTGCTCTTGAAGGCAGTTAGAAACACGCAGATAAGTCCTCAGATTTAGTGAATGTCTGTTCCTATTGTTGTCTRCTCCAATCCCAGTTTTCAGTTAAAACGTGTTCTCCTCTAAACTGGGTGAAGTTATTGGATGGCAGTGGACAGAGTTGGCTTTCACACTTTTTTTTGTATGGGATGTCTTGAAATAAAGGTGACAAGGTTGTGTAAGGAATGCTCAGAAAGAACTCTGCTCAGAAATGCTCAGGGGAATGTTTTTAGAGCTTTACCTCTCCCAGGTGTTCTGTGTGCCATGTCAGTGATGTGCATCTTTAGTGTAGGTCTTCCAGGTCAAATTCCATGGCMGTGAAAAACGGAGCTTTCCAGCCGCAGAGAAGTTTTTGGCTGTGTGTTTTCAATTGTGTGTGCAGAGGATAGAGTGTCAGGAGTGCAGTTAGAATCACATGGAGCACTCCAGATTTRTTGCATTTGCAAGTGGCTGTTCACAGCAACGTTATGGGATAGTGGCTTTTGAGGCAGAGGAAGGGTTGCACGACACTTTGCGTCTGCAGGGAAAGAGGAGAAAATCCCCAATCTCCCTAGTGAAGATTTAGATAAAATAGATKAAATTATGTTTCTGAAGGTGAACAGTCAATGGTAGATGAGATCTTTTAGAAGAGGAAAAAGTTGCTGAGGGAAGAGGAGCTTGGACTCTGTGGGAATTGAGGGCATTGCAATTTGTAGAAGATGGGAAGGATTTTTCTACTGCAGATGYAGAGGATTGTGGAGGGGAAAATGAAGGGGGCTGGAAAGATTCAGTGTGTGTGTTAATGATGTCCCTGAAGAGGAGATCAGCAGTAATCTCATTCTCCTCATTCAGAAACTTCTTATTCAAGAGCAGAGCTTCGTGACAAGGAGATTTTGGAGGGAAGGTGCTGACTTCTGAATCTTGGGATTTTGATAGGAGTCTAAAGGATTTAGGCTCTTCTCTTTTAATAGGAGCAGCTTAAGTAGTAGYCTGGTGAATACTTCACCTTGATTTCAATTGACATAATTTAATTTCATCCTTAAAAGATAATTCTGTGCGTATGGAGGAGAGAATATTGTCAGGATCTAGTTTGGGACCAGCAGTGCAGTGCAGCCCAGAGGTGATAGACAAGCTAATCCATCAAGGCAAAGATGCCCTGAACAAAACTAGGGTTTTCTAATGAATCTTTGTCCCAAGAAAATTTTTGCTTGACTTTGATTTGAATACTGATAATACCATAAAGTCTGGACTGCAGTGTTCGTTTTCATGGATCTTGCTTTCTCACTTTCCTTTTCGGAGGGCTTAGCGGTTTCTATGCAGAAAAAGGAAATCAAGTGCCCTTATTGATATGATCTCGTGACTCTAAAACGAGGAGTAATCCATATTGGAAAACGGAGATTTTCAAAGTTCTTTTGTGTAGTAGAAGTTACATTGTGGCARTAAATGCTGCAAGCTGTCAGCGCAGCCAAATGCGTGTGATGATTCAAGGATTATGTGTATTCTGTATATCTTGCAGAGCATGATTTATAATGGGCAATACTTTTCAAAAAAAGAGAGTTCATTTTTCAGTATAATTTTTCTTGTTTCTGTAAAACTCGGATGTGTGCAGTGGTTCTAAATGGACCAGCACTCCCCTGCAGCATGACCATTTTCCCTGCTGCCAAAGTCCCATATTTCTGTTTTAATAGCCTATAGAAATTGAACTGTTCTTCACTTTACACCTCATTTACTTTATGCAGTGAATCACTCAAAGCAGCAAAACTGAAAAGTAATGAGCCATTCCCATGATTTTTACTGAAATTAAGACTTCAGAACGGTGCTGTTAGTTTCTTGTGATGGTGAGTTGAATGCCTTTCTAATCAGAACAATAAATGTTAAGAACAAAGTGCCCAGAGAAAGGGAAGGGAGCTGGGGAAGGGTCTGGAGCAGCAGGGGGTGTTGGGGAGGCTCAGCCTAAAGAAAAAGAGCTCAGGGAGGACCTTCTCACTCTCCACAACTCCCTGAGAGGAGGCTGTGGCGAGATGGGGATCAGTCTCCTACCAAGTAACAAGAGACAAGAGGAACTGGCCTTAAGTTGTGCCAGAGGAGCTTTAGGTTGGATATTAGGAAACATTAATTCATGGAAAACATTGTCAAACATTGGAACAGGTTGCACAGGGCAGTGGAGGGATTTAGAGGACACAGATGTGGCACTTGGGGACATGGTTCAGTGGGAGAGTTGGCACTGCTGGGTGGAGCACCAGTGGTTGGACTTTGATGGTCTTAAAGGTCATTTACCACCTAAACAATTKCATGACTGTAGGGCATTAAAAGCTGCAGATGCTTAAGCAATGCTTTACCCTTCCTTACAGCAGGAAAGTGTGGCTGCCTTGCTGCGGGAAAGGAGAGAACTCCCTCAGCAGCCTTTTGTTGATAAACTTTGAACATTTTGGAAGAGCAAGCTGGACTTTTGGCCATAYATAATTATGGGCTAACAAATATATTTAAAGAAATTAATGAAGACTCTGGTGAAAATAACTTCTGGTTCTTGCCTCTTCATGTGGAAGCAGGGTTCTTATTATAGGCAGAAGCATCTGACACTAGAGATTGCTGGCTGTTGAATGGGTGCATTTGGGAAGCTGTTGTTAAGAATCACAGTCTGTGACCAAGACCCACAGAGTACTGATTAAGTGCAGAGATTTTACAAAGGAGATGTGTCCTGTGTGGTAATTCTGGTAGTCTTTAAAKGATAAATAGGGTTTTTTATATAAATAAGTATATATCTAAAGGAAAAGATTAAAATGGCTGTAGATGGATACAGAACTGACCCCACTACTAATGCAGTTCATGTTGTGTTTTCTGCCTAGTTCACTCATACACAGCCTGCTCTTCCTGCCTTGCAGAGTGGGCTTTCATATTAATCAGAAATTTCCAACCCGAAGGATAAAGCCTGAGATGGGAGATTGGCTTAGTAATTATGCAGTTGGAACTCTTTATTGCTCCACAGCGCAGGAATCTGAGAGAGCATTCATGTTACACTGCAGGCRTCAGGGCTTGTAGCTACCCTGAAAAAGGGCTGAAAGTTCACATTTTCACTTGTCCAGAGGGTTGAGTTTCAAGTAATTTGTCCCCCACCAGACATATTCTAGTTGAGAAAACTGTCAGTGTTCTACAATTTCAGGCAAGGATGTATGTATTGGTATGAGAATAGTTCTGAGTATATGAAGTGTCAGATACTGCTTTATTTTCAGAATAGCATAAGGGAGTTATGAGTTACATGAACAATGAGTGTGTTCTTTCAGCTTTTTGCAAAAGGTAGATTGACTTTTAAAATAGTTTTGTGTTCAGTTATTCCAAATTCATATTCCAGTGGGTAATGAAAGTAAACCAATCTTCTTTTCCTTTATGGAAGAGATTATTTGACTGCTTCGGGTGCTAGAGATGTGTTTYAGTGATCAGAAGTCTATTCCTTTGTGCATTCTGACCTGTATGGCTATAACTTGGAGTTTTTCCTGTAGAAGCTGTAATAATATTTTTGTAGTTGAATTAAAGGCAAACCYTCATAAAGTGGTTTAAATCCTAGAACAAGAAAGGCTTTTTCCTGCAGCATTGTAGGCTTTATTGGCCATTTGTCTCCACTGGTAGGCTTTCCAAACACCAATTTTGTATTTGGAATTGTGAAGAGAATTTTTCTGTTCACAGTTTAATCTTGCTCTGACATCAACTACAGCCCAGTTATAGGAAGATATGTAACAGTATTCCCTGAAATCCCAAAAAGTGTACTGAGGAAATATTTTGTCTCTTTCTTTGTGAAAATAAAGAGACCTCTATACACAGAAACATGGGGAATGAGTATTTTTGTAGTCATTAAGAGATAAGAGGATGAGTYATTAAATTATGTTTATTTCTTAAACATGGTACTCTGAAATAAGTGAAAAGTGAACCATGCTCTAGTGTTCAAACAAATGCAAACAAATTTAGCATGACTAATCTCAGTTAATTCAGTGACATATACTTAATATTTGTGTGTTTGCAGCATTTGGGCCTTTTGATAGCCACCAGAATCCTTAACACCGCTAGGGAAGCCTAACCTTTGTTAGGCTTTGTTTCTCTTCATAAGGTTTAAATGGGAATATCTGATATAAWATGTTCCCATACTTAACATTTACTMTTAAAATCGTCATTTAATGTTGCTGATGCTTGTGACCAAAGAGCCAGCTTTTGTGTTTGATTATATTTGGGAGGAAGGTCTATTTTGTGTTATTAAGTTGGAGTCTGTTCCACAGGTGAGTGAGATAKGAAATATGCACGAGTTTTGATAAATTTGTCAAAGCAAAAATAGTTTCTTTCAGCTCATATATAAACAGAAACAAATGTGCAAAAGCTCAATCTTAAAATATTTGTTAAGTAATATCTTTTCAGTTTTGGTAAAGCAGCTTTAAATTATTGGATAGAGTGCAGGATAGAATTTGTAGTGGTGTTAATCTATTGACAGAGTGTTGTAAGAGAGAGCAGGAGGTGAGTACCTGACTTTGCCCTTTCAGGAAACATGAGCACCACCTGGAGTAGGAAGCCCTGGGATGGAGTAGGTACAGTGAGTATCTCTGTGGGCTTTAATTAAATAATCCCAGGGGGATTTTGTGCTTGCTGGATATGTGTAATTAATGAAGAGTTCAAAGTGTTTTTTCAGGGTGATTTTTCAGTAGTGACAGGTATGAATTATGATTAAAGTAGATAATATTGAAATTAATTCCAGTTTTTGTAATACAGAGGTAGCTTTAGAGGATTTTTAATCTCTAGTAATTATTTGAAAAYTTGGGATTTGTGTAGAGTAATGCACTCAGGTAAAGTACCTAAGCAATCCAGCATGGCCTAAGTTTTTACTTGCTTTGAATTGTGTGCAGAAATTTGGTCTAAAAAATCCATTCCTCAAATATCCATAATGTATGCAGAGATGTMATGGGCTAAAAGCAATGACAGAAGGTTCTCAAGAGATCATTTGTATTCTCTAAATTAAATACAAGCCTATAGAATTTGACACAAGCTAAAGCAAAAATTAGGAGAAATCAGTCTGTGCTGGTACAGGGACTCAGTGCTCTTTTTCCTTTAAATAATGCACTTCAAGTTGTRCATGCAGCTTATTTGAGGGAGACTTAAGTACTTACAGTAGCTCAATAGGAGATGGTTGTATACATATGGGTTTGATAAATGGGCATGAATTAACAAACATCCATTCCAGAGTATCTGTTCTTCATAATACTTATCCGTGAGACTGAGACTGTAAAATGACTGAAGTTCAAACATTCAGGGGATTCCCAGAAAAACAAACACTGCTGCTTCTTCCAAATATTCCCATCACAGTGTTGTTTTCCARCACTCCGTTGTGTTCCAACACAGCAGATGTTTAACAAAAGGATTGAAAGTGTTGTTCTTCACCAGTGATACTGTGCAATGAGGTGCATTTCCAAAATCTTGTCTTAAACCATTTAATCGACTACAAATCAACAAGTGAATGTGTCTGATAGCCAGGATTTTTGATGAAAATTGAGCCTTTCAGAAAGACTTCTCTAGATGTATTACATCCTTTTAACAGTGTGTAAGAAAATTTCAGGTGCTGGGAGGGCTGAAAGCAGTCCCTGCACAAGTCCAGGCTGTGGTTCCTTTGGGTTCTGAGCCCTTGGCACCCTTGAAAAGAGCAGTTCTGTTTCCTGTCCCTGGAGTGCTGGTTCTGGTCTCTGCATTTCCTCTTCCACTGGAAATGTGCTGGTGTCTGTGCACAAACCTCTTACTGAACTGGCAAAAGCTTCTCTTGAAGCTGCACAGGGACAGTGGAGAGGTTTGCTGTGGCCTGGGACTTGTCAAGGGCAGACAGAGCAGTATCCTGAAGCCCTGGTGTAGATGTGCAGTGTGCTGGGAGTCCCTTGCCAGGAGCTCCAGGCGGGTCAGTCAATTATCAATGTGGTGAGTGTTCCCTCAGAAGGTTGAGATGCCATGGCTGATGTATTTTGAATTTACTGTGCGCTGTGCTAAATTCTGTGTCCAAAGCCTTAATCTGTTGAGGTAAAACAGTTTGAACTAATTTTTCTAATTTTTTTTTCTAGCATCTAGTCAAGTTTCAGATTTGACCTACGTGAGGTTTTTTAAGAGGGTTTGGACTCATAAAATCTTATCGCTAATAAAAGACGAGCCAGGAGCCTCATTAAAATTATTGCCATGGCCACAAGGCAGATTCTCAGGCAAAGCTCACATAAGCTCCTGCTTATTTTGGAGCCAGCATTTTTTCCTGAAATACTCAATATGATCCTGAAARCCAGGATGCACCAAGGAGGCTGGTAGGATTTTCTGTCTATGGTCTTGAGGAATTTCCTAAATCAGTGGGTATGGAAATTCATTTTAGATATCAAAATTGATCTTAAAAGTTCATTTTCATTTCAATTGTGGCAGTTAAATCTAAAAGAATGTTCAATGATATTTTTAAAAACACATTTTTTTGCTCCAGATAATACTGAAGTAATAGTTTTTAAAAGTATAAGATTCGATGCCACTTTAATACCTGTAATTTTATCCCAGCTACTGTGTATTCTTATGAAACACACACACACTTTTGTGTGAGGAGGTGAGTGAAATATTTGYTTTTTAACACTTTTAGGATAAGGGCCTCAGTTCTGAATGTTGTCAGCTTTTGATTATTCCAGGTGGTAAAAAGGGTAAGTTTATAACCCAGATACAACAGATTATTCAAAACATATGTAGCTGAGGTTGTGAGAACATCCACTGAGGGTGTAATGGAGAGGAGAGAGGTCAGTGACACTTGCCTGTGGTTCAGAGATCTCTCAGCTGGGACTGACCTGAGCAAGTCAGTCTGGCAGCACGGCGACAAAATAAATGCAGCTGTATTGCTTCCAGACACGAACTGTCTCGTGCTGAGTGAACTTGGGTGTCATTCTACTCCTGGCACGAGGAAGCTGCAACCGTGAGGAGTCACAAAAGGATGATTGAAAACCAAATTTTTCCTCKGTTGAAACTTAGAATTTTTATGGAGGTACCTCATCATGAGCTGCAGGATGAAATAGAAGTCAGTTCTTTGCAACAGTTGAACTTGATTTGCCAGCCCATCACTTTTCTAATTAGTTTTTTGCAAAGCTTCAAAATAATTGAAAGCAATAATTTGAAGTTATGTAAGTATCAGTGGATTGAAATCAGCATTTAAAGTCATTTATGTTAAGTATTTTGTTCAGACCAGGGCGTGCAGCCACTTGAACTGCAGCATTTGGTTTGCAGAGTGCCCTGGTTCCCAGGGAGTGGGTTAAAATYTCCTTTGCAGGCAGCCTGCAGAGCTGGGGTGCTGCACACGGGCGGGGTGGGATGGGAACACTCATTCCCTTGGTGGAGAAAGTGGGAGCTGTAGCTTCCAACGTGTTCTCTCAGCTGGAGTCAGCAGCACACACTGCTGTGCAGGGCCAGCATTGCTTCTTTCATCAAGAAGATTTTCAAGTCATGACTTTTAAATACTGTTTTGGGAGAGATACCTGAATTCTTTCAGCTTTTTGATTGCACTGACAAGAATTCAGTTTGTTTTAGTTCTTTGCTTTTTGCAGTAGAGGTTTGCCAAGGTTGTGTTCTGTATGCACGGATGAAATTTAGTGCTGTCTGCCCTTTTTCAACCCCTCAYAAGAATATGTGCTTGGTTTGGCAGTTGTCACTGCCCTGTGTCTCTATCCTATTCTCTTGCTTTCTGCTTCTTTATCTCTGTGAATCTTTTTCGTTGTTTTCCCTGTTATTTGTCCTGTGACAGCTCCAGCTCAGCCTATCCAGTATCAGCCCACGGTCCTGTTCAAGACAGGAGGTTCTGTTCATGGTTTTGGTACCCAGACATTCACAAGCTCCAGCATCACTGCTGCACACCATGGACAGGAGAATAAACTCTTGAAGCCTGTGTGTAGATGTGGTAATTGTGAGCGCTTCAGAGTGTTGGCAAGGTTCTTCTTTATTGCCATGGAGGCTGGGAATGTTGTAAAAATGGTTATATATTGAAAAATGAGGATTATGGCACAAAACCCATGCTCACAGGAGCCATATTCTCCTGAAACTTAGGGCTAATTAAACACAAATTTTGATGAATTGTCAAAATCAGCTGAAATAATTGTGGGATTAGTGTCTAATTGGTGCATGTCCCATTATTGCTGTTTGTGGTTTGATGCAGACTGCCTGCAGCAGCCTCCTTTCAAACACCTGTAAGCAGAGCTGCATGTCCTGGTGACGTTCCTGCCCACAGAATGAACAGCATTTCATTATATTGGTTTCCAAACAAATTCTGGATATGAGCAGTGCCACTAAATGGAGCTGCAGGGTCATGTGCCTGGTGTCACGTTGTCCATGGGRTAATGTGACAGTGTTCAGTGAGGAGCCTGAGATGAGCAGGGTGACACAATGGAGGAGATCACGTAGCTGTTCATGGCATGAGCTCACTGYGTGACACGGCTTCATGGCCCACAAAGACATTCTTTCACACACACCATCTGCTGTGTTTCCTAAATTGCAGATTCTGGCAGTGCCCTGCCAGTTGTGGAGGAAAAACCAAACAGAGCCCCCGACATCAAAACCAAGGCACAGCGCCTAGTGAGGGAAACAGTGTAAAACTCAGGAGCAGCATTTCTGSATTCAGAACACACTGAGGTGTGCAGAGGGGCCACCTTAAAGGAGGGGATTGGTGAGCTGGGTGTCCCCACAAAATACCTCGGTGTTTCACACCATCCACTGCAGTGTGTGGCCAAAAGCTGGCCCCTCATCTGGTGCAGATCAGCCTTGCACCCCAGAGATCAATGCTGCCACTGAGMTCTGCACCCAGCCTCTAAAGCTGCATCCACATTTGTTCTGGTAATTAGAGAGAAGAAATACCTTTCTATGAATCATAATCTCATCATCTTTGCCAAGGCTACAGCTGAATTAATTGTGCATTATTGATGTAATTAGCTTAATTAGATGATTGGTTTTGTTTATGTTATACTTCAGACACAGTACAAATGAAAAATATTTTTAAAYTTGGCATGCTTCCAATACATTTTATTTAACCTTCTCAGCTTTCAAAATATTCCCTTTTTCCATCTAAGAACTACTATTTTTCTGTCTTTAAACCCTTTATTTACAACCTGCCTTAAGTGYGTGTTAAATTGGGGTCTTTATTACTACTAATGTTGATCTTTCATTGTAAACCCTTAGGAAATCCAAGTTGCATTTTTAACCCTTTTTCAAGCTATCAACATGCAACTCTCTAGACACTTGTGAATGAAAGAGTTTTATTAAGTAACTTATAAGAACTGTTGTAGAACCCCCTAGGTCATTTGTTAAAGATTTGCTGTGCTTGTCGTTGGTGATGGGAAAGAGTGATATGATGCTGAGAAATGCTGGAGGAGGAAATTAAAAGTTTATTGTTATGTGGATCTGTTAGGAGTGGGTCATGTGGAGGTCTAAGATCAGTTTGAAGTGAAGCACCCCAACCAAGGTGATTTTTTTTTTTTTTTTAACGCAATGAATGCTTCTCTCCCCTTCTCTCCTATAATAGGAGAGTATGATCTGTAGAACAGACAGATATACTGTATTTACACAACACTGAGATAAAATCTGGTAAATATAAGAAATACAAATGGTAATGGGTTCCCAGAACATTAATTTGGTAGCATTTCACATCATCTGAACCATGTTTTATCAATTTTACAGCGTGAGCAGGAATATATCGTGCTCTGCTTCAGATCTTTAACATTCCTRTTGCTTACCTGGAGCTGGGTGGAGCGACATAGCCCTACTCTCAGTGCTATTTAAATATTCTTCTCTGGCATAATCAAACTGTTTAGGTACTTTTATTTTTTGTGCTGGGGTGGAGTTCATCCTTCAGGACTTGAATTGTGAGTTATGCCAGGTGCACTGTAAGGAAACAGATTATTAATCTAAAAAGGGAACAAGCAGCAGTGAACCATCCTCTCTAGTGGAGATTTTGTGAAATTCACTGGCCTTAGGGTGATCCCAGTGCTGATGGTGTGTGTGCCATTGTCCAGTCCAAGGAGCAGGGGGTTCACCCCAGCYCCAGGGGATGGAAAASTCTCACCCTGCAGTGGGATGGGTTTCTTGCTGTGGTCTGGCTCCGTAGCTGCCTCACCCACAGCTCTGGCTCCAGCTGGATTCTGGATTACAGCTTTGGGAKTTTAGGATAGTTGACCCTACTTTAATGATGCTACCAGACAGCTGAGCAGTTGTTGTAATCGAGTCTGGCTCCCATTAATTTACTGAGGACAAGATTTTGTGACAAGTAAAGTCTATATGGGATTAATTATTAAATGTGAAGTTTTTTTTAAAATGGGCCTACGGGAATTAAGTGCCAGGTTTCATTAGTCAACTTTTAAATAATCCCACCAGAAAAGCATAGATGAGTCTCTTTTCTTAAATTTTCTCAAAGACTATGAATTCAATTGCGGAATAGCATCTCTTCAAAGAATTTTCAGCTCTTTCTGCTTGACACTTGCTTTACACACAAGGTCTTCGAGTTTTTTCTAATCAAAACATTCAGTTTGATAGCAGGAAATAAAACACCTTTGCTATTGTATGCATTGGTACAACTGAAAGCAAGAGAAAAAAGTRCTCGGTGATGAAAAGTGGTGACAGGCCTCCTCCAGATGGGGAGAGAGGAAAGATAGGGTCAGGATGAAATGGGCAATGACTCATTGCCACACTGATAATGCAAGATAAATGAAGGAAAAATCTAATTTCTAGACTGAAATCATTGAAGTTAGAGAAGAGTTGGATTTTTTGTGCCTCATTAAGTGAGGGRAAGAAGGCAGGATGCAAGTGTAAGCAGTACAATTAAAATGAAAATTTATCAAATGTGTTARGAAGTTTCTGGATTCCCCATCCAGTGTTTCCAGGTTGGTTTTTTTTGTGGTTTGCAGAAGCCATTTCAGTTATGACATAATTAGTGTCAGAGCAGTGAATTTCAGTCCCTGAATTCCTGTGCTCCTCAGCCTGGCTGTGGCACCACAGCAGGGGAGACAGGCCAATGCTGGCAGCAGGGCATTCCCTTTCCCAGCTCAGTCAGCCTCACCTGGAGCAGCTATTGYCGTTTACACCTGCAGCTTCATTTTTTCAGGAGATTAGTTCCATTTGTTTCTCACTAGACTTGTCACAGGTAACTTTTGTGAATCCAGCAGTTATGAGAAAGACAAATCCAGTGTGGAGCTGGTTGAGGGAATTCACTCCTGGAGTCACCTCCAGCGTGTGTGGRTTGTTTTATTGTTGGGTTCTTCCTCACAGTACTCACAAGCAGGTCAACCACAGATGGGAGGGAGATCCTTTTCTTCTTCATGGGCTTTTTGGGGTTAAAGACCTCCTGAAATTGGAGGAACCATCTGGTCTGAGGAGCTGCCCAGCAAAGACCAATAGGTAAGGTGAGGATGCTCACTGTACTGTTTTAAAAATTGGTAACTGATTCATTGTAGTTGACCCTTGTTTCCAAGATACATTTTGATACAAAATTAAAGCCAGAAGWCATTACTGGGTCCCTTACACCAGATTTATTTTTGTTTTCCAGAGTGATGTTTTTATCACTTTTCCATGGATGACCAAAGGGGGAATGAGTGTTCTGTGCCAAAGAATTATCTTTTGTGAAACTCTTAATTTACTCACTAGATTGCTTTTTTGGTTTCATAATAAAATTCCAAAACCTTGCAAAGCCTTAAAGTAATTTAATATGGATTTTAAGGGGAAGAAAAAGGGTGGAATACTTGAAATAAATATGGTGGTATAAGAGCACTGTATATATCCAATTGGATTAGTCCAACTAATCCAGTAGGAATTAGAAAAGATTATATATTTGTTTGGACCCATTCATGGATTAGCCTGACCAGTTGAGGTTGATCAAATTAGACATTGTTCTGCTAATTGGTCCTTCCTACATAACAGATGGACAATATTCACTTTAATTAGAACATAGCCTTTTGGTTACCATTTTAGAGTATCAGCTGGGCTTCCTCTAACAGAAAACCAAGAAGATTACAGAAGATATGCGTTTGGAAAACATTAGTGAAATCTTCATGAAATTCATGAGAATTGAAGTTCTTTTGTGCGAGATGATTCTTTCTTTTTCTGTCAAGGGTGCTTAGAATCTATCCTGGCTCCTTAATTTAGTCTAATTCTCTAGTGTGAAAAACACATGAGTTTACGAAATATTAGTATTTCAATTAAAAAYGCTTGTAAATCTCAGTACTCTGGAACATTTTCCCTAGTCTTTTAGGTAGTAGGACTGCATTTTTTGACTGGCTGACTGGTCAAAATTAGTTTC
This sequence comes from Malurus melanocephalus, assembly GCF_030028575.1. Lineage (NCBI taxonomy): Eukaryota > Metazoa > Chordata > Aves > Passeriformes > Maluridae > Malurus > Malurus melanocephalus. The sequence continues at coordinate 117,171 of NW_026623452.1, forward strand.
TGTCAAACCCCAGCACTTGAAAAAAATACATATTTCTATATGATTCAAACAGATGAAGCAAATTAAGAAGCATGTGTTGTATCTGACAAACCAGGATGGTGCACATGGGGCACCGGGGGGCTGCCAGTAGAACCTGAGCTGTGCTTTAATTGTGGTGGTCATTGTCACTTGCTGCTCAGGGATTTTGTGTCAGCCTGTGCTTGAACAGTCAAGCCCTGCTCTCAGGCTGGGCTCTGCTCTGCTCAGGGGCTGTGCTTGGGTTCTGTATGAGCTTTGTCTGCCAGACTCTTGGCCCTGAGTTTCTCTGACTTCTGTCCTCCATGTGATGTTCAGGCCCTTGTATTTGTTCCTGGTTTCACCATTKCTGCAGACTTTGGCCATGGCATCCTGGGTTATGAACTCAGTGGGTAAAATCCCATTGTGTTGTGTCAGGAGGTGGGGAAGGTAACCAACCAATGCTTTGAAATGTGCTTCTTTCTTTGCAAATTTCTGTGACCCTCAGTGTGTAAACATTCGGTAGCTTGCTTTGAGTACTGTCCACTTGTGGTTTTGCAGAGGTAATTTATCTAATGGGATTTTCAGCATAGCCTAAAAATAATTTAAAAAAATTTAAAATTCCTTCATTTATGTGCCTATTCAACATGATTAACTCCTCGTAGTACCAATAAGCATTGTGTGCATACAGGGCCCAGTTTTCATTTTCTTGACAGCRAATTGACATCCTGGGACCAATTCTTTCAGTCATAACTCTGTTTTTACTCAATCGTCATTCACAAGAGCTTGACTAATTTCAGTGGGGAATGAATGACTGGCTGTGCATTAAGTAAAAACTGGCTGAGCACCGCTGGGATTAAACCACTGGGATTAGTAGGAGCTTGTAAATGGMAGTTGTGTCTCATTAACTTGGTAATTTTGAAGCTTTTCTCACTCTTGACAATTCTCTAGTGCAGGTGTAGGTTTTTGAATAGTGAACTTGAAGGCATCTGATAATAGACTTTTTCTTATTTAAACTTTTGGACTCATGAAATGGGTTCATCAATTCTCGTTTCTCGCCCTCCTTCCAGTTTTCTGTGAAACTATAGAAACTTGTGCTGTAGAGAGATGTGTCTGGGAAATTCTCATTTGTGCTGTTCTAAAGAGTAGAAATCACATCACATTCTTGGAACATGTTTTCTGTGTGGGAGAGAGCTTTACCTGCTGCCTGTGTCAGATTTTATACAGGAGAGCGAGGCTCAGGATGGCATCAACAGTTTTTAATACAGTGGTTTTTGCTGGTGTAGTCTGGCAGCTGCATCTTTAGGGCCATCCAAARCTCTTGTCCCATTTCTGGTAAGGATTTATTATTATGGGGGCTCTTCCCCTGGGCTTCCTGTGTTGTGTGGAGTTTGTGTGTGCCTTACCCCTTCTCTGGATGTAGTCCCTGAGTTGCTGCCAGTTCTGCCTGAAATAAACTGATTGTGTTTAGKCTAAATAAGCCAGGCTGGTTTCATTGAAGGAGGTGTGTGTTTCTTATATTCAGGAKCCTAGAATTGCAATTGCAGATTCCCTTATTTGTGATTTGAATGGTCAGTGGTTTAAAATTCTCAGGAGGCTCAAAGGAAGCCAACTGTTTTCACCAAGGAATTTCAACTTGCATATACAAACACATATTTTTCTGGCATCTGTCAGACTGCCTCAGTGACTTTTAGCCCATCATTTAACTGTTTTTAACAGTTGATTTTGTTTGGTTTTGGTTTTTTTTGGTTTTTTTTCTTCTGCAGAGATGCTTATTCAGAATGTCTTAGGTGATTCTTATTTGCAGGTACAATTTGTGAAGTGTAATGGTTGGAGGTAGGTGAAGTGTTAACAAACATCCCACAGCCAGCATGCACCGTCCTGCTTGGGAGTTGGTCCTTAGGATAAAGTGTTTACAAAACCCCAATAACTCCTGTTGAATGTTTTAAGCTTTGTCATTGAGGAGGCAGAAATGTTAGTGAGAAATTAAAATAACCAACAATAGCCAACACCGACCACTCAGTTTCCTGAGGAGAAAAAAAAGTAACTGGGATTTTAAAACTGGCTCAGTTTCACTTGGGAGTGGGCAGAAAGGAGCTGAACCTTTTGCTGCTCCTGGTTTATCAGCTAAAGTGAAGTACAAGATCTGTGCAGTGACTTAGATTTCAATTTTTCATTCTCTGCTTTCCTTCCTACTTGCGTCTCAAGTGCTGAGGAGGAAATTAAATCCTGAACAACAGTGGATTTGTACAGGAGAAACTATATGACCATAGGGAAAAGAACCTTAATTGAAGCGATGCTGTTCCTAGATTTCTCTGTAATGCCTGTGATGAATCTTTCATTTTTCACATTTTGTTTTACTCTGTTATTCTTTTGTGGCAGCAGGTTAATTGCTAGCCTGTCAGTAGAAAAATATCTCACCTGTCAGGAAGCTGGTGGTGGGGGAATAAGGCTGCAGAAAAAAGAAAAGAAAGCTCGGAATACAGTTTCYTATCTATACAGTAGCTGATTCCAGTGAAACTACAGAATTTTTGGAAGCATTTGAGGAGAAATTGACCTCGGGTTTTATATCTTAAGTGTGTGCTGTTCAGTCCAAATCATGGTAGTACTCACAAACACRTTCAGTTGTGTGCACGTGAGTATTCTCTTGGGGCTCAATAAGGCGAGCTATAAATAAATGAGGATTGCTTAATTTCTTAAGCAGTTCTTAATGGCCTAATTTCTTAATTCCTTGATTAAGATTGCTTTTTTATGTTACAGTTTGGGACTGTATAATGTCGATGTTTATAGTAAGCAAACATTGTGAACTCAAAAATTGTTCATTGACAAATAGTCAGCATTGAGTAGAAGGGATTTTGCTACGTAGTAGAGACCTGAGCTGAGAGATGGAAAAGACCTATTTTACCCCAGTTTTAAAGAAATGCAAACCCTGTTGACCTCAAGGCATGACTTGTGTATCAAAGGAAGTAGAGAAAGATAATGGAAATGTGTGGGTAAATCAGTGCTAGAACTGTGATGTGGGAACAACCTCTGCAGGCTTTGCCTTCTGCCAGCAGAGATAACAGACACCTCATAAAATGCTCACTCGTATTCACTGTGGCCAGATCAGAATTTCACACTTGCCCTCAAAAACATCTTTCCTTATGTGGTACTGGAGTCAGATTTCCAGTCAATCAAGTACAGATGTGGCCATACTGCTGGGAATCTTTGGGAATGCTCCACCAGCAGGATCTGCTGCTTTTGGTACAGTTGTTTGGCTCTGGATAACATGAAAGGATCTGTGACCTTGTTCCTGTATAAGATTCCTCTGAAGAAACAGTTATAATCAGTTAATTTTAGGGGATAGCTTTTTCCATGCTGATGTTTGGTCCTCTCTGAGTATTTTCTATATAATGGTTCATATTTTGTTGCCATTTCTGTAGTCTTGAAAAAGTTTTTGATACTAGCAGGAAAAAAAAGATTGGTATATCAGTTTATTTATTATTAGAAGATGAGTTTAGTTCTGTATTCTTTGAATGAAGATTTTAAGAAATGCCTCAAGAAAGAAATAGAATTTTTAAAGATATTACACTTTTTTCCCCCCAAAGCCAGTTTTGCTTTTTTGCCAATTCCTGAGGATGATGATAATGTTTGAAATCCGGGGCTGAACTCCGAGTTAACACCACCATTCCTGTGTTTGGAAGCAAATGTCCTGTTGCTGGAGTCCCAAATATTTTGGGAAATGTAATTTATTACCARTGTCTAGGCCAATAGCACAGCAGTGACTTTTGAAATGTCTGATGCTTTTTGGTAGCTCTGGCCCTTGCGCTCAGCAGAGCAGCACTAAGTGCAGYATTCCCTGGATTATTGCACACAGCACAAGGATCCAGCTCCAGGCATGTGTGWGGGGCTCGGAGATGCAATACATCAGTGCTTCTCAGCAGCTGAAGGAAAGCCTGCTAGATCTGAGAGATGTGGAGGAAAAGATCTGTACAAATCTATAACTCTTAAATTCTGACTTGTAAGAGGAGAAGRAAATGTTGAGAGGAAGATGGAGGAATGGCGCTGCAACCTCTGATTTCAGTGATCTTTGAACTGGACACTTCAGAAAAGTTGAATCTTATTTCTTTTACTGGTGTGTGGGATGGTGTGGTGGGTTTTCTGTTGGTGGTGTTCATGTTATTTTTTGTTTTCAATATAAAAATCTGTATTCAGCAGCTGGTCTGTCCTCAGAAAAAGGAGAGAATGTTACCCACTGACCYGCCAGGAAAGGTTTAGGCTGATACCCCAGGAATGGCTCTCTGCAGCGTGGCTCCTGACACAAGTGAGACAGTGTCACAGTGGGAAGCAGCTAGGAAGGCACACAGAAAGAAAGGCAGCTTTTACCATGCTGTCTTGGACACCCTACTTGGATCATTTACAGTTAAATAGATTTTCCTGAAAGCAGTTACAATTGGTGAATAGTTGAGATAGTGGAAGTATTGTGCATTCTGTGTGTAGAACTGTAGGCGAATGGCTGAATAAAGCCAGAGTAGTAATTTGCATTGCTGAGTAAGACTTCTCTAATGTATAAMTTCTGCACAATATTAATAATCTAATAATTCATGAAAAATTGCAGAATTACCTGCAGCTGTTTTCTCTAAAGCACCTAAGTGAGTGCAGTTTTCAATGACTTTTGTTTACATGTGCATTCCAGAATTTCTCAGGCATTCTTGAGAAGTTTCTCTCTTGCTGGGGATGTGTCTGACAGCAAATGCAGCYGGGGCAGTGCAGGGTGCTGGTGTTGCTCTGTGCTTACAGAAGAGCTCCTGACCAGCAGCAATTTCAGCRGCTCTCTGGGACACCCCTGCCTCCCCTTCTGGCCTACCAAGGGCTTGCCTGGCACTGTTCCATCGGAGCCAGGCTGTCCAGGACATTTTGTGTTTGTTGATAGGTGTGACAGTCATTCARTAGAAGCTCCTTCCTCTCTCTGGTACATCGTGGGAAGTCTTTATTGCTCGCTCTAGAGCTTTGTCATGCTTGTGTTTAGCAGGCAGCTGTATTTGTTTTTTTATGTGCAACACTAGGTTGTAGAAAATCTATTTTTCTTTTCAGAGGTAGCTGTAAAATGGACAGAATTTCATGGTTTTATGTCTCTGTCTTCACTGTAACTGTGCTGCCCTTCCCTCCTACATTCTGATACAYAGTGAGACTAAAATAGGCTGTATGTCTTTAAGATTTTTAGCAAGAACCAGTACTTTWGTCTTTGTTCAGTAAGATTGCAGAAGATCTATTAAATATTGATGGTAAAAAAAAAGATAATGTTGATATAAATGAAACTTTACTGTTTGTTTGCATCTTCAAGACCTTTATTTCAATCTTTTTGCAYGATACAGTTACTTTATGTGCAGATCAATGTATTCCAAAGTGCTTTCTAAAGCAAATGCTCATTTAAAAGATAGCATGCTAAATGGCCCTTATATTTACAAATTTAATAAAAAAGGTTTCATCCTCAATAAGTGCATTTCAGCCTATTTGCAGCTGTACAATTCAGTTTGGTAAGCAGTATGAATTTAGCATTTAACTTTTTATTGTATTTGTAACTTCTGTGTTGTTCAGTAGCTGGAATATGAAATGACAAAATTCTGGTAGGAAAAGCTGTGGGGAGCTCATCTGRCTGTAGGAAGAATTGTCTGGAGACAGGGATTTGGTAGAAGTAAGAAAGCTGTTCCAAAATTTGACTGCAACAGCGATGAAAGTTTTGTATAAAGAGATAGGGAATCAGAGTGGGAAAGAGCATGATGAATGGTCTGGAAAAGTGGAGGGGATTAATTCATAGGGGCTGAAGGAGCCAAATCCATGGAGGATACTGAAGATGTGAGAAGGATGATGTATTGCAGTTTTCTTTTGTCATTAATCTGTTGGTGGAGTGATTGATTGAGGGAGACCTCTGGAATCAAGCATGCAGTGGTGGGGGGACAAATTTTGATCCTCTTTGTTGGAGAAGGACTTTGCCCTCAGAGCTGCCCTGCTGAAAGGAATGAGATGATTTTTGTAGTAAGGAAATCAGTCTGTAGTTAATTTTTAAGTTTGTGTTGTCAGGTTAGTTGAAATGGAAAGCAAGTCCCAGGTGCTGAAGTACTCTGGGCTGAGATGACTGCCAGCATCTCAGGAAGTGGAAAATTTTAAAAGTTGTATTTGTCACTTACATGCAAACTGCTGGGATTTGATGGCAAACCTTGCCCMGAGGTGTTAATAAATAGTATTTCAGAGATGCTGTGGTTTTCAGAGCCTCGGGCTCTTTGAGACTTTTGCTATTGGAACTTTTGCACAAATACCCGTAGCTTGAACAACCCACTGCTTACCCATGTGATATGGACAGATTTCACAGATGCCACTGCTGTATTTAATTGAGATCCCAGTGTAACTTGCTACCTTTATTGCTTCAGTTAGCTGAAGAGTAGGTCTGGTTTATGGAGACTCAAATTTAAACGTGCAGGTCATCCCATACTCACAGTAGAGCTTTGCAGTTGAAGTTCAATGTAGATTATACAAAGGCTGGAAAAYATAATCACCAACATTCTTGGGGTCCCCTCTTGATTACTAGAACAATGTGATCATTGTTGAAATATATGGCTGYGATTAAGTATAGAAATTAAAATCTTCATTTGGGCATAGTAGCTACTTAAGCACCCCACAGCCTGTCACTGCAAATAGGAACAGCACCCTTTGAGAAAAGGAGCAGAAAGGCAAATGAATCCATATGCTTAAACACAAAGTTCAGGAGGTTATTTGAGCAAAAGAAATAGCTGTCAGAAAGTGGAAATCCAACACTAGTGAATCCTAAAGACAGGGGCACAGACCAAAGTGGGCACTGTGAGAAGGAAACTGAAGAGCCTGAAATGGAATTTGAAGAGCAAAGAGTCAAAGACATAAAAACAAACAAGAAGAAATTCTTGTGGTATATTAAAGACAGGAAAGACTGTGAGAGATTGGGCAGGTCCCCTGGGCACGTTGCCCTATACCCTGGAGCTGTCAACTRCAGGGCTTCATCAGCTTTGTGTGAGGCAGTTGAGGGGAGCTGTCAGACCTGGGATTGCTCCATCTCTATTTCTTCCTGTCTGGCAGGTCCTTCATGACCACTGCTTTGTGTCCCCAAAGTCCGCACCATCCCCTCCCAGTTAACCGCAAGATCCAGAAATAATTTCTAAATATTCCCTGGATATTTCTGTGATATTTAAGCAGCTTGCAGCAAAATCAAATGTCAGATTTTGGGGAGCAGTGGGTGTAAATTTTTGTATCCCTCAAGGGCCCTTTGTAATACCAGGCATAGGAAGATGTGGATGGGTGTTTGTCTTGGCCAATGGGACAGACTGCTTGTTTGTGCTCTGTCTGCATGATGTGATCAGATRTTGCAGAGAAATTTATAATGTTCCTGAGCCTGCTTTAAGAACCAGCATTGCCTAAAGTATATTAAACAACTTCACATTTCATAAGGCTTGTAAATACTGATTTGTTCTGTCCTGTTCAGAGTCAGGTTAAGGGCTTCTACGAAGTTCTCATTTGCTGAGTGCTCTGTTTCCTTCATTAGGTTGAAATTCCCCAAGCCACACATCTCCAACACCTTGTCTCTGAAGAAGAGATTGAAAACTAGTCCTCAAGGTCATATCGTCTAATTTTGGAAACCCTTTCACTTGATGCCACTTTTATTTTAATGGTTTGTGTCTCTTGCTCTGTGTGTGTTTGCTAAATTACTGTTTGGTATGTTGTCTCTCGCTGTGCCTCACTAAATTACAGYGCAGGCTTTTCAGCATCAGTGAGTTTCCATTTCAAGGATGCTTTGACAGTCTCTCAAACTGGGAAACTCTTGGTTCTTACAGAGCATCCCTCCATTAGAATGCGGAGGAAGAAAAAGTGTTAGGACATGATATTACAACAAGATGGGAGAAATTTTGGTAAAAAAAWTGGTTCAAAGCTGTGCCAGGTGAGGTTTAGGCAGGGCATTAGGAAGCATTTCTTTACCAAAGAGGGTGCCCACACCCTGCATTGGGCTTCCTGTAGGGTGCTGGGTGCCCCAAGCCTGGCAGTGTTTAGGAGACATTTGGACAGTGCYCTTATCAAGAGGATTTAACCTGATCAGCCCTAAATAGATCAGGAAGCTGGACTGGATGGGGTCAGTGTAGGTCCCTTCTAACTCAGCTACTTTATTCACAGGGAGCTGGTTCATAACATTTCCCAGAATACATTAGTCAAGGCAATGTTTTGTTTCATRAATTTGTAAAGAGTATCATTATATAAGATTGATCTGAAAGACAAGAGAAAACTCTTCCACAAAYTGACCTTTGCGGAACAAGGAGGAAGGCGATTTGTCAGGGGAACAGAAATGGCTTTACAGAATTCCARTGATTTTGCAAAGTTTCAGGCCCCTTTTTGCAAATCCACTTTCTTGGCAGAAAACTGAAGTGAGCACTGAAGTTGTGTAGGGATTTCGTGGATGAAGAACAGTACTGCAGAACTGAGATAAACTYTGTGTATGTCAAAATGCTTTTTTGAACTGGATCTGAAATGCAGAAATGTGCTTTTCTTCAGGGCCCGGAATTTCTTAGGTGTTACCCGTTACCCTCTCAGTTTCAGCCTGCCAAGAATTTCCTTTTTGGTTGGGTGGTTGTTCCTCTCTGCGTTTCTTTCTGTGCTTCTGAAGGGCTTGATCCCTTTTACAGGGTTACACCGGTAAAGTTCCATGCCAAAGGGTCTTTTTTAAAATAAGCAATCACTTCTAGGACTTCAGAGARTAAAACTTAAACAGTGGGAGGTGTCTATTAAATTTAAAGAGTCAGAAAAATAGCGGAGAATTTAATTCCGTGTGCAAATAGCTGAATCTTGAAATTTCTCCTGAAACAAAACCAACAAAATTGCTGTCAGAATATTTCAGTTATTTTCCCACCACCCCCTTTTCTAAAACTTCATGTTTACTTTTTATATGTGACCAGGCTAGAAAGGCAATACCTAATGAGTAAGGTACAGAAATTGATTTACTTTTATTGATTCCATGTGACCTTGAAATGAAGAYAAGCATTTTAAGAAGACAGATTCTTCTTACACTTTGCCTTCTATTAAGCATGTTCACTCCCTTTATTAAGTATTCTTAATATAGTATAAAATATGCAAATTTAGGGCAGCACTCAGTGATTAAAATCAGCTTATAGAAGAGCAGTTTATCAGTTTATAGAAGAGCAAGTGACCACACTGTGAAACTCTTTGTTGGGAATTAACTTTTTTGTCTTAAATAGAGAATAAAAGTAACCAATTTGCTTTGGTATGTTAAAATATGTGCTATTGAAAAGCCAGGACTGGCGTGAGACTCTTGCCTAAGAGAGACTTCTGGCTTGGCAGGGCCTTGTCAAAACTTATGGTACCATTTATGTAGATCATAGTTTTGGTGCTGTTGTTCTGAATATTTGTTTGCTGAACTTCCTCTAAAGCTCCCTGGAAAGGGAAGCTCTGATTTGAAATTCAAGAGAGCATGACATTATATTGCTGCAGTCAATCTCAGCATACTCACTYGTGTTGGAATTCTGCTGGAGCAGAATGGCTAATTTGCTTTCATTACCAGCTTGATTTATTGGCAACTTTTATTTTTCATTAAGTTGTTGAGTCAAAGATTGCAAAACTTTAAACAGAACTATAAAAGCTGCAGGTATTTGATAGGTTTTAACAATTGCTTTCAAAAACTTCAGTGTGACAGATGTGATGGATGTGTTGGCCCTTGATTCCAAGTATAATATTTCTACAGTTGAGTTCCCATCACTAATGACCCGTGTTTAGCCAAAAATCCTCAGTAATTCACAAAATAACCCTAAGCAACAGAGAAAGCAATGCAATGATTACTTTGATAATACAATGTGAGAAAGCAGGAGAAGGAAACCCATGCATTCCCACAAAAACTTTTTGTGRTGCCAGTCTGGAGGGACCTGGCACATATAGTGGCTAAGCTGCTATCCATCRCATTAGAGAAGTCTTGGCAGTCTGGTCAAGTTCCCATTGACTGGAAAAGGAGAAATCCCGTTTTTAAAAAGGAAAAAAAAGAGAAGACACAGGGAACTACAGGCCAGTCATCTCACCTCAGAGTTAGGGGATGCATGAGCAAGCACGAGACTGCAGTTGTACAACTTCTTGAGTATAAGCAAATTCTGTGATCCTGTGARCCCTGCTCTCAGAACGGTCTGGGCATGTGTTGCAGTGTGGAAATAAAGTATCCCAGTGGGTTTATTTTGATCAAGGACCTTTCAATCTTCTGCACATAAGTTTCATTGCTTTGGTCTTCATTGGTGTGACGGAGACTTGCCCTGTAAAATGTCTGTAGTCGGTGTGATTAGAAAAAACTTACCATTGTGTGTTTTCTAAGGAAGGAATTTCAGGAGAAAAATAGGTGTTYTGATTTATTAGTGCTAACGGGTTTCATGTGCCTTCCCTTAGGAATAGCTGGAGTGAGTTCTCCACAAACATCTGGTCAGCTATCAAATCACCAACATATGTACTTCTGCCAGCTCTGACCCATGTGTTGAACACATGCCAGTCACTTCACTTGAAGGAATTCGGAGGATAAATTGAGGGGAAACTATTCACCATGAAGAAATATGTGTTCTATTTTTATAGGATTATTTTAGCTATTGATCCACCTTTAATTTTTTCCATCGAGTGWGGTTTTGTAAGCGTGTGAAATTTTTAAAAGGAACACCCTGAATAGTTTCTTGAATTTACAGTGATTTGGATCCAGTCTCCATGGAAATCAGCCATGGAAGTCCTGTCCACTGTTTTTCTTCAGTAGTSTAGTGAAATTCTTTGTTCTGACTGGAACAAAAGTCCATGAGCAAGGTCAGATTCTTCAAGCAGACATGTCCTTTCAATTACCTTACAGTGTTATGGTATCAAATATGTCTTCAGAATAATCTAYAAGAGGACACAGCCAAAAATAGATGCTGCAGGAAAGGTTTCTGTTTTTCAAGTGTTGCTTTCCTGTGTCTTTTCTCCAAGGGCAGTACCTCTGCCTTTAATCTTAGATGAGTAAATGCTCTTCAGGGCACTGCTGAGAGCCCAGTGGCCCTCACCCTGCTGACCACAMATGAGCCACACTGGCCTGCAGTCGGTCTGTGCCACAGTGCCAAAGGGTGTTTCCAGCTCAGATTTGGGTGAGGATTCTTTGTGCTGCTCTGTCACTAGTTTTTTGTGAATAGGAGTTGTCCAAGAGCCTGAAAAACACAAAAGCCACTGAATTAAACTGTTGTCAGAAGATGACTTGAATGAAAGTCTCTGCAGCAATCTTAGCTATGGTATTTTCATGTTTTCCTTTGTTTGTTTTGCCAAGGCTTCCCTACGTAGGGAATGAAGGCTGGGTGAGGTAAATCCTGGGAAATGAAACCAGTAGAATGAGAACAGCAGGAAGGTTCTGTGGCCCATGGCTTTGGACAAATGGCAAGTATAGCATGGTTGTGCAGCCTGGTACCCTGGAGAGCCCTGCTCCTGTTGCCTGGTGCAGCTGAAGGATGTGCCCACACACATTGTGTGGCACTGGGAGCTCGGGCTGGGGCCAGCTGGCACAGCGGGGCTGGAGAGGCTTCAGTGCTGAGCACACAGGGCCACATTATTGCTGCTCTCCAAACAGAGTTCTAAAGTTGTTGATAAATACAGGTTTAATCTAGATTTTAAAAACTTTTTTAGTYTTATTTGTGACCTTAGCTCTTTCAAAGAACTTGGACATAATTTTTTGTATCTTTATGTTAGTACCTAAACAAGAAAGAAAAAAWCTCCTATGAAAAATAAACCATCTCCTCCCTTATTTCATCTTTGTTAAGCTTATCCTGTCTCTTGTAACTATTTTTTGCTTAGATTTTTAGAAACAGATCTTAATGGACCACCTAACTAATTCAGCTGGAAATCATGAAATAGTTCATGACCTTATGAAACAAACGTATTTGTTTTCCTACTGCCAGTTGAACTCTTTAATCAGAGGGTCAAAAAAATTCTCTCTAGAGACCCCTGTCTGGTTGCTTTTCTGTTAATGAAAAGATTCCCAGAAGAATGAAAATACTTCTGCATCTTCCTGCTTTTTCCTGATTAACTCAGAAGATTAATTTTTGCTCTTTCTTCTTAGCCACTGCAAGTCTTATACTGTTTTGTACTTTCCTTTCTCACTAGTCTTTAATACAGCTGTATACAAATAAATACCTCAATTTCTTCTGTATCCCAAAGTTACTGGCAACTCTGAAGAGTGTTTCTGCAGGAAGCATGAACATGCAGTGCTGTAATGTTACAGAGACTGTTTTAGAGTGTACCGTATACTCTGGTCACACCTGGATTCTAAAGAAAGTGTTTGTATTTGATACTTCTCCATAGGTAAATCCCAGTGCTGGGTGCCCCAGGGATCATTGGTGCCCCTGTGCAAGTCCAGCAACAGAGAGAAGTCTGTCTGCAGTGCTTTTGGCAGGCCTGGCTCRTTCTCTGGCCAAGCCCAATTGTGTCACTGTGCAGTGTCTGAGCTCCAAGAGACCACCAGCGTTAAATGCCCTCTCTTTCTCCAGCCATGGCATCTGCTCTCCCTGGTATTAGTACCTGGCACTGGGCACAGTTGGCACAGCTTTTACTCTCTCTATGGTTTTCAATTGCAGGAAGGCTGCAGAAGCAATTTCTGGCCTTTTTTGCCCATTAATTTTTTGAATAGTCCCCTCCTCAGGCAGTATAAACCAGCAATATGTCTGTACAGCCACAATTTACTTGTACATTAGCTGTGTCCACAGTTGCATTTTGGATTTTCTGGCTGCAGTTCACTTGCTCCTGAGCATTTGTGTGTGTATGTCTTACAAATGTTGTCATTTAAATGTTGCCCTCACCCTTACCTAGGCACAGGTTCCACTTAAGAGGATTTTGTGCTCCATAAAGGCCCAGAGCATTTGTAGTGCCACGATAAAGGATGTGCTGCCTCAGGCACTCCAGCCAGCCCACACAGCAGTCTGGAGTGTGCAGAGATCTCCCACAAGTCAGGTTTAGTTCTACAAACTCACTATTGAACACTAAATAGCTCATTCCAAAAGTCCTTGTGGGACTATTTTAGGAAGTCCAAGCAGAAGTGATTCCCTTTTGTTCTGTCCCACAGTCTGTGAGATGGGATTGCCTGAAAGTCATAATCCTAGAGATAGCATTAAGGGCATTATCTTCACTTATCAGCCCTTTGCTGCTGTGTGTAGTGCAATGATTCACTGAAAAACTGCTGAACATGTGGAAAAATAATTGCTGTGGAACTCCAGGAAGAACGAGGTAAGGGTTTTGCACCATCTCCCAGGGACAGGAGCATTTTTAGGTGGGCCAGTGTGTGTGACACGTGTTGTCCCCAGGAGCGGTGTCACCCCTCAGCTCGTCCCCAGGAGCACACATGTCCTGATGGAACCTGGAGCTCCATCTTTCTCTGGGTGTTTGGGCAACAACCCTGTGAGCTTTGGGAAAGGTAGAGTTACAGCTGAATAACCAAAGTGATGTTTAGTGAAAGTAGTTACCAAAAGTGTGCTGGCCTCTGGCACTGGAGGTTGTGCTCATTCGTAGGAACTGCAGCCACAGATACCTGTGTCTGCTCCAAAGAGACCAAACTGGGGGCAGTCCATTTTTCAGAGCCAGTATTCATCCTGTCTAGGACCATGCAAGTCTTGGATTCTTAGGCCAACACAATTCTTWGGGCTATGTTTTTATAACAATGCTTAAATATGTAAAAAATCCAAACCCACCCCAGCCCACAGCAAGGCCCTTACTTGAAAAGACACCAGGGGTTTACCTCATCCCCTGAAGTGATGATCCAGGGTTCATTTTMAAGAAAACACTGCCCAAGCTTTTATCTAGGATACTTTAATTTATAAGGAAAAATKTTGTCTTCTCATTTCACTATGCATCTTTGCAGCAGTACACAGCATTTTAGCCTGAAGAAATAAAACCGGATGCTTTATGTGGCAAAAACTTTGTTCATTGCACTAATTAGATCAGACCTAATTTAAACAATGTAGACTGTTCTGTGGGTCCGCCTTGAAAGAAACATTGATGGTTACAGAGTAGTCATTCAAAGCTRTTTTGCAAGTGCTTTGTGCTGTAATCCATCCTGGGAATTGTGTGCTACTTGCTGTACCTGTGGCTTCCAGTCATCACTGTCCATGGTAGTGAATGATCAGATAAATTGGATGACTCTGTTTCTGCTCCTGGTCAAATGGCAMTGAAGAGCTTCAGGTGGTTACAGTTGTGTGATGAGCTGGCTACCTACAGATACACAACTGCTTGTGGGTTTCTGCTCATGGACGGTGAGAAGAGTTTTTTGTAAATTGTCCTTGATAAGCCAATGAAGGGCACAGACGATGTTGTTAAAGCACAGCYGTAGTTCTTTCTTCAGTTATCTCGGTCCAGCTCCTGTTAAAACTGTGAATTGATATTATTAAGTAACAGCTAACAGGTTTCAACTTGGCAGATAAGAATTATGTGAATCATCCTTTGGAGTTCTGTTTTGATGGGAGGGGAATAAGAGCGATAGCCACRGCTTTATGCCACATTCAGCCATTCTCCTCAGGGCTCTTACTGCTCTTCTAGATCATCTTACCACGGGGATGCTAGGTGTCCATCAGCCTGCTACTGCACAAATATTCCTAGAGAACTCCTTGCTTTATTTATCTGTCAGCGGAAGCCCAGCAGTGTCGTTAAAGGTTAATTCCACATCTGGTCTCCAGCTTTCTGCCTGCCAACTGACTTGGTTTATTTGAGACTGCTCACTTGAAAAGAAAAGTAATTGTACCCTACAGTTACAGTGTGTAAAATAATGTACAACTGTACTGGAATCGAGTGTTCAGAAATAATGAACAGCTAAATTTAATTACCAGCTCATTCATTGTATTCACAAAAAAGTTTGAAGGTGAAATATATAGTGAACAGTCAAAAGTCAAGCCAGCAAACTGTAACTGAATCTGTGAAGCGTAATAACTTCATTATTTTATAKAAACTCTTCCAAATAGTGTTTTCTTTAAAAAGGGCAGTTTTGGTTTGGGG
The DNA here is from genome assembly GCF_030028575.1 of Malurus melanocephalus. Lineage (NCBI taxonomy): Eukaryota > Metazoa > Chordata > Aves > Passeriformes > Maluridae > Malurus > Malurus melanocephalus. Next base: position 132,192 of record NW_026623452.1, read on the forward strand.
CAGCAGAGTGCAGAGCTGTCACTGGTCTGGTTTTTGGCCAATAGTTTTGCAATTAATTGTAAATTGGTAAACATTGCTGGTTTGTAAATTATGAAGCCAAGGCCATTAAGTCTGAAGAATATGTGCACTCTGGTTTCTGCTTCCAGCAATTTGGATGTATTCCCCAGCACAGTCTACAGAAACCACTATTTTTGATTTCATGGCAAACTGACCAGAGCAGGACAAAATAATTGTATTTATTGCTGGCCSATTCTGTTGTTATTAAGGCATCTCCTGGGCTTGTGGATCTACTGCCTGTTTTCCCTTTGCCTCACCAGCCTCTGAAGCCGTCAGCCTGTTTTGAACTTGCTGTTATTTCTATTACTGATAGGGTCAAATACCAAAATACCAAAATGTACATCAGTGTTACCAAAATGAGCTGCATATTCACCCCACTTCTCCCTGTATATGAATGAAGAAAATACTTAAACTTACAAAAAAGTGAAAGAAGAAATGGTAAAATAAGGAAGTGTCCTGCAGGTTTGCTGGCTGGGGCAGCAGTCTGAGGGGGGTGATTGTTTCCTGTGTAGCTACAAGGCTGTGCCAAAGCTGCCAGAATAAGCTTGTGTGCATTTAGAAAGACTAATTTTCATGCCAAGATAGAAATTTTCCGATGGTCCTTCAATGGTGGAGTTTCCTGTTGCTGCTGCTGGATGTCAGTCTTCCAACAGAACATTTGGAAATGGCTTTGCCCCCATTCCCAAATTCCCATAGTGGGTCAGCTGCTCTGACATTCACATTGCAYGAGGCTTTCTCATGTCCAGTGTTTCCTGTGGCAAATCATTGTCCCAGCTCCCAGTACTGGAGGAAAGGCCAGGAAAGAAAGTGTTCCTGTGCTCCTCAAGTCTCACTTCTAGAACATTCTAAAGCCCTTGCAACTTTTCATATGTTTCTAAAAGTTAAAAAATTGAATTGCACAGTCTTGAATTGCACTTGGAATTGAGCAGATGATTAAAGGATGGTAGAAGTAGCCTGTAAATAATTTTACTTGTTGATTTCTGGTTAATGCGGTCTATATTCTGAAGGACTGATGAACTCAAGACTGTCAAGGTGAGCAAATTCAAACTTCCTTTTCCCTCTCTCTTGCCAAAACTGACTTTGCTTTTTTTCTGAAACTGTTTTTCACCCTGCCTTGTTAAAAGCAGGTACAGGAGGTGAGTAGGAAGCAAAGAGACCCTTCCGCTCCGCCTGGATTCTGAGCAGCTTCAGGTTTTTCTCTGGTTTTGGAGCAAGGTTGCAATGTTCCTGCAGGTGTTGCTGATGTGTCAACCAGGATGTGGCAGGCATTCTACTCTCATCAGCCGTGTTTATTAACATGTTATTTATCGTCAGCTTCATCAAGAGTAAGTGTGTTTATATATAGGAAGGCTGCCATTCTAAAACTAGAAAAGCACAGGGAAAAGTAGGGTATTAATAAAGAGCTTTGGGCCTGTGTTCTGTAGAAGGGTAAATAAAAAGGATAAGAAGGAAAATTCCAATGTTTGGAAATTTTGGTGCTAGCAAAATTTCACAGAATTGAAATTTAGCTTAATTGAAAGTTACATGAAGTTGTTTACAAAAACAGTTAAATGAGCAAATGGATTTGGGGTTTTGTTTTTGCAAACATGACACAATTTCCTTTGCACTYATATCCTTTTATAAAGTAATCTTGAACAAGTGGTTGGGTTTTTTTTATCTTGTTTAATGATGCTTTTTAAGCACTCTTTGTTCATATTCTTTTCAAGATATTCAGAGATCATTGTACACCCAAAAAGCTGAGCTCTGAATGGTGTCATTTGTGTGTCATGTAGATGAATGTCTGGGTGTGATTTTTCTGCTTTGTACATTGTTCTGCCTGTATCACATTGCAAACARTCTGTACTTAAATTCTACTGCTGCAAAATATTAATATGTTGTCCTTTATTTTGTCAAGCCATAAAGATGCAGAAATCTTAATGGACACAAAAGCATAAAAAGGAAGCCATTGTTCAACAAAGTATAGCCTTCATTCATTCTGTAACTCTRTAATAAATGCAAGATGCTGAAAGGAAAGGAGCCAAATATTAGTGTGGTCCTAAGAGACCAAACAAATAATGGAGCTACTTAAATTTGTCATTCTTCTTYTGTGATTACAGTCAAAATTTTAAATGTACACAGATGTTATTTAAGTATAGATTCTGTATTGATAGTTTTGGCGTTTGAGCATTGCTAAATCTCTTTGTAATGTTTATGATAGAACCGTTTTATTTTTTCTTTTTTAAAGGAGTTGTGGATTTTTTAAATTGAAGTCCAGCCAGCTGTCAGTTACCACAGAGTGCAAGGAATCACTGATGTAGTGGAGAGCTGCTGCTGCGTTAGCAGGGTGGTCTTATCTGATCAGTTCTGGGGGAAGGTGCCAGCTTGGAGTCACCCACAGAACTCTGGTGACAGTGACAGTAGCTTCCCTTTCACACAGGCATGTCATGGTTTGTGCTTGATTGGACTAAAATAGGGGTGACAGCAGTTTAAAACCTCTAGCAGCTGTTCTTGCCGAAGGGAGGCCGTGCAAGTTGGTGAATGCAGTGTTTATGTGATGTGAGAAACTTAATATCCACCYGGTTTTCCCCAAATAGACCCCCAGGGGGTGAAAAAATAAAGGAGATCTATGGAAAATGCTGGTCCACCASCATTGGGCAGATTGACATGTTCTTCCTACATCTGTTTCTCTCTGTAGCACTGTTCTTCAGCAGAAACGCTTCCATTCTTGCAGCTTTTGTGCCGTGCAGTGGGTTTATGTGAGGATTAAATCCCACTGAAGACGTCAATGGTGTTCCAGTGCAAAAGCTGGTGTGAGATAAGTCAGGAACCCTCTGTGATTCTCATTGCATGAAGCACAGGAGGTGTAGCTGCTGGCTGGAGAAAGGAAAACATCCTGTGTGTTGGGGTAGATGTGCTCCTTCCCCATCTCCAGGAGCTCCTTCCCCATCTCCAGGAGCTCCTTCCCCATCTCCAGGAGCTCATTCCCATCTCCAGGAGCTCATTCCCCATCTCCAGGAGCTCATTCCTATCTCCAGGAGCTCATTCCCATCTCCAGGAGTTCATTCCCCATCTCCAAGAGCTCATTCCCATCTCCAGGAGTTCATTCCCCATCTCCAGGAGCTCATTCCCCATCTCCAGGAGCTCCTTCCCCATCTCCAGGAGCTCATTCCCCATCTCCAAGAGCTCATTCCCATCTCCAGGAGTTCATTCCCCATCTCCAGGAACTCATTCCCTGTCTCCAGGAGCTTGTTCCCCATCCCCAGCAGTTCAGATGGGAAGGTTCCAGAGGTGAGCTGTGTTTGATCAGTTGTGTCCAGTGTCCAGGCACATCAATGCTGCAGTCAGGTGTTCGGTGAGCACATGGTGAATGGTTTGAACAAAATTCTCCCCGTGGAAGGKGATGCTGCCTGACTTTCATTAGGTACTCATCAATGTGTGAGTTCAAAATGGAAAGCTGACTGTTGTTTCACTTTTCCYGTAGTCTTAAGTCAGGAAGGGGCTTCTGAGGAACATGGGAACATACCTTGTTCTCCACCTTCTTATTAAAAAAACCTCAAACTTAATGTCTTCATCAAATRTTGGATTATTCCAGTTAAGTCTTATTTCTGTTCAGAACTGATGTATTTGCAATATATTCTATGCTGCTGGTTGGGTTATGTTGAAGCCAAAGGCAGTGAAAGATGATCAGGTAATTCTCCCAGTGTATTTTTAGGCTTAGAAATCAGGTTTTTGTGAGTTCATAACTGTCTGAAGTTTGCTGTCATTCACAGCATAAATGAGAAGCTGGTCTTGCAGATAGTGGTAAACCTTCCTTGGGGTTTAGAAACTTTGTACAAAGTACCACACAAAGTGCACTAAAAGTACATAATTAATCACTTCAGCTGCTCCTGCTCTGTACAGCCACAGCTCAAGCTCTCCATTGTTGCCATATCATTTGACTGCATGAAGTCCCGTTATTTCTGATTTAGAGGTCTAAGAGCAATAATTTGATTGTCTCAAACATCTCTTAATGCCTTAACAATGAAAAAAGACCTCCATATTTCCTTCTGAAATGTAACTGCCTGCAGGCACGACTCACTTTTTGTGTCTGACCACTGCTGATAAGGAAGCACATGATCCCTTACAGGGGTTTGCAGCACATCAGTAATCCCCAGAAGTATTTTTGTGCCACATTTTTGGTGTTAGGGTGTTTTTGCAGGAGGAATGAAGCTATATGCCATCACAATTTTTTCCTTATACAATGAAAAATAAATGTCATTATTACATATCATGATTTCRTACTTGTCTCAGAATAATGCAGAATTTTCACAGTTAAGAGGTTTGAAAATGAAATGCTATCTGGTTTCTAGGCTACAACCTAGTATCCCAGGAATCTGCCGAAATCTGGTTTTTTTGGGATGGATGCTATCAATGGATGTTTTGCTCTTAKGTTTCCCTGGGGCTTTTATTTCTCAGGAAAATAAAGAAACTTGCACATTCATAAATGAATTTCATTTAGGTTTCAGGGAAGGAGAAAGATGCCTGCAGTTCTGCCTTTATGGATATGGAAGGTAAAGGAAGAGAGTAAGATTGATGGCATTGTAGGCGACAGTCCCTGCTCTTATAATTTGATGATAAGCTGAATATCTGCAAGGGAACATGCACAGGGAGGAAACTCAAACAACTRTTTTCATGTTTTGGGTATTTCTATTGAGTTTTTAATATGATAAMAATGATGTTTAGGTTTCTTCAAGAGGTAAAAATAAACACATAGGAGTGATGTGGCAGACAAAAAAATCTTTTAATAGTCTTCAGTAGCACCCAACAAACTGCACTACAGTTTAGGTTGTGTGAAGATTTCCATGCTGAATCCAATTTGCAGAATTTTGTCAGCTCTGAAAGTCTGCTTCTGTCTGAAACTTGTCAAGGTGTTTCTCTGCCAAGAGTGTTCTGTCTTTTTCAACTGAAGTGTATCTGGTTTCTTAATTTCTAGGATTTTGTAAGCACTTCCAGAGTATTAGTTGCTATAATACCAGTGGGAACACTGAAGTGATTTTTCTGGCAGAAGGATGCAGCGCGTGTGTGCAAAACGCTGTTGATTTAATGTACGATGAGATATGCTGTATTATCTGTTTAGTTAAAGCACACTTTGTGGTAAAAGCGATTGTAATGCTTATCATAACAGGCGAGGCAGTTGCCCAGGGAGCTGTCCCAGGGAAGGCACCGTGCAGCCTTTGCTGCAGGACTTTGCCAGTGTGTGCTAATCTTGAATTTGGTATTGTGTCTGCTCTTTGTGGGGCTGATCTCTGAGCGACTTTGGGCCATGCTGCAGAGCAGTGCATTGCATGGTGATGTTCCTATGAATGGAGAGGAGGATTAGACCAAAACCCCATTATCTGGCCAGTCCTCAGGAGGTATGGATTGACAGRTCTGCTGCCTTGACTGCAACTGCTTGCCACCCGGAGGAGTGCAAGAATGATTTATGTCAGAGGCTTTTTGTTGGAGAGCTTCCAAAGAAAGCAGTGGGAATGGTGTGGATTACTGTCTTCTGTGTCATTAAAAATAATCTGGGAAACTGATCCCTTCCTTGCCCTGTCCATGAATTCTAGCACCACAATCAGTGGTTTGGGTGTATAATGCTTGCCATGTGCCATTTGAAATGTGTGAACTGTGCAACTCCTTAAATATTTTTTTTTCTTGGGCCACTCAACAATGGTGTAGTTAAGGGAGATAAGGTTTTCCTGATCTGTTTATTTCACTTTGGTTTTGGGTCATAGTGGATGTGATATCAACTCCTYCACAACTACTGGCTGGTGTCCAGACCTGGCCAATGTTAATGGGGAGAGAATTTATTTACACAGCATCTTTTCTTTCATCCTGGAGTTGTACTTTGCAAGAAGTGCCTCTTAGCCACTGTCTTAAGCACTGTGAAACAAAAGCTGCAGTTTCTGTTTGTGTTCAGTTACCTCCCAATTGAGCTGAGGGATGCTTTGGAAGTGTACCCAGCTGAACTGCCCAAATGCAGTGTGAATTCCAAAAACCATCTTAAACAGCACTGCCCTGTGCCCACTGGAGTCTGTGCGAGTCCTTMATGGACTGTCAAGCGTGCATCAAGGTGTGGCTAGGGGGAACAGAATCATCTTTTTTAAGGAAAAYAGTTGTCTGTTGCATGTTGCCTTTATTATGCACAGGCAATAATTAGGTTTTTCTTTGATCACATTACTGCTGAAAGTTGTATTGATTATTATTGCATTCATGTGGCAGATTTCACGTAACTGTTGATGTTCCTGTTCAGGACAATGTTAGTTCTGTGACTGAGATGTCAGTGCCTGCCATTAACCTCTAGTTCTTTCTCTCCCCTGCCCCTTTTTTAGAGGCCTTTGAGTCTTTGCTTCGCTTTGCTGAAAACCGCACAAGTTCCCTGTTTGAGACAGCTTACAGACCTATGGCAAAAGAAGCAGCAGAGCCTGTTAAGGAGCTTTTTACAGACATCTCTCTCTACATTCTGGGCGCAGAGACCACAGTGGAAAGCGCAGTGCTGCGGTTCTTTGACAGTCTCTTTCCTCTGGTGTATAGCCGGCTAATAAACCCCGGAATTACAGATCTGTCAGAGGACTATACAGAGTGTCTGCGGCTTACAAGGCAAGACATAAATCCTTTTGGACACTATTCTAAAAACATGGTTACAGAGCTGTCAAAATCTCTTTGGGCCAGTCGGATGCTGAGCCAGGCCCTGAGTTTGGGCATTGAAGTGATAAATACCACGGAGCACGCGGCTCTGAGCAAGGAGTGCAGCCGAGCCCTGGTGAGGATGCAGTACTGCCCGCACTGCCAGGGCCTGACGCTCATCAGGCCCTGCGCCGGCTATTGTCTGAACGTCATGAGGGGCTGCCTGGCCAGCGTGTCCGAGCTHGATTCACAATGGAGGGACTTTATCTCCACGCTGGAATATCTGACTAATGAAATGGCTGCCTCACACGAGCTGGAAATTGCACTGTCGGGGATCTGGAACTCCGTCAACGAGGCCATCCTGCACGCACAGCTCAACGGACCGCAGCTCTCKGCTACAGTAAGTGCCTTCTAATTATCTGCTACTCCCATTTATCAATTTCYTCRTTTGGTGGATAAATATTTAAACAASTTGGTGTTGTCTTTGCAACAGTWTTTRGCTTTTAAACTGATTTTTCTCTAATAATCCATGAAAWCTTTACTGATAATTATGATGGGGTTCARTAGGGTCTGCTTTGAAATGRAGGCATTGRGGRGATTTGTTTCTTTGGAAACAACCCTATAAAGCACAGAKCTCTGCCTTAACTGCTGAGTTTTCTAAAAATTCTAAAAATTTGGGGTCTATGATACTGGATATCAATCAAGTGCTTCCCTAGCATGTAATTGTAGCATGTGGGGACATTCCACAGTATCAGTTATAAGGGACTAGAAAAGTGAGTTTTTAAATAAAGGCAAAAAACTAGATTTTCACACTTTTACAGTCCCTTTACTTTTGTGTTGACTGAGACATCAGGAAGGTAGTACAGGTCTATAATAAGTACACCTATCATAGAGAAGTTGGGAAAAGAGCATGAAAAAATTCAAACTTATTTGGCAGCATTTGCATAAGTAAAAGATAAAAATACACTTGAAGTGGAAACAGCTTTGTGAGTGGCATAGATTAAGGAGGAAAGAACTAGGGTGGTAGAACTGTCATATAAATAATAGCAGCATATGACTGGCAGGTGTTCTCTCAAGGTGTTGAAGATTAGACTGGAAATTATTGAAATGACTAATGATGGAGCTGAATACATCTGTATGAAGTTAACACAACTGTCAGTGGGAAAAGGTAGCAGCGTGGCCTTAACTAGGGTATAAAGAGTAATCTAAAAAATGCAGATAGATCTGCCTGTCTTGAAAGTAAAGGAATTCTTGGAGGCAACAAATAAGAAGGAAATGTACAAATTTTAATGTGTAATTTCTGTGTAGAGCTTTGGCCATCACATTTTGAAATGAGAAAAATAATCTAGGTCTACGTAAGAAGTTGTGGAGAGTCTATTCTAAACTGAGGAAGTTTTTTAATAGGAGAAAAGTGCTTCTATGTTTACAACCTTTCAAAATCTCTAATATTGCAGCTCCCTTCACTGTAGAACAGYTGACTGAGCCAGACTTACAGTTAGCATAATATGTAGATTATAAAAAAAAACCCAACCTCTTGTTGTAATCTGATAAAATGTCACTTGGTATTTCTAGTTAAAACTCACTTCATGCTGCCTCAGTTTCTTTTTCCTTTTCATGAATGACAAACTTGCTGGTTTATCTGACATTCAAAGATAAACATGAAAGATCTCTTAGAGATTTGTCCAGGTTCTTGAACAGTGGATAGTGGGCACTGGAGCCTGAATGTGCTGCAAGTCTGTAGTGGGCTAAAGTCAGTTGGTGGTGTGACCCCACATAGCAACCTTAAACTTAGAACATATCATGAACAAAGTTCTTGCATGTGCCCCTATTTTCACTCAGAATTTGTTTTTATACAAGCCCAGAAGGGAACCAGAAATCAAAGTGTACCTTTGTTCATTGGTTTTACTTGACTATAGATGCATATCTCTTACATCTTGCAGGGCTTCATTGCTGATTACACAGATAAAATGATAAAACATAACTCTGCATTGCATTCATCAGCCCCATAATTAACATGCACTTGCTTAGCTTAAAGGGTTAAAATTAATGATCCAGGTGAATATTGGATAATTGTGGATTAACTCAATGAGTCTATTGCTTTTAGGTGATTTGGAAGTAGAATTCTCTCTGGAATATCTTTGAGGCTCAGGATTCTCTTTCAGGGTTATTCAGATAATTTTATGTGGGGCCTTCTATGTCCTATAGCAGCACCTTGAAACATTTTCCTTCTTCGATTTGGAATAAATTCAGAAAGTGCTGTTATGTTTGAAATGCCATTAAATTATTTTTTTCCTGAAGTTATCTTTGCTTTCTCTCACTGGCAAAATCTCCATGTACAGAAGAAGGCTGTGTGGTGTTCTAGGGGCTGCTCAGTAGATGGCAAAGGATGTTTTCTGTTTGAAAATAAAAACTGTGTCTCAGTGTATGTTACCCTTGATCCTTTCAGTTGTRTGCACAGTAAGATTCTATTTGGATAACAAAGCATGTTTCACTGTTTGAACAAGCATTAATCTGATACTGGTTTAAAATTTTCCTGATTAGTTACAGAGGATAACCATTATTTAGAAAATTGAGCCTAATTGAGCWGTATTTTCGTCTCTGAAGAAGCGGAAAGGAGTTCAATCCTCAGGTTCAAAATTTCCGGCTGGAGATGGCTTCTGGGAATCCAGGCTCACATTCTCAATTACACTGGGGTCATTTGATTTGTACCCACTGTATTTACTGCTGGTTTTACTTTCAGGATTCTTTTTATTCCCCAGAAAAGATACCTTCTCTTTTCCTTTCCTAAGTATTTGGAGCCCTTTTTCTGTTCGTGCAGTGTGCTCTCCAGCCTCTGCAAAAGTGGAAATGTTCAACTTAGGTACAGTTTCCATTAYAAATGCAGTAATTGGTTTCATTCAATTATAATGGAAAACTCATCCAGGAAAGCAGAGCACTCCTAGTAATCTTCATTTATCCCGAGGCAGCCTTAATTAATGTGCCTGCCCTTTTAGGAAACATTTTACATTTTTAATAGACAATATGGCTAAAAATTAGGGTTCTTTTTTTCCTCTTGTTGCCTGCCTGGATGATAATGAATAATGGAAAGTTAGATTATGTTTTCTTTAAAATGGGGAAGGGGTGAAATAAACCAATAAAGCACTTAGGATACTTTACTCAAATGGGGTGCAGTCAATTGATATTAAATCTAAAAATAAAAATCCTATTTGTATGTGGAGCACATARCTTCAGGAGAGTGGCCTCTGCTGATCTCGTCCATTAGAGCCAAGAGAATTGGTGGATTTGCTGGGATAGCAAGTGTGAAAGGTCACCTTTGAGATATTGGTAATCTCTCCTCAGATTCCTGGGGACGTGCCATGCCATTTGTTCAATGATGCTGGCTTGCATCCAGCTTACTTAGCCTAATGCAGGCCATCCCTGCTCTGCAGCACCAGCAATCATCATCATCATTGCTTTTGTCTGCTCAATCTAATTGTCCTTCCTCCTGGTAGGAGCCCTGCCTGCCTCGTGGTGCCAGCTGCACACGCCAACTTGGTTTACCCTTCCTTCCCATTTTCCTCTTATTTCTTTCTGTTTTTCTTTTACTGGTCTCCTTTTTCATGTGTTCAGTTGCACTAGTGCTGGACAAACTCTGTATTTATGCATCATTATTTTAATTTTCTTTTTATTTTTTTATTCAAAGCGAAAGTAAACTACCCTCAACTAAAATGTGAGGAGGGTCAGTAATGAAATGCATGTGGCACTTCAGGCAGGTGGAGTAACAAACACCCTGCCCACACTCCCCTCAGCCAAATCCCAGTGAGGTGTTCCCATTGCTTGTGTAGGGATAGTGGGGATTTGTTGCTAGTGTTATAATGGCTGAAAAAGCATTTAATGAGGAGAATGTAAAAAGCCAGACCTGATATTTTTAGAATGGCTAACYGTTAGGCAAGAGCAAGGTCCAACATATTGTGTTTTGTGATTATTGGTGTAATAAAAGCAAAAGCTAATAAAAGGCTTGATAGGGATTATAAAACCGAGATATGATCAGAGATTAAGCGTTAAGAGAAAGCAGAAAGATCTGCCTCGAGGCAGTTAATTTCTTGGAGACAAGCTCACCAATTAATGTGATAAAAGTTACATTAAAAAGTGATAGAAGAATAAACTTTGGGAAGAGGAACAGATAGAGGCAGGAGAAATACACGAAGAGAGCGATCTTTAAGATGCAAGCTGCTCAGAATTGCAGGAGTGTCAGGAAGCACAGAAATAGTTGTGATCAAAATCAGATCAAAATCGATGAAAACCTTTCTACAAATTGTGAAGATATCAAAATGGATAATACTGAGAAAAGATCCACTAAATACCATTTGTATTTTAAAGGGATAGGTTTCAGGTTGTAATGAAGGAGACTCTGATGCCTATTTTTGGCAGATCATTTGAGTGTTGTTTCTTAAAAGTTCACGTGGCTCAGAAGAAATGCAAGAAAGGCATGAGAAGGTGAAAACTCATGGCAAGGACTGTTGTCCTTGCTGACAAAGAAAATACAAAGGAGTTGGGCTTTCTGTGCCTGTCCAACCACTTCTGCCGTGATCCTTTGCAGTTAGGGGTGTCATTGGGACTTGGGAGGCAAATTACATAGAATTAACAGCAAATTAGAACTTTGAGGAGTTACAAAAAATAAGAACAGAAAATACATAGAGATAGATGGCTGTTCTTGGTGGCCGGTTGATCAGTCTCCTCCCATCAGTGGGTTTAAATGTTGAATTTAACCAAAACAGATGATCACTGCTGAGAAGCAGCACTTTGGACTGAACAAGCAATCTATATAGGTATTTGCTAGGTTCAGTTTAAGGATAAAAGGTGSGGCATCTGCTTGTGAAAAAATACACTTGGTGTATCCTGGAATTGACTGTGTTAATGCAGTGGGCTTGAGCCGGAATTTTCTGGTATAAATTTTCTGGTAAAAAATCAGCAGTGTATGGAAGGCTCACAGAAAATAACTCAGGTGTCTTAAATTATTAGGGATGCAGAAAAAAAAAATCATGAACAATGAAGAACCCAAGATCTGTTAAATGGTCACCTTTAGGAAAAGAAAAGCTTAGAGGAAAGAATGCCAAATTTGCAGCAGCAGGAGATTGAGGCACAGTAACCTTACAAATTTGAAAAGGAAGTGGCAGTACTATGAACAAAATAACTTTGTGCTGAGTGAGTTCACAGCAACAAAGAGTTTCTGCCAGCCAGTAATGAACTGCTTGATTAATGACATTGAATGGTATCATAAAACACTCCTGCAGACTTTGGAGAACACTCACAGCTGAACTCAGGTGCTTCCTTCCTGCAAGTTTTCCAATTCAAATGATCAACACCAGCTGTCAATAAGTATAAAAACTGTACTTAGCAGAGGTTGAAGCAGTATATTCAATTCCTTGTGGTTAGAGTGCAGAAAATAACTGTAAAAATGGACAGGGAAAGTTGTGTTCATGCAATATTTGCGCTAGAAATGTTATTTTAAATGACATTTTGCTTTTTCTGAGCACTTAGGAAACCTCCTCTGAAAACAGAAACGGGAGGAGCTGTCAGGTGTGATGAGGTTTCTGTTAAGGATCTCCAAGCAGCCTTGTCTGATTTAGCAGCACTTCTTGGAGTCCTTGTATGTTTGGTGTTTGTGAGCCCAGGTTACGTGAATGTACATCAGGTTCAAATCCTTTGTGAATCCGGAGGCACGAGGAGACCCCTCAGAAACCAGGGGAATTGCCCTGAGGGCACACCTTGTACTGAGCCATTTCTGTGGAAAGGTGAGAGAATGGCTTTCACGGTGGTGTAAAATAGATCTGCATTAAATTTTTGGTTTATTTCTCTTGGGCTTTRTACTCATTAAGATACTGCTYTCATGGTCAGTCATGGGTGAATTTWTAAAAAGCARCAGTGGAGCTCTATATCTGGAATCAACTGAATTTCATGGAGTGCAAGCATCTAATTCTTGTAGTCGGCTTTGTAAGTCTTGCCACGTGCAATTTGCTTGATTTAAAAGCATTTTGACACTTGAGTACTGTAGAAGTATTTCTGGAAATAATCATCTAAATTGTTTAATAYATTTGCCTTATTTCCATCTGCTGCAGAAGTCCTCTGGAGAATTCGAGCTCGTGTAGCCTTGAACAGCTCTCTGAGGGGATACAAGGAGCTTTCTGGCCCCTGTTAATGACAGTTCTCTTCCATGCAGGTGTTTGATACCACTGAGTAGTCTGATTTCCTGCTGGTAAGGATCATCTCATCTGTAGCAATGGAACTGCTTGAAATGAAGTATTTATGTCAAAATGAAGCAGGTTAAATTGAAATACATATTTCCAAAAATTTAAATTATTATCAGTTGGAGCAGGAATAAGGAAACACCACATAATCACAATTGAGTTAGTTCTGAGGCATATTTACTGGGTGTTATCCAGCTGTCGTGTTGTTAGACTAAACATGTAGCTAAGAATTTGATTTGACATAAATTGTGCAGCCTTAAGTTTGCTTTTGCAGAAGTGATGATTCCTTTGCGTGGATGTGTCTCTTCATCCYCAAAACCATTCCTTCACAAGGTCCATCGTGTCTCCCAGCTGGCTGCTGACTTGTTGATAATGCTGGACGGTGCTATTAATGAGTCATTAATCTGTGGTAAGATAAAAAGCTCTTGCTGCCTGGTGAAGCAGTGTTCAAGTTCTACTTTTTGTTCCCTAAGCCTTGTATTTTGTATAAACACATAACCTAAAAGGCTTATGTTAAACATTGATAATAATGGAATTGATGTTTGTAGCTTTTTACCTGCTTTTGGTCTGAGACAGCTTTATCTGTGATTAACCATTTGTGGTTAATTACTTTGGTTAAGGTAATGGGAATTATTGGGAATGATAGTGATTTGGGGATACTGCCTTTTGACAAAAGCTTCTGTCTTTAAGAGGGATCACAGCACCTTTGGGATTTTTTTTTTCTATTACAATCAAGATATTTGTTTGGCCTAATCTTACTGCCAAAGTGTTTGTGGAGCATGTGACAGGTATTTGTTTATATTTGTGTGGTCCCAGAAATGTTGTTCAGTGTTTTCTGGAGATGTGCATGCTGGTTCAAAACAGATGAAATTGTGCATGATTTGGGTGTTTGTTCTGCATTGGCCAGGCACATGCTAATGTATGCTGTAGGGCCAGATTAGAKGGTAAGGAACCTTTAACAGCAGGTTGAAGATAAAACTGAGAAATAGAAACCTCCTTTCAGAGCAAGAGGCCTAAATACTGTTGTAAAAACTGAATATATAAAAAAATCACTTTGTATTATGGGTACTATCTGTATTTAGGAAAAAGTAATTGAGGGGTGATAGATTCCTGAAAGGCATATTTTATACCTCGTTGTTTTCTTTAAGCAAAGAGATAATGATGCCCCAGTGATGTTAATTCTAAATACATCCCTAAAAGTGCATGGTTGATGAATCAAGTGCCCTTGGTTGCTSCAGGGCTGTTCAGCCTGTCCCTCTGGGATGTTCAGTGCTGTCAAGAGCAACACGAGCATCCACAAGCACTTGTGCACACACTGACACACACAGCCCGCTGCTTTCCTTCACACCTCCACATCAAGCTTTTGTCTTTTCTCGGGTGTGGGTACTCAACTCCGCCCTAAAAGTGCAGCAGTTTTCATTTAGTGAGAATGAGCTCCTAAGTCCTACTATGGACTTGAGTTTAGTTTTTCTTTGGGCTGTGTATTCGTATGATACGGCCACATTTTCTCAAAACAGCTGCTGTGCTTCATTTTGTTTAACAAACTGAGGCTCTGGAATTTTTCAGCACCACCTTATGGTTCCTAGAGAATGAGATCCTGGGAACTCTAGCATGAAGTATAATTAAAAGTAAACCCCAGAGTCATAAGCTGTGTTAAATTTGGTGAGAATGATTCTCATTTTCCCCCCTCCCCCAAGYTGAAAATGCTAAAGGATACCTTCATGGCAATGTGTGTGTCCTGTTTGACTTTAGCTCTGTGCTGTAGAAGAGGAGGAAGTGCCCAGGGCAGGAGATGAGCTACAGAATACAAGGGCTGTCAGAGCCATAATCATAAACCTGCCAAGAGRGTGCAGTTGTAATTTCACAGAGCCAGGCTTGTCACTGAGCACTCTCTATCTTCCCTGGAATATGATTCTGGTGTCAGCGCTTCACCATTATTAGAGTTGAAAGATGAAGGACGTAAATATGGTAAGAGTCCAGGATTTTGCTTGAAGCACAGCACTGAGGAAGGCAATCAATGGTTGGGATAATATTTATGGAAATGATGATACTCAGGATGACAGATGATGTGCTCAGTGTTTCAACGAGAGTTGTGTACACTTTATTCATTGTTTCTACTTCTTTCTTTTTCATTCTGTGCACTCACTGTAAGCCTCCCCAAATTGTGGAAGTCATCTGCTGAAACTGAGCGTTATTTTCCATCATGAAATCAATTTAAACTACAAAAGAGAAATTAGATGTGCAGGTTCTTTTTACAAACCTTTCTGTACTGTGGTTTGTTAAATATGATGGATTTTGTAGCTGCATTGCTTTAGAATTTTGGCACTTCTGTTTGTTGTGGKTAATTTTTGGTCTTATAAATTAACAAGGCATCAAACAATGAAGCTGGAGTGTTGCCGGGTTGGGGTCCAGTCCCTGGTAAAAAATGCAGCTCCAGCATATTGGCAGCGAGGCTGCTTGTTATTCATTGTGAGGCGTCTGGCTATGGGAGTGTTAGATGTTTGACAGCATTGAATAGATTCCAGTCAGCCATACAAACTACCTCCACTGAAGTGGAAAGGACCATAAAATTGTTTTAGCAACAGCTAATTCTCTCGAGTCTTTTAAGGCTTTTTCTCCCTTATTTTTTCTTTAACTATTTGCTTGCCAGTAGATGATTTGCCAGTTTAAACAATAAATGCTCCCAGATTGATTTAATTTTTTAAGATAAGAAAACTTCTTGCTGATTTTTGGATTTAGCATAATTTAGATTTTGGGRGAAATATAACCAAAAACCCCAAAAAAAACACCAACCATCTAAAGTGTACATTGAACAATGGTACCTTTCTTTGATTATAAAGACTGAAATGTAAAATAACTTACAGCATTGTTTCTTCAATAACTTCAGGTCCTATTTTTGCCAACAAGGCATTTGAGGGTTAATCTGGTATCCTGCAGGTATTTTGTTTCTAGTCCCTGCTCACCTTTTAGGCGCTGCCATGCCACACAAGCCCAATGCAGCAGGTTCTTTAACAAACACCTTGAGGCGTTGTCTTTTCAGTCTCCAGCTAAAGATCTGTGTTAATTCTTCTGTCTTTACWTTGAAYTCCTTTGAATTTTTTTTTTCCTAAGTAGCTCAGTCTGTGGATTCAGTATGTGAAAAAACATGAAGTGTTCTTACCTGTCAAACATTTCATATAACAAGTGCTGGCTGCCTCATAATGTGCCATAGTTCAGTCAGGAACTGCAGTCATGCCTGGGAGACACAGTGACAGTRGCTTTGGATTATACCAAGGGAAGATGGAGAGTGAGGGGGTCCTCAGCTGTTGCAGCTTCATTGAAGGGACTTACAGGAACCTGCGGATAATGTTCAGTTTTTCCATTTGTCTGAGTGCAAGGCTTCARCCTGCTGACAGTAGATGGGCAGTGAGATTAGAGTGAAAAGCCAGTTGGCTCTCATCACCTTCTGCCCCAAAAGAGACTGCCTCTTGTGAAGGCCTCTGGCTTGTACACTGGGAAAAATAACATGTTTCATTCAGCTGAGTACAAACTTGCTCTTTCCTTTACTGTTTCCCAGTACTTACTCAGTTAGGTTAACATTAATTGGAAAACTTGATAAAAAATTGTCATTACCAGCATTTGGTCTTACAGTAAAAATGCTGTAATGCTTGCTAGCTGTGCTAGGAAGGCACTGGGCAGCAGCATCAGCATGTAGTGCTGGGCTGGGTCAGGGCTGAAATGGTGATTTTGTGTGAAGGAACCTGTGGCACAGCTCGGAAACAGGAGCCTGGTGACACATGGGGTGAGTGCCCTTCTTCTGTGGTACATAAGGTGAAAGGCTCTGGTGATTTCATGGTGCTTCTCTAGGCTCTTATTAACTGTAATGAAGCTTTACTTATTTTTTATTCTTCAAGTCCATCTACACAAAACCTTCCCTGAGTTTTCCTCTAGTCCTCCTATATCTGTACGACCCAGCGAAGTCCTCACAGTTTATGTAACAAGAAATGGGACTGTCTGTAGTAGTTATTGAACTTGTTGTACATGCATTTAGAAGAGAAGAGCTGCCTTTTCTTCTAAATATTTGAAGCTTAGAGAGAGATATCRCCTTTCTAAGGCTGCAGCCCTCATGTGCAGCAGCCAAATGCTTTCTGCAGCCATGGGACCAAGCAGAGCAAGTGTCTGCTCTGACTGGATTTCTTCCCTCTTAAGGGGACTCTGCTCAGAGCAATATATGACATTTGTATAGAAAAGAAGATACACACATTTTGTTGTCTGTGACCTCAAGGAAGTGTTGGCTTATATGTCACTAACTGGAGTGAATATCTTAATTACTAAAATACCTGATTTTTCAAGTCAGGACTGGGCCTGAGCATTTTGTCAGCTGTGTTACATCTGAGTTRCTGTCAGTCACCAGCACAACTTCCAGAGCTTATTTTTCACAAGGGTAACAGCCTTTGTTCTACTTACCTGAAGTGTATATTGGTGCCTCTAATCTCTGTTTCTTTGCAAACCTGCTCTGCTCTGCACTATCCCCTGTAGTCGTTTTCTGGGAGATCAAACAGTTTTAATCCTCTCTAATGAAATTGTGTTGCTATTCTTGCAGAGCCATAGTTCATGAGCTTGTGAGCCATGGCAGCAYGCGAATCCTCATTTTCCCAGAGGTGCGCCTCGTTGTTGCAGAGTTCCCTGGAAGGCATTTACTACTGGAAATATTAATAAGGAGTGGAGGATAGGGGGAAGAGAAAAAAATACAGTAATTGCTAAACCGTCTGTATGAGGCATTCAAGTCTGTGCTCTGTTTTGTGTAGTTGGGGTGAGATCTGGAGTGCAGTTTGACAGAGAAGCACAGGGCCCTGGTGTGTTGGACTGGCAGGAGGCAGCAGGAAATTGGATGTACAGGAAGAGGACTGAGGGGCAGACTCTGGATAGTGAAGAGGAGATTGGGGCATTTCTGTCCATCCTTGTGCCCTTTCTTTGCTCACATGGTGCCATGGTGGAAGTACCCAAAGATGTGCAAGTATTTGTTTGAAAGGTCCATTGGCTCTTTTTAGGGAGATGCCCATGCTTTGTCCCATTTTCTTTCTTTGTCGCTACTTTTTTTTTTTTTTTTTTAAAAACTTCACTTAAGAGATTGTTTTGACTTGCTGCTGTATTTGATGTATGGAGTTTACCCTTGGTTCTCATTCCCAATATGCTCTCTATATTTTATTTACTTGCTTCCCCCCCCCTTTTTTTTTTTTTTCCTAGTGAGTGTGATACTGCTGCCTTCTATGGAGGCAGAAGGAAATGATCCTTGTGCTCTGTACAAACCTAGGCTGTCACACCCAAATGTGGCACTAGAGTGGGGACATGCAGAGCTTGGTGGACTTACCCTTCTCACTTTTACATTCCAAAAATTGGAACTCATCTGCCAGCAGCAGAACGGACATCAGACATTTCCAGACAAGCCACAGAGAACAGCCATGGGCCTGGGGGCAGCTTGGAGAGAAAGAGCTCAGACTCAAGGAACCCATCTTTTAGAGAACAAAACATTGCAGGAMGAAGTTAAAGCAAATTCTTAGGAATTGTATGTTGTGTCTGGGCAAAGCCCTGATTTGTGACAGGAATTTGTCATTTACATTTCTGAACTGGTGGRCATGGACTAGCTAACTATGAAAATAAGTAATCAGTCCATGATTCTATTTTGAGACTACATTTAGTGGCCCAGGATTTCCAATTCATAAGATGTGATACACTTACAAAATCTTTCTCATGTTCCTCTCCACTGMCTGTGAAGCCATGAAAATTTTACATCACTTCCCTACAGTATTCTATAGTATAAATGTGATTTTTTTGACAGCATACTCTGAAGAGGTTTTCTTTGTCCCATCATAGTACTTTGTGCACTAATGAGTCAGTGAGATCTGAAATATTAGCTTGGCATTGCAAGGTCTGAGTGGTTCCAGTTTYCCTTGTGTACATTGTCTGTAAAATGCTTTATGAAAGATTAGGGACAGAACAAGAAATTCTGTGCCTCACTGGTTTGCTGCCAAAGACTTCATGACCACTTTTGTATCATAGCATTTATATTTTCTTGAGCCAAGCCATAAGACAGTAAATTAATTTCCATTATTGCTCTATTTTTTCTCCCCACTTTCTTAAATTTCTGTGGAAAATTTCTCTGGAAGTATACTTGCTCTTACAGCAGAAGGGAAACAAAGATTTTAAAATTTGCTGGGATTTCACAGTCTTCATAGCTGTGTGGCCTTGCAGGGTGTGTGGGATAGAGCCCAGTCCCTCCTTTATCCACTTCTGCCCTTGTGGGTCTCCTCCTCATGGCCACGGTAGCCACTGTGACCCCTCTGCAGCCTTGTTTCACTCAGCCATTGCTACCAGCTGGGGAAGGTGTTACAGAGATGGCTTTCCCACAAAGTTCCTCAAACCAAACTATCTCTTGCTTTGTCTTTTGAAGTTGATAGTCTTTTGGGTAGAAAAGTTTAGGGTTATTTTAAAGTCATTTCTCACCAACACATTGGTCATGATTAGAAAAATAATCTCTTTTTTTGAGTGATCTGAATGGTTTTGCTCAAGTGTTTGCTTCTGAAGTTTTTTTTCCAAATACTCCCTTGTTTTGCTTTTACTTTCATCTCAGAGTCTTAGATTTTTAAAATATACAGAGAAAAATTGTATACTGAAAGCATAAACTATCCAGTGCTGTGTTACTGGTGYTTGGCATTATTTAATTTRCTTTTTCATCTACATACTGTCTGCYTTTTCACAGATTGAATGGGAGAGCCCTATTTTCACTTATCCCTGTGCTGCTTTGCTTGTCTCTTGCAGAGTTAGGGACTAATAAAATGAGCATATTTCATAGCTGCTTTTTCAGTTTAAAGTGCCTTCCACATATATGGCAATCAGGCCACTGTACTTGAGGTTAAMCCCCAGCCCTCACTGAGCTCAATCCTGAAAAATAAACAAAACTCTGGGAAAAGAGGTTCACTTGGCAGAGGGATTGAGCTAACATTATGGATATAAAAACATAGGGCTCAGTTCTGCAAGAAACTGCACATTCTGGCCCCGGTCCCATAAAGCACTTAAGCAYAGGCTTCTTTTTGAAGGGAGTAGCAGATTGACGGACAGCTCGAAGGGCTGCTCTCTAATCCCTGACCCTACATGAGCAGCCAGATTTGGGCTCCTCCAGTGCCCGGGTGGGGTGGCAGGTCCCAGGTGACAGCATTGGGGTTTGTGACAATGGGACACCCCTGTGGCACTGGACAGGTGTCGGGGTGTGCTGCAAAAGCCCCGTGCTCACCTGCACAGCTCACTAACCTCCCGTGCTGGGGAGAGGAAGGAAAATGGGTGGAAATGCTCCCTTGCACTGGACAAGAAGTTCTCACCATCCAGCAAATTCCCAGCTGTCCTGTGAGGGCT
Organism: Malurus melanocephalus; assembly: GCF_030028575.1. NCBI lineage: Eukaryota > Metazoa > Chordata > Aves > Passeriformes > Maluridae > Malurus > Malurus melanocephalus. The sequence continues at coordinate 152,492 of NW_026623452.1, forward strand.
TTTGTGCTCAGCCTGCCCTCATTTTCCTGAGCTAAGCTCTTGCTTGCAGCCACTGTGCACTTGAGTTGTGTGTCCAGGAGGAACAGTTGAATCAAAGGGGCTCCTGGACGAGGGGAGAGGGAGYGAGGAGAGGGCTGATCTGTCAATCAGCTGTCAGCCATCCTGGCATTTTCATGATGAATTAGGCTCTGGAGATGCTTTGTGGCTTGGCTAACAAAGAGATTTTTTTTCTTTATCTGATTCCTCAGTGCTACCCCTACAGTACATCATTTTACCAAGATGATTTTTTAATCCTTTTAAAATGTAATACASAGCATCAAATGCAAAGAGAAACCATAAAGACTTATAATTTTATCACGTGTTTTTTCTTTGGTTTARGATTGTGATAAAGCTGCATTCTTGACACATCACCAGTATCTGCTTAATAAGGTTTTCTAATTTTATATGCTTACTGTTTTTGTGTGCTTTTCCTTCAGAAACCATGGGCTGGTTTTTTGCAATGCAGGGTACTTGTGTGTGTGTGTGTTTTATGGTTTTATATGCATTTATGATGTTTACAGAGCAAGCACTAAGTTTTTTTGTGTGTGTGCTGTAACTTACAGGTGCTTATTATTTGAGAATATTTATTTTCTATAAAGGGAAGTGAGTAGTGTAGTCATCAATCTTCCTTTGAGCTCCTCAGTGTGTTTATATGTATCTCTGGTGCTGAKCTTTATTTTGATCCATCTTCTTTGTGAAACTGATTTGCTGTCTGAATCTTGCTATTCTGTTGGTATTGATAGGTAATGGAAATCAGTCCTCTGGTGTTTATTTTTTTAGATCATGCTGTAAGTTGGTGTTACAGTATCTGAGATKACATTCCCTTTATTTTTGCATTGACTAACATCCACAAAGTGGAGGTGACGAAATTAAGGCCACACATTCCTATGTTCTGCCAAAAAGTCCTGATTGGCTTTCCATGAAACCATGAAACTTCCTTATTTTGAACCAGCTTGGGAGGGAATTACCTAAAAGGCACCAAGGCTTCAAAAGTATATTTCTTTTGGAGGTGGCTACTGATGGCAGAAAGTTGCAGAGAAAATAAGTGGAACAAAAGGTTAGTTCTGATTCGATAGACATGGCTGGCATTGCAAGCAGACCTACCTCCCACACCGCATAGCAATGAGCAGGGAGCTTGGTGAGAAAGTTCAAACTGCACAAGATTATCCTTTCACAAATAAATTCTTTTAACAGGCCCCTGTTGAAAAGGGTAAGATTATACCTCTGAGGAGAAGTACCTCTCTGAAGAAGTGCTTATGCCACTTACAGGTTTTGGAAACTCTTAAATCTTTTGGAGTAAAAGTAACAAACTTTTCTTCCTTTAATAAGATTCACATTTTCTGTCAAGAACAGGCTTATTAATTGTGAATTGCTTAGGGACCTAATACTCTTTGGAAGAAAAAGTACTGAGATTTGCATAGCAAAATATTCCCTTTTTATTGCTGTGCTTTTTCAGTGCCTGAACGTTTCTTCAGCTTCCAAGCCATAGCATCTAGCACATTGTTATATTTCAGTTATTTGTTTATGAGCGTTCACTTTGAATTCTTTTGACACAAAGCATTTAGTTACAGTGCYATCCACGTTCAGAATTATGGACTGGGAATATCCAAATACAGGTCACAGTAACTTGTTCTCTATTCCAGTGTAAATATAGAAGCTCTCTAAATATATTGAATAGATTATTCAGTTTACTACRAAGTTGAGATTTAGAAAATTTTGTTAAATTAAATTATTTTTTAATTCTGTAGTTTTGATCTGCGTCAAACACATCTTTTAAAGAMAGCAGTAAGACGTAAATGTGACAGTGATGATGATGTGCCCAAAATGTATGTATTGAATTTAAACACAAGTTCAGGAATTGATGTAATGTTTTTTACAACTATTAAACTTAAATTAGGTCCTAATTCTGCATTTGGTAATGAATCAAGAGTGAAGTCCCAGTGGTAGGAGCCATGGTGTATGTCTTTGCTGGGATATTTTGAGGATGACATACAAYGTACATATTTTTATGTGTAACTGATCAGTTTGATGATTTTTGAAATTTACTTGTGTAAAATAGATCTTATGTCCATTTACTTGAGGTGATTGAACTTTTTTGAATATGTAGATATTGTAAGAGAAAGCAAGCCATTCTTATATTTAAAAATCAGAACTAATAATTTTAATTTTCTGCAATTTTTTCTTGTTTTTTTTTTTGTCAAGAAAAACATAAAAAGTTTCTAATAGAGTGTGTTGAAATGGTTGGTATTGTGCTCTTGCACATTTTTTTTTTACTGGTAATTGGCTTGCTTGCTGCTTTATTAAAATTTGCAATCTTTTGGTTCCAAGGTCAGATTCTTGCCAACCTTGACATTATTTAGAGTTTATGYAGTRAATACATTCTGATACTGACATGTGRGTAAAATGCMCATCATAAACTATGGRAAAACATGGAAAAATGRCARAGCAAGTAGGATGTTCTGTGGCATTCCATCTGAGATATGCGATCTCCGTGTGGTTACAAGGGTTGGAGGGGGAGCTTGGTCAATCATGTGCCGTCACTGGGAGTGAGCTCTGGCACGTGAAGATGGTGCTGTAGGTGCTGAGAGCAGTGCAGTTCTGCATCTTGTTGTGAGTTGCAAGGAGGGAATATTTTCACCACCATCACAGGGCACCTGAATAAGACCTTGGGAGTGCCAAATGTTACTTAGCAAGCCCCTGTTCCTTTGGAAAACATGACTTTGGCCTTCAGTTCCCACTGGTGTTTTGTGTTTTCTTATGGAAAGGCAGTGGAGCAGGAACACAGGACATAACGGTTTGAGATTTGATCACAGGGATGGAGCACCTCTCCTATGAGGAAAGGCTGAGAGAACTGGGATTGTTCAGCCTGGAAAAGAGAGAGGATCAGGATGACATGATGGGAATCTGAAAGAGCCTACAGGAAAGATGGAGAAGGACTTTTTTCAAGGGCCATAGTGATGGGACTAGGGCTTCAAACTGAAAGTTGGTTTAGAAAAGATGTTAGGAAGAAATTCTTCCCTGTGAGATTGGTGAGGCCCGTCACAGGTTGCCCTGAGAAGCTGTGGCTGTCCCATCCCTGGAAGTTCCCCCTGGACAGGGCTTGGAGCAGCCTGGGATAGTGGAAGGTGTCCCTGCCCATTGCAGGGGGTTGGAACGGGATGATCTTTAGGGTCTCTTCCAACCCAAACCATTCYRTGAWWCTGTGAYACTGGCAGAGYTGTGCCTTKTKGCAGTCAGAGGCCACTGGGTCCTTCAGCAAGTCAGGGTGTGTGGAGGGAAGCTCAAGGAGTGAAATGAATGCTTAAYGGGCCAGAAAAGAGTAAATCTGAAACTGTGGAGTTGTATCAATCCCAGCTCCTGTAGCCAAGTCAGGTGAAGACACTGTGAAGAGACATTTTGAGGAGGCAGGCAGCTGCTGGAGCTGGAGTATTCACTSTAGAGTATTAAGAGCAAATAAAACTCCATTTCTCCTCTTGTCCTTTGTGTGCCATGGCTGTCATGGGCAGCTTTGTGTTGTGCATAACTCAGTTACACGAAACTCTTGAGAGTCATTCCTTGCAAAAAACAGTGAAAGATTATCTTTGTGCTGGGAGGCATTATCAGGAGTGTAGCACATGGGCTGTGTTGGGGTTTGGTTTTGMTTTTTTTYCYYMRRAWKSMWSGRAWYYTTTTYYWMCAWYYYCMWTTKRMYKSMWTTYMSRWTTWRGGRWWRGKTYYWAAAAATTRYCTTCTGGTGTTYAGGTATGGTTAATATTGCCTYATTTTGGCAATGATTGCAGGCCTTCTGATTTTAGGCTTAAAGAAAACTTCTCTCTTTTCCCTCTGAAGTGTTTTCTGAGGCATGCAGACACTACAAGGAGATTAAAACAAAGTGAGAAAGGTTTTCACAGAAATGGCTTTTTTAGGATGTGGGTTATTTTTTTAAAATAGTTGGGTTTTAAAGATAAATTAATATGGCACAGACAAGTGATTTTTGACCACTGTGAAATTAATTGCCTGATTTTTTACCAAGTACAAAGAAAACTATGCTTATACATGGTTTATAGCTGTATCAACAGAAACATGACGAGTATGAAAGCTTTTTCAGTTCACAGTGCTGCAGAATGCACTGTGTTTTGTACCCCTCTTGCATTTCCATGGAATCTTATAGATTTGGGAATAGGGGCTCAGATTTCCAAATAAATGGTATTTCAAAGTTTATTTGATTAGGACATTTCCGCTGTGGCATGGGTATCTTTTGTTTGGTAATTCAATCACAAGTGGAAGTGAATTCTATACATCTTGCTAATTTTGCCCTCTGGCTTGCTGTGCTGGAATAAGTCTTTTTCATATATATCCGTAAGAGAAGTAATTTCTTCTCCTGTGTAGCTTTCTCCTGTATTGTTCCCCTGTTTCTCAGGCAGAAGAAGTATTTCTCTTTCATGGAACAAATCTTTTTCATATAGGAAAATTCCACTTAGGAATCCATCTTGTTTTGTTCTTCAGATGAACTCTTAGGAATAAAATTAATTAGCAGTCTGCCTTTTTCCCATATGTTTAGGGTTGCCATCAGAGCAGTGGCATGAACTTCATGAACCCTAACGATGCCTCTATATCTCTCAGGCCTCATTGCACATAGAATTGCAGCTACCAGAGTGAATAAATTTATTTGGTGGTATAATCCTTCACCAATGGAAATAGCAGTGGTTCTGAGTCATCAGACAAACGTCTATAAAATTAGATTGGCTTAACTGAATGCCARCAGTAGCTACTGTGSTGTKCTTCWCACTGGAKTTGAATATACAGAATGCCAGTGRAGTTYTAAAATATAAAACAAAATAGCCAAAAGCAGCACATGTTCAGATGAGGAATTTGGTCATGCATGTTTTCCAGCAGCTGTTTTTATTTTAGGTTTAATTTAAAATACATTCAGCTTAATTCCATGTTCAGAATCATCAAAGCCTACCAAAAATCCGCAGATTTTGTTTCACAGAGATCATTATCAAGTTCTGAGCAATTGTATGTTTATTACTTTCATATTTTGCATTTCTGGGGTTTCGTATACTACCCAAGGGCATGGTCTAACTCAAAGAATAACAGGAATCAGCATGCTTTTCATTTACCTTTTTCCATTATCACAGGCATTCTATATTAAGACCCGTTTTAGAAACAAGCCAGTTTTACTTTTTAACCTCCCATGTATCTTATTAGATAGCTGAGATTTTATTTTTTTATATTTTACTGGTTATGGAAAGAAAGGAAATTTGGTCTCGATTCCCATTCATGCTGTTGTCTTTCTGAAAAGTTTTGTCATACTGAAGTTGTGAATATGGATCTCTTCAGCAGCTGATCAAAGCAGCAGGAGGGTCACAGTATAAATGAGAGGAGCCCTTTGTGGCAGTTTTTATTCCTAGGAGATTGTTTTACCATCCTCAGCACGTGCTTCACCCACTCCAGCAGCCCTTGAGCCCCACTGTGCTCCTCATCAAGTGTTCTGTGCTGCAGGGTAGTTCAGGATAGCTGTGACAGACAGACAACTTCACAGAAAGGCTGCAAAAAATGTGCTCTACAAAGCACTGCCCTCCCATCCCAAATTATATCTCTTGTATTAGGTATTCTCATCCCAAGACATCTGAGATTTAGGCTCCAGGAGACCCTCAAACATCTAAACTCAGGAAAGGGTTTTCACTTCATTATTGTTCAGTCCTCTTTCTCTGTCTCGTTATGGTGAGAAGTTTTGTCATGTCAGTTCTTACCAATCAGAAAAGAGTGAGACTAACAATTTTTAACAGTTTTTGCTTAGGGAAACAAATAGCAGCTTGCTGTTTGCTGGAGTTTGACAAACTCTGGCTGAAGGCTTTGAGTTAGCTGCTTGCTGTCGTCTGGTTATTGTTCCATTTATCCTGTATRCTTATTGAATAATGAAAGCAGTCGTGTTTGCAGGACATTCAGGATGCTTTCAGCATATTTTAATAACCAGTTCCAATTAGTACAAAACCAGGCCAAACTGGTCCCCAAGTGTACAAGATTTTACAAGCAAGTTGGTTATATCTAATCATGTTGACTTGCTAGAGTCTAAAATTGAAGATGAAATTGTAGCTGTGGCAGATTGGTAATTAATTGACCCCGGGTACATGTATATTCCCCAGTTTAATCTGTTTTCTGTAACCAGATGATGACTTTTATTCTCACTGGTCTACCATGCTCTTCCTTCAAGAACTTGCTCCTAAACAAGATCCTCAGTTCTATCCCAGTAGATGCTGAAAAATGAGCATTTGGCTGATTTATTTGCATCATTTGGGAGAGTGTACCCCAGMATCTGCAAGATCAAAACCTTGCTGGATTATTTTAAGTAATTATTATTATTATTATAGTCATCCTGATTAAATAAGGAGGCCAAAGGATGAAAGCTGAGCAAGCTGTGGGCACCAGGCTGTGAGGATGGAATAACTGCTCTGCTGGTTTGCAATAAGAATCTGTGAATGACCATTCAGTTGGATACAACACTGAGGATGCTGTAAAGAAGGCAAGGTTAAGAAATTAGTTCAATTTCCTGAACTGGGAAATTGTCAGCTCCCAGGGAAGTTACTCATGAAATTGCAGGTGCTGTTGGAGCTGTGTGAGCTGAGGGGGTGCAGAAATGGGAGGAGTGTGCTGTGAATGTCTGAGCAGAGCAGAGCAGCCCAGGTCTGTGCCACCAATGGGACCTGGTGCCACCAACCCATGGCTGCAGAGACAGGGGCTTCAGGCTAAGCCACCTAAACTCTAAATTACTTTTTCCTTTGTTTTACGTTGTTGTGGGCCAGCTTTTTGAGGGCAGTGTCTCTTGGCACATGTATTGAAAGRACCAGTGGCTTAATTTAGCTTCAGTTAGCACCAGCAGTGCTTTCTTCTGGCTGGAGAAAAAGGGAAATTAAACTCTTTTCTAGTGCACTGAAGGAAGGAAAGAAATAGATGTTATTAATGAAAAATCCGGTCCATGTTTTGAAAAGCAGATGAGCACTGACCATATAGCTGAAATCAACTGCTTCCAGTTCCTATTTTGGGCAAGTGAAACAGTGAATGAAGTTTGCATAYTGAGGGCAGTTTAATTGCAGCCTTAGACAATGAGTTGGGTTGCAGTGGTGCCTGCCAAGTCCTGTTGCTATGTTGGGCTGCTGGGTGGTCTCGGACATTAACTGGGTGCATCATGCCTGGATTGTCTGCACAGCCYAGTCTGCAGGGCAGCCTTGCTTTCAGTCGGATGTTTGTGAGACCATGCTCTTGAGATCTGTAGCCCAAATCCATGAGTTAGAGACAGGCAAGGATCTAAACAGGCAGGTTGCCAAAGCTGTGGAACTCAGAATGTGTTTTAATTGTCAAATAAGTAAATTGGTTGTCAGGTGTCGGAGTTGGTCAGTTCCAGCCTGCCTAGGTGTTTTTTCTCAGATTTGTTAATCTGGCTGCCTTAGCCTCTTTGTCTGAGAAATGGGCATAAAAATAGAAATTTATTGTCTGCCCTGAGGTGAGGGCTGTAAGAAGGGAAAGTTGCAATGTTGATAAATGCCACTTAAGACTGCGGCTGGAAGTGAACAGAGTACTTCCCAGAAACACAGTGGTCTCATGGAGCGTGTAATTGTCCTGGGAATGCTACATTGTAGTGTTTGCTAGGCAGGCAAGTTTTGGTGGGGAACTTTTACTGTGCTGCTGGATATGTTTTATTTAATTTTAAATTTTTYATTGTTATTGTTGTTCATGAGCTGTCTGAATTTAACTGAGTTATTTTCCCTTCWCAAGTTCAAATTTATTTTTCTTCTCTTTTGAAGTGCTTAGAACGTGTGTTGAACAATAGCAKTTTGACTACACCGAATTCCCATCGGTCCTGGGAGTTCTCTTGCCTCCAGTTTTTGTCTGGTATTTTATCACAATGCAGTGGCTTAGGCAGTCAGTGTGCTGTAAAGATGGGAAACCCTGTGTGCCTTSTAGAGATGGGAAAAAAAAGCACTGAATCTTAATATTCCCTTGTTGGCTTCAACAAGGATGAGATGAATCTTTAGTGAAGTACATGGGAGAAAATGGAGATGTTTGTAAATGCTTGGGTGCCTTTTGTTGTCTTCTGCTTCAGGTGCTTTTTTGGTTTGGGTCCCTTTCTGAGATTCCTTGTGCTGCAGTTAAGGATCCACGTGTCCAGCAGGAACATCCAGATTTTAAAAGCCCTTCTCTTAAATATCTTTTGGAACATCGTCTTGTCCAACCCTCATGCTCAAAAAGGATCATGCAGTGCTCAGAACTGGGCACAGTTCTGGGGGTGGCCCTGCTAGTGCTGGATAGAAAGGAAGATCATCACTTCTAAAATACTCTGGGCTACCACAAGCCTTCACCTGTAGGGCTGGCTCAATTAAAATTTTCTAATCCCCAATCCCGTGTCCTTTTATGCATCTTTTCCATGCAAATTGAGGTTCTGTGCTGAGAATCCAGATTTCCACATACATTCAGTGGGCTGTAAAGTTTCACACATGTTCACTGTGCTGCTTTTGATGTGMTATGATGCCTAATGTGCTGCTTTACTGCATGGCTGATAAAGCAGGGTTGATTCTTGACAACATTGCTGACATGAATTCTGCCTGTAGTCAGACTGGTAACTCTTTTCCAGTTGGTTATTGGCAAAAGGTTTTTGTGAGATGAATGCAATTACAGATATTGGAGCGACTCTGTAACTCACTCTTGCCTACACTCCATCTCCCTTCTTGAATTTCTCTCTCTTTAAATAAAACGTAACTTTGTCAAAAGAGAATTATTTTGGGTTATGATGCATTTTAAAAATTCAAAATGTGAAGTTTCCACTACCCTCCAGCTCAAAAACATCCTGTGCTATTTCCTTCATGTTTTAGAAAGTCTGGAGAATCTGACATTGAAAGAAAGGCTATTTTTTGTTTGCTCTTGTTGCAGAACTTCATCAGAAATGAGTCAGAGAGGTACATGAATGCATCCCAGAAAATTCAGTGTAACATCAGTGAGGAAATAATTSCTAGGCTTGTGAATAATGGCAAAACTCCTTACCATGTATAAAAACACATATAATGGCTTAAAGTAAATCCTCCTGTTGATTTTAAGAAAGCATGAAACAGAAATAAAGTTCAAAATTAAAAAGGCCTGGCGACCCTAATTGAGGAGTAGTGCTCTTGGATGCTGTTCTAAGCATCTTTGTTCATTGTTTTCAGGCTTGTCCTGTGCTGTAGCAGATCTGCCATGATGGGACCTGAGTAACAGTCAGAATGAACTGTGCAGAGCAGGTGCTCTCAGAGTTTTCTTGGGGCTGTGTTTCCTTTATTTATCAATTGGCCCTTGACCCTTAAGTTGAAAACAAGATGCCCTGACTAGTAAATAAGTTGTTGTCTTGCTAGAAAGATCTCTGTCCTGATGATATTSAGAGACACAGTCTTAAAGGTCTGATCTGAACTTTGGACTTAAACTTGCAGATTCAGTGTCTTCACAGGTTTCACCTGCAGTGAAATCACATGACTGGTTTAATAGTCCCAAAAGATCCACACTGATTCATCTCTGTAGTAAATGCTGAAAGCATTCTTCCTTTTGGATCCTCTTTGMTGGTGAACCTACATGAGGTCTTAAGGTAAAGAAGGAACAAAGTGGCTGAGCAAAACATCTCTGCTAATKAGGAGTGATTTCCTTGGGAGACAGGAGAGAAGTCTGAGAATTTGCTGATAAATGTAATGTTTTTGTCTCAATGTGAAAAATGTCTTCAAAATATCTTTGAAAAGGGTGGCTGCTGCCCTTTAAAAATAATAATTGTGTTACATACTATTGCTACAGGTCTTGGATAGTTACTCAAGTCTTCAGAGTCATCTAAAGTTACTTGTGTTCAGAAAAAAAGGCACGAGAGAACGTGTTTATTTTGATAGCAACTGTCAGCGAGTCTTAATTGAAATGATATATCTCATGAAGAAAAGTGTTGAATGTGTTCATCAGTCTTTTCTAATGATGATACTTRTTAAATGACAAAATGGAAGGTTATTCTGACTTTCTCTGCAGGTCTTGACATTTTTATTGAGATGTTTATTTAATGATTGCATRAACTTACAGCATTATTTCATCTAGTAGGACCATGTGAAAGTATAATGACCTTCGGACTTCCTGCATATTTTAGTTAGGTTACATTCATGTTGTTATTTGGAGGAGAAAGCTCAGATATTTTGCCTATCCAAAGAAATGCTTTCAGTAATGATGAACAGAAAAAAATAATCATAGAAGGCTTTAAATTTTTTTTCTGAAAATTGATGTTTTTCTGCTCTTGATTTCTATCTTTGGCAAATGTTTTCAGGGTTGATGTTTAAGTGCTCCTATAAAAATATAGGATAGACATGACTTCATGTGTCTTAAAATCTGGTTTACATTTGCACCATCAGCCATCCCTGAGAGGGATGCTCTCCTCCCTCTTTTATGTATATATGTAATGATATGTATACACATGCATGTTTTTTATATATTTGTAACGTGTAATTATCCCCTGAATGTGCTCAGATGTCAGTGTAAACTGCTTTTGTTACTTTATCTCAAGAGATTTGGAGTGAACTTTTACTTAGGGGATGTTTCCTCCATTTATTTTCCTGAAACTTGGCTCTTAGGATATCTCCATGTGAAGAGAAAGGGGAGTTTTTCCCAGGAGCTGCCAGACCTGTGAGCCTGAGGATTCTTCTCTTCTGTGTGGACCTTCTGCTTGTTTGTCCCTTCACCCCCCTGGGGCTTGTCCCCAGCTCATACAACTTCCAAACACTCTGCAGAGGAAGAGGAACCCCCACAAAATTGGTTTTGAGAAGCTTTTCAGATTGTTTGAGATCCTCTAGAACAAAGTTTTGTTGTCTATTTACATAATTAGATATCTAAGTAATGTAGAATTTTACAGACACTGAATCACTGTAAGTCATGGAGTGAGGAAAAATAGATCTTGCTCTGTTTTGCTGTTTGTTGCCTTCTTTTGGGATATCCTGTATAATGCCAGCCACATGAAGACTGCTAAGGAGCAGTACTGCTCACATTATGTAAAGCCTGGAGACAAAATTCGAGTTGAAAGCTGTATTTAGAACAGTTGTACCAAAAGGCCTGTTAGGATGTTTGTTTTGTTTGTCTGGGCTTGTGCCTGAGTACCTGAGTGATGATGGCCACCTACAAATGTGTTAATCTGAAAATGAAGCTGARCTGTGTGTTCAGAGAACTGTGTGACTGAGTTATCCATGCATCAAATCTGGCTCAGGTTCCTAGCAATTCACTGCAAATTACTGTTTGTTCATAAATGAAAAATGAGTGTTTGTAGTCAACTCAGCCAGTTATTTAAAACCATCATTCCTGCAATTCTGGTGTAATTATGATTGCTGTAAGTATGTACAGAAGAACATGAAATTCCAGGGGGTCAGACTCATGGTCTGTCCTACCCAGATGTCTTTGGCAATCCCAAAAGGAGATGGTGTTTATAGSGAGGAACACTCCCTATTGCAGGAACCTTCTCTTGCTGCTGATTCCTCGTGTGGATGGGCCATCCTGTGGATTCAGCTCAAACAAAGGGGACTGACTGCCTTGGGGTGGTGATCACGCTGGCTGCATTTAAAACTGGGTCCTGGGAAGAGATCTTGTCTTGGGGAGCTCTTGGGCATCGTAAAAAAAATCAGATATGCCTGAAAGGGCTAATTAATTTGAGAAAAACATGACTTATCTATAGGGGACTATCTTCAATTTGCTTTCAGTCACATTAGAAGGGTGACACCCTTCTAAAGATACACAAAGAGGTGAGCCTGAGGAAAGGTGTTAATTTTTGGAATTGAAAACAGTTGACCTGCTTGAACCATGGGTAYCATCCCTCCTGCCTGTCAGCTCTGCCCCGCAGCCCTCTCTGACTGGGCCAGCTCMAAATGAGCCTGGGTAGCCCAGCTGGACCCTCAGACTCAGTTACTGAACCTTTGAAGAACAAACTCTGAAGGGTTTTTCTTCGTTTCATTTTAAGATGGCAGTGATTAAAGAAATTCCAGGAATATCTGGATAATTGCTTTCCCTTAAGAATGGGTGTAAATAGAAAACACAATAACAGGCAATWCCATTTGGATATAGTGTAATTAAATTGAAAAGTGATTAAAGGGAAATTTGAATAAAATCTTTTAATTGATTTAGTTATATTACCTCTGAAGTCACCTAATTTTTCTGAGAGCTCTTAAAGTGGCTCACTTGGATTGATTCCCARTGGAATTTTCTTTTCATACTAGATTATTGTAATTAATTTTAAAATTGAGCTTAACCTTTGTAGGTTRTCAATATCTGAAGACAAATATCATAAGTAACAAAGGCCAGGGAAGATTARTTCTGAATCTAAGGGGGATTGTGAAGAAGAAGGGGAAATATGGTTTGACCTCTCAGGTGCTGCTGGTATTTTGGTTTGGCTTTATAAATAATTRCCACTTCTCATTTCAGCTGGCTAAATATATATACAGTTGGAACAAAAATGTTTTGAAAAAATCCTAACAAAATAGACAAAGTTACTGACTTATGTGCTCAAAAGATTGTAGATGTGCAGATAAGCTGTGGATAGTCTGAAACACTGACCAGTGGATGCAATTTTAACAGCAGAATATAACAGCAGTGCAGTTTATGGTAAAAGTTTGTTAGATACAAACTGTGTATAATTCTTGAAACACCTGATGCCATGGAAGGTATTTCCTTATTTTACACTTTACCAGAAATTCTTGACTACTGTCCCTGTGAGCAAAGCCTGTGTGTGTGCATTCATGTGCAGGTTTGTGGCATGTCCAGGACAGGTTCTCTGACCACTCTTTCTTAATGGTGTTACAGAATAAGGCCCCAAATTCTCATAATTTGTACTTTTCATCTCGGCCTTGTAGAATTTGATTAATTTGTATAACTGCTGCAGAATGTGACCACTCCCTGTTCCCGGTGTTGGTGCCTGAAAGGATCTCATTTTCTCAGACACAAGACAAAAAGATAAAAAACAACAGTGTGGATTCTTCCACACACAGAAACTCCTAACACAGCACTTAYTTCCTCTTTCCAAGAATTAATTTGAGGGCTGTTTGCAGAATATGCTGYTGTTCCACTTTGCTAAACACTTTTCTTCCCCAATGTATGTAGTAGCCTRGAAACTTGGCCTAATTAGTTAAAAAAGGAAAAAAGATGAGTTGTGGAACAGATGAACAGAACCTTTAAGTAACATTTTTCTTAAGGGCATCCAGGCGTACTTCTTGGTTTTGTAACCCCTTGGCTTGGAGCCTTAGAAATACGTAAGAGAAAGTTGATTGTAGYTCTGTAAATTATTCTCCTGTAACTTCTGTGTGCTGGAAACTTGTCCCTTTCTGACTGGAAGTCTGTGTGAGCTTACATCCCTCAGCAGTATTGAAAAATTCCCTGACCAATTAATTCAACTTTCCCCTACACACCCCTCCTTTATGTGTAGCTGTAAAAYGTCAGTGGGTTTGAGTTTGAGTTTGGGATGGGTGCTCAGGCTTCACATGTGCTCCCAGTCCTCCTCCCTAACTGGTYGAACCTGCCTGCTTTCCTGTTGATTTTTTTTTTTTGTTTGAATGAATATTGTGAGAATATTYTTATTGTGAATATTTTGATGGATATTGTGAGATATGCCCAAGAGTAACTGGAGCCCAGTTGTTTCATAGAAATACCAGGATGGTTTGTAACTCAGTCTCTTTGTATATGTCCATCATTTTCCAGCATGTGTCTCTAGTTTATTGTTTCCTCAGAATGTGAGCACTTGCTTTTGCAGGATTGTTTGTTTCTGGCACATTGTATSTTGATTCCAAAACTCAATCTAGAAATATTACTGTAATTCAAATCACTTGATTACAGCTAGAGAACACACAGAGCCTTATTTGTTATGGGTTTAAATTCTGTGTCTGAATTCTTTGATGTCTAAGTGTGAAGTCTGACTGAAGGTTTTTCTGTGCCTGAGGAATTCATAACACCATTCTCCTTGGAGGAATCTCTACTATCCAGTATGGGTCAACTTCTGTAGCTGCCAGCTTTCAGAAGATTTGTAGGAAATTAATTTAAATTGAACTGTTCAGTAGATTCAGGATGAGACAGAAGAGAATGCTCCCCTCCCAAGTGAAAGCCAACATATTAATGTAGGAAAATGAACTAATAATCCCTTAGTTTGTTTATGTATTGCTGAACTCTGCTACCAGCAAAATGTTCTTAATAGGAAAAATATTCCATAAGGGAGACAATGTTTAAAAGAAAGCAAAATCAGARGTTATTTGCTCTCCTGCCCAATTCTGTTCAATAAGCTGAAGGCAGTGGCAATGAGCCATGAGCCCTGAATTGTGTTTTATCACATGGGCTCCCACTCAGCCTTTGAGCACTGGAAATTGTTTACAGTGATACCTGTAGGTGACAGCAACCATAAGGAGAGAATTTCCCGCTTCCATAATAAATTCTGGTTGATGCTTGGGCAGCAAGAAATGACAARTGATCCTGGTTGGTTCCTTTTATGATTGGTAATCAAGTGAGACAAGCATATGTCTGACCCAAAGGCAGTGAGACCTCCTGGTGARCATGCAAGTCTGACAACTCAAACCTGATTTCCCCAGAATTCAGTGTTTGGTGCTTCCCTCGCTTCAAACTTGGTAGCAGGAACCTGGAGCAAACTCCAGTTGTGATTTGAAGCGTGTTTGAGGAACTTGTGGGGCACAGCAGTGCTGGATTTGGGGCTGTGGGGTGTAATTTGTCAGAGGTGTTTGACAGAGCTGGGTTGGGTTGGGGACAGAAATCTGCAGGCAAATATGTCAGCATTTTAATAAAAACTCAAAGCCTAATCACTAGAAGAATCTTTTATTTTGAAACACTAATCTTCCCATTACAAAATCAAAAGAAAATTACTGTTCTGCACTAGTGAAAAGGTCTCCTGCTTTAGAGAGATAAGATTCTCTTGGTATCCAGAAGGGCATGACATTTTTCCCATGTTTGATTATATCAAATATATTAAATAAGACCTGAATGTTTAAGGTTACTCAAGCTGTAAGAGTTCAAAAAGATTCTGGCTGAGAATTTTTCGATTTATTTTGTTAAGCCTCTGCAATAATTGTAAATAGTCACTCTTCATAACAAATAGTAAGAGGTCAAATAATGTGTGTATATGTAATTCTGTATGTCATTACCAAGGGAAGTTCACAGCTGAAACAATGTAGCTACAGTTAGAAAAACAGATATTTAAGAGGAATCATTGGTGTATTAAAAAAAACAAACCTGTAATATGAATAAAAACGTTAGAATGGTGAAACATGCTTGATAATTCAGGAGCTAAGGAGATTCTGCATACCAATTTTCTGCTGTAGGTGTTCACTGTTAGAAGACAGACTTGCTTAAAAATCATGGTAGAGACAAACAGAATGATCTTAGGGTCTTACCATTAATGAGGATGATTTTCTGTCAGTTTGTAATTTAAGACTGGCAGACTTATTTTAAGTTTAAAATTCAAAGAAATGRGCTCAGTCATTCTTTGTGATTCCTGATTGTTCCAAATACAAGAACTTGAATTTAGGAAAAGAGCTTTAAAATTCCATTCACATTTCCAGGTGCATTGTTTTTTCTCTGGGTGGTGAGGCTTGGTTCATGAGCTCTGAGTTAAACTGGCAGTGCAGCTGTTGGGTACCTTTGGGTTAAGAGGGAAACTCTATGTTTTTAACATATTGGGAATTYGTAGCAGTAGATCCCAGATGCTGCACTTCCAGAAAACACCTTTTTGTGTTTTTATGACATGGCTCATACTTCTCAATTTACACAACATCGATTTATTCTTCATAAATGTGGCATCTGGAAGTTTAGGTGGTTTTCTGTACATGAGTGTTCTCATTCGTGCCRTCAGCTTTGTGACAGCCCAAATTAACTAGTAAAATTCAGACTTTAATGCTGTTTTATTTTGTAGAAAAGCACATATTTTGGTGATTGGAGAAATTTAGTCCACACACAAAAAAAAAAATAAAAATTAAAGTCAGGTTTCTGTTTAATTCATACAGAATCTGAAACAAAAAATGCCAAAGAGGGATAACTCAGGARTGGTGGGAGACAATCTTCTGGGAGGAAGTTTAAAAGGTGCAGGGTGCACCCACACTCATGGGATTAAGTTTGCACAGCACCTGCATGGGTGGGCTGAAATTCTCTATCCTTGCTTGCCCCAAAGAGGTTGGGAATGAAGAGAAGCTRGTAATCCATGCTAACTTGGGGGAAATATCCTACAGGAAGGGGTGTGAAGAAMAGAGGTGACAAGTGGCCAGCCTGAGGTTGGCTGGGACTGCCTGACCTGGAACCAGCCAGGGGAGCTGGAATGAGAATAAAGGCACTGAAAGGCCTGTATGACAAAAAAAAGTATGATTTACCCTTTTATTTAATAMATTACTTCATTCTTAGCAGCGTAGAACTGGTTAAAATTTTCCACTGAGAAAATATTTTCCTTCARATAATGTGGTTTTGTTTGATATGCAGGAAACTCTTATTATTGCTTTAAAAGAAAGTCCTAAAACACAGGTTTGCCATAGAAAATACTGAAACCTGGGCAATCTAGAGAGTTGTTTCTATAGTATCAAAAATTCAAATCAAAACAAAGTTGGTATTTTCAGTTGGATGCTTAAACTGTTGATTCACAACAAAAATGATGACTTAAATATCTTTGAATCTTTTTTTCAGGAAAAACAAGAAACTTGGGAGTTCTTAATCTCTTATGTATATGGGAACCACATTGCTTTTGCAAAGCACTCTGATGTTAGTTGGTAAAAACTCTCACAAATCCATGGTGACAAGGTTTGAGGTGTGTGTAATTTGAAGACATGAACTTTAGTGATGTGATGTAATCTAAGATGGATTTTGCAGAGACCTCTGGTGGGAATTTGGGTCTGTGTGCTCTGGGAAACCTGGGGTGGAGGGGAGAAAGCATCCTGTGCAGGAATGTGGTCCAGCTGTGTTACTCYCTCTGTCCAGCTCTAGAGGCTTCAAAAAGCATTTTTATTTTATATTTTCATTTACAGAGAGTGGGCTTTTTTCCTTCTCAGAAGTTTAGAAGGGGCTGAAATAGCCTATTTTATTTCACAAAGCTGTACTTTCACACAGTGCTGTGCTAGTCCCTGGTGAGAGCAGCACAACATGCACAGTGCATGGYGTTGAGCGAGGCAGTGGCTCCCACTCTGCCTGCTGGAGATGTGTCGGATCAATCCAGGATGTTCCCATTCAGTGGCTGCAGCTTTAGGTTCTTCACAGCATATCAGACTGSGCTGGGCTGTAACTCACATAACCAAAGCTGACAGTAGCTGTCATGCCTATAGAGCTCCCAGTTTTCAATGTTCAGTTTGCCTGTTTTTCAGAGGAGAATCTCTCAGCTTCAGATGGTGGTGTTCCTGGAGGAAATGGGCTAAGGCAGAGAAAACTGTCTCCTGTCCTTGTGCTGCCATCTGCATCAGAGTGGTGCAGAGGGACAGAGAAAGTTATCTGAASTCATCTGTGGTCTGAAATATTCAGTAGACTCATGAGGGTTCTAAAGATTCAGAAAAGTGCACAGACTAGTAAGAATCCTCTCACCTTGTTTACAGTGGAAGAGTGAAGAAGGGATATCAAATCCAGCRTGTGCAGATAATGCAGTCTGTGGGGTTTAGGTCACTGGTGTTACCATGCCCACAGTAGGATTTCCTTTGTGGTCTTTTCATGTTTGCTCGGGGATTTAAGTGTAGGTAAAACATTACACATTACTCATTTGTGGATTAGAGAGGGAAGAGACTTGTCTTACTATTGTCACTTAAAGGTGATTCAGCAAATAAATGTGTCAGGATTCACGAGCAGTGTCAGATCCACAGTGCGTGAAGGATGAGCACAAGCTGAGGACTGAGTGATGTTAATGGCCTGGTTAAAGGCTGGAAGAGTTGGCTGTCTTCTAATTACAACTCTTCAAATTCCAGATAGCTTCTGCTCTGTACGTGGGGCTGATTTTCCACCACAATCCATGTACCTTTAAACTCCAGGTGTGTTTCTAAATAAAAGTTTGGTTTGCCAACGCTTCTGTCAGTCAGTATTCAACCTGTTCCTAGGTGTTCCATAGTCCAGGTAGCCAGTGACAAATCCATGTCTGCTGACATTCTGGTGTTCTTTGCCCTGCCACATAATTTGTTCCTTTTGCAAGGCATTTGTTTCCAGGTCCTTGAAGGAAGAATCCTTTCTATCCTTCCTTTCTCTCACCCAGACAATGTCTCATGCAGCAAACACTGACTGCAATGAACGCTCAAGACGGTTGAATGATTGTAAATCAGTTTCCATTCACATCCTGTTTTCCTTTCATACAGGTTGATAAAGTGTGTGGACAGCCCAAACAGCAAGAAGGGAACCTGTCATCAGCCAATATTGTGCCAGTGAAGGAAGTGACYGAAACCCAGACATTCGTGATGGCTCACACCAGCCTGAACACTAAAAGAAGGTAACCCTAAGCTACAGCTGCTTTGAAACAARCCCTCTGCCTCATAATCTGTGCTGCTGGTTCCTTGCAGCCTAGTGTTTAACCAAAACCACRACTGTCACCCTGTCTGCGTGCTCTCCAGCCACTGCCATCGCTGGCAGTCGCATGGGTGACATTGTGGGTGGCTCCAAGAAAGGCCACACTTGGTACCATTGCTTGTCACCAAGGTGTTCATTATTACCAGAATCATTCAGTGAGAATGGTGGAAGCTTTTTCTCAACAAAGTCTAAGGAAACTAATTTTTACAGTGAGTCTAAAGTACTTAAAATGTAAMTGCCCAGGTCTGTAAGGATGTGAGTGTTGCCAGCAGCAGAATGGGAAGTGGTGAAAAGGAAAGATTCATTGCCCTGGCACCAAAACAGCCCCTGATTTCACTGGAGTGGGGAGAAGTGATAAGATCATTTGGAATATCCTTGATTTGTTACATAATGGAGCTGAAAGAGTTTTTAGGCTTATTGTGTCCATCTTGGCCCCTGTTCTTCAGCTGTGCCCCATCTTAGACACACTGAATTACTGCCACTGGCCTAGATAGGAGTGTACTCCTGCTCCTGGATCTCCTGAGTTTTTCTTTACCTTGTGTAGCTCCTGAATTGGTTTTCTGTATATTCTAAGTGGGGAGGAAAAGATGCCTTTGTGATCCCACTCCTGATATGTGAGCAGATGTCAGAGCAAACTTCCCATAAAGTCACAGTGCCTGTTTCTGGCTGACACCTTGTTCTCTGGAACAGCAGCATTAATCTGGAGCAGGCCAAGTCAGTGCAGTCATGCTGGGCTTACACCTCTTCAGTTTAAGTTGTGAGAATGAGACTTTGATCCATTTCTGTTTTAATTSTCAGTTTGTGTGAATGGAACGAACACTGCTTTGAAAGATAAAAGTCATAACAGCRAAGTTTTTTGAGTGAGAGTGGTAATTTTATCCTTTTGTCATTTGAAATCAAAGCATAACAGTTAGTGCTAGTGCTTGGAGTTAATCAATTTTTACCATGCAAATCAGAAAAAAGAGCTTTAACAAAATCAAATTAATAAATTCAGCAGTAAAAAATCCAAAGAATAGTTGTAGTGCGATTATTGAAATAGGCTTTTAACKGCACAGAGCCCTGGGCCATCTTCTGTATAACTCACTGACTTGGCTGGGGCTTAACACTGGCAGCCCAAAAGGTGCAGCTGCCAACCTATCAACAAGTGACCTCTTAAAYAGATGCAAATTTGTGTCTTTAATGGCATTCTTTCTCACCTGAGGATCTGCTTCCTCCCTTTCCCCACCATTTAGAATTATTGGGATATTGACCTTTTAAAATGTAAGGCTTGTACATGGAAAGAAAATAAACTAATGCAGTGTAAATTAGACAGTTTGCCAAAATTGGTCTGCATACTGAAAACCAGTTTATCAAAAAAATCTAAACTAAATCCCTTCTTACACAATTAGCATGAAAAATTACTGAATTACAGTGTTGATAGGTATTGTGGAGAGCCTGTGCATCGAAAATTAATGATGGAAGTATGCCATAAATAGTAAGAAGTGGAAAATTTGAAGCTATTCTCCACAACTTCCTATAAAACACATGGCCTGAAGCTTCTGCTTCTTGGAAACAATTGTGAAACCATAGGGTGAAAGGCACAGTGATTGGCTGCATCTCTGTGTTGTTCATTCTCCATCATTTAGTCACATATGATATCAATAAAAAGCAACTTAAGGTAATAAAATTCTATAATACATGGCTGAAATAATTGCTGTGGTGGGTTGTGTAAAATGCTCTTAGAGTGATGGGGAACCAGATTATGAGAGTAATTGTGTGAATGGTTTTTGATGCCCTTCCTTGGGGATATTTTGAGAAATGGAGAGCAATGATGTCAACTCTGTCAGTTCAGGTGCAGGGTCACACAGGGAACTGGCCCTGCCGAGTCTGGTGGTGTGGGTAACAGACATCCTTCCAAATGATCCTTTAACTCCACGGGAGTGTGAAACATGACTCCAGCATTTAGAGTAAGGAAAGAAGAGAATGAATGAGCCAGCACTCTCCAAATAAACAGAAAAGCTGTGGCTCGTTCCCTTAATGTGTCAAGAGCATTCCACAGCTCGCAGAGAAGAACCTCTCTGTTTGGCACCATCTGCAGAAGAAACCACAATCAAGTGGCCCCTCCTCTGTTGTGTACAACCTGCCCAGAGATGCCCTTAAAACCCCAGTGCCCCTTTGTACCCACAGCTGGATGTTTGCTCCAGAGCTATTGTGTCTCTGCCAGGTCACTTAGAAAGTCTGGCTCCTTTTCCGAGGAGTTTGAGAACCTCTGGTTTCAGCTGTTGAGCAGAGCCAGGGCTGCTGGTGCAGCTGAGGAGTGGGGTTGTTAAATGATGTCCCTTGGCTCAGATTGTTCTGCAGGGGAAGGTGTTAGGGTCTGGCTGACCCAGCCCTCCTCACCCTCTGCTCTTCTGYACAGCGAGATCTGCAAGGCACCCAAATGGAATGGGATCCTCTTCTGCAGTAATTCAACCCTTTTCTTCTCGTCTTACTCTCATGGGTTCTTGGGAGATTTCCYCTCTTTCTTTATTTTACTCTGCATTCCATTCCTGCATATTTTTTGTAATGCATCACTTAAGTGTCAGGGATAATAATGAAAGGAGCTGAAACTTGAATAAATGTCGCATGATCTTGCAAGAAACCATTTCCTATGATTAAACTGGAAAGCATAAAATTGATTATTAATTTTTTTCTTACCATTACACCATCGCAGTCAGGGATTAACTGAAACTGGCAGCATTGCTGCTGTAGTCATTTTTTAATGTGGAGGTTACTATAACATGTAATAGAGATGACAAGAAAATTGAAACCATATGATGGTGCAGGGAATGTAAATGGCATGTACAGAATCTCAGTAAATTGGAATGTTATTGCTGAGTTCAGCACAAAGAACTGCTCTGGTCAGGGTCTGGTCTAGCAAAGTTGAATATCTGCCCTTAAACATCTCTGCTYCATGGAACATTTCAAACCACTAAACACAGGCTGCTTACAGGGCTGTATGTAAAATATGTTTAACAAAGAAATACAACTTAACAGGTCCCTAACTGGAGGCAGCAGGCTTTGAAATTATATTTTGTAGGGGTTTCTTTATTATGGTGTGAATTTATGGATCTTTTATCTATTTTAAAATTAACAATTTACAAATTCCTTTGGGAATGTTTAAAGTCAATGATATCTATTTCATTTCAAATAAACTACCTCTTGGGTCAGACATCACATGATTTTATTAAAATTTGACTAATAAAGTGCTATTACAAAGTAGATTATTAATGTCAGATGCACGTTAACCACTGGCCAGGGCCAAAGTTTCACCTGGTTCAGATTTTCCCTGTTAGAAGTTTTCTAACTTTGTTTTTTTGAGTATCTGAGTTGGAATCCCTGCCTCAGTGGTGGCAGGTGCCAATGAGCTGATGGTCAGTGCAGGTCCATCCTGCCATCAGCTGCCAGAACATGTGATGGCAAAGCTGCATCATCTGTGTGTCCTCAGGCTGCTGAAGGTGGTGCTTCCTTGTTCCAGTAACACCACTAAATAATCACTAGGATTATTTTCACAGTTCTTTCTCCAACTTAGCCTGAAAGTATCTCCCATTTTGCAAAGTTGGATTTTTTTCCAGTGATGCCATCCCAGAACAGTAAAAAATACCTGTATTTATATTATTTATTAACCAACAGTAAATTGCTGATTGTACCAGAACATGAATGCTACTCATTTGTATCCCCCTTCCCATGGTTCTCATTCTAAACTGTTTGCCRTTGTTTTCTTTGTGTATTTACAGTCTTTCCATTTGGTATCAGTTACAGTTAATTTCAGTACCACTGAATTTATTTTCAGCTTTCTGCTGTGTGTGCTGCATTTGTAATTCTGCTCTTTTTTGAAAATGRTTGGGACAAGSAATCTCAGTTGTACTTTTTTCAAGYATKGAATTGACATTTTTGATTGCATGTGTACTTTGCAAAAATCTCATGATAATTTTCCTCCTGATTTATTTTCTTATATTGTCCTATGCATGTGCTYGATGACCTTTCTTTCAAATAATTTTTACTTTTCTCTTTTGTTTCTCGTTTCTTTTCCTCATTTGCCTGAATTCCTGCTTCTCCCCTGCTCCCCAACCTCTCCTGATTGATGCTTATTCTCCCCCGGCTATTCCAGTTCTCTGCCTCTGAAAGCTTCAAAGAATGACAAATCAAGAAGTTTGAAAAAAATCTCTCGGTAAGAATGAAAACAACATGACATTCTTTGTTGTCTCTACACCTAGCTCATCTCCAGCTGTAATCTGGAGCTGGCAGACTTTTGATTGCTGCTTTTACACTGTGGGGCACTGGGAAACTCTACATTTTCTTCCCTAGAGTGTTTAGTTTTATACTGATGAAAAGTAAATATTTTCACATGGTAAGACTGAGACCTGGACACAGAATTCTGCATTTGCCAAGGTTCTGCTTTGAAATGTCAGATCTTCAGTGCTGAGAATGCAAAGGAGTTTAAACTTCTAAGGGTGACCTGAGTAAGACAAGCTGTAGATTCTTAAAAGGATGCTGGTTTCCTCCTTCAAAGAACACTCTGGTTTAGAACCTGTAAAATCTTTGGCATCTGTGTTTCCTTTCGGAACTGACACTTCTGTCAGGCAGCTTCTGGCTGGGCCTGRCTCCACTCTAGAAATAGTCAAAGCTCATGTTTGTAAGTTGGCACACAAGAGATAGAAATGCTGATGACCTCCTTGTAAGCCCCCAAATTCCTGYTTTATTCTTTGCTTTAAGCACCAGCTTTCCTCTCTGTTAGGCTGAGTTGGTTTCTYAGGGCCGTGTGGTGACTGATTTATCTACAGCAGGATTTCATCACACATGGGAAATGGRATGGTTGAAGAAAGTATAAAGATAATTATGGGGAGAGATGGCCACTGCCTAAACCTTGTCGGGATGGATATTTACCAGTGGATTTGGACGTTTAAAGCACTTGTTGCTACTAAAGAGTGCTAAATCCTGGCTGGATTTGTGCCAAGCTCCATCCAGCCATATCCCCCCTCTCCAGTGCAGTGTCCCCTTACAGCCTGCCAGGCTGAAACTCTGCAAACMMMRKKRRKYCYTTKSCYYYKSMMWSGGRCTGSTGAGKGAGTTCTGAGGCCAGCACAGAGCTCAGTGATAGCTACAACTCAGCTTTATCCTGAATCTTGTCCTCCAGATCTTTARCATACCAAACAGGAGCTTCTAAACCAGTGGAATAGGGTAATTTCTCATTCTGAAATACTCTCAGTTTTGTGCTGAATTAACACTTGTTTAGTTAGTTTATTTTTATGGCTACCTCAGCCAGATATACATTATGGATATAATCAGATTATAAAAGAGGCAGCAGTTTGCCCTCAGGACGTTTTTCCATACACAGTGATCAGTAATGTACTGTATTGGCCATGCCTTTTATGATGATAAAGTTCTTCAAAGTTTTTTAATTTATGTATAAAGAGTAGGTATAGCCTTTTTTCATATTTGGTGAGAGATACGTTAAAGCCATAATGTTAAAGCCATCCTTTGTGTCTATAATTATGTGTATTAACMCTGGACTAAGTAAAATTGGATGATGTATAAGGAGTAGAAATACACTAGAAATAGAAATTAATTCAGATTACTTATTTTCTAAAGTCTTGATCTGATGCAGGGCTAGGCTGGCAGGGGGCKGAACTGCTAAGTTTAGTGTTGTGTTGTTAAATGTGCTCTTCCTGYGTTACAGAGAGTTCATCAATTACATGAAGAGGTCCCGAACCTTTTATGCCTCTATAGCAGAAAGGCTTTGTGATGGAGACCTGGTGATGAGAGACAGCTCRACCTGCTGGAATGGAGAGGACGTCGTGGAAAGGTAAAGCTCTAAGTAAAAGTTTGCTGTAATGGTGAAAAAAGTGTCTTCACATCCTTCTGATGGTTGAGCATTCGAAGACACTGTTGTCATTGTAAACTTTTGTTCATAGTGAACTTCATGACTTAAACTTGTTTAATTGAGAGAGGGTTTTGCCAAAATGAAAGCTTGAAATTGCTGAGTTTTAGGTGTCTGTGTTAGATGTGGGTGACTGTTGAAGGGCTGCTTTGTAGGGGCTGTCCTTTCCAGGTGAGGCAGCTCTGTCTGTAGGATCCTGCCTTGTGTAGGGAGCAGCACCTCGGAGGGTGACTGAGACCCTTCACAGTGTCCCCTTGATGGGCTCAGTGGTGCAGAGCTGAGCATTGTTGGGCCATGATGAGAAGATACRAAGCTTTTCCTGTAAAGGTGTCAAAAAAACACAGTGACCAGACCATGAAGTTTCTGAAGAATTTCCCTGCCATTCCTTTTCAGAATTTCTGCTGTAGCATTGTGAGTAACAACTGTTCTTAGAATTGTTCAGCACCTTTATCAGAGCAAGTTCTGCAGGCATTCTTATAACAATTTATTGTTCCAGGCTGGTAGAGCACCTAGAAGCTCTGAAGGTGAAAAGATTTTCTAGTTTCTCAGCTGATTCTTCTCCCCTCTGTATTTTGTAAGTGTCTTTCCTGTTGCCTCTTAGACTCAAACTGGAATATACATTTGCATTTCCATGAGCTAAACTTGTTGCTGTCATTCCTTTTGCTCTGTATAACATGAGGCAACATTGCCCTGAGGAGAAAAAGAGATGTTTAGAACACAAGTGCATCTTTGCTATCACTGTCAAAGTATGCATCAGCTTTTGCRCTGAGAGCTGGTTGGAAGTGTGCCAGTGAGTGTTCTCCAAAAATTTCTTTTTGTCAAAACAGAGATGTTTCATGGGATTGTGTTGGCTTTCATGATGGTTCTTTTTGAAGTGGATTTTGTGGTTTGTAGCAGTTCTCAAAGRTAAAGTTCTAGCATTCTGTTTTCTTGCTTCAAAAAAAATTTTGCAGATTGTTTTGTAGGAACTTCCTGAATAATTCCAAAACGGAGCAAAGATGTGACACTGTCTATCCCATTAATGGGGGTTCTGACTCCCACATAGCTCTGTTTAATTTTCTCATGTGCAAATAACTTCAGCTTAATTGCATTCAAGATATTTGGAAATAAATGCATGTCTAACACATCCAAAGATAACTTTAGTATTTCAATATGTATTGTCATTTCAAATTAATTGCAGAACATTTGTTTGAAGGTTTTGGCAACAATGCAGTATTCTTAATATTGATGTGTAGTGATTGCAATACTGGTTGAAGTTTTTACTGTAAAAATAATGGAGAGGAAACAGAATATCAGCATTTCTAATCAATATTTCCATATCAGAATCTCTTTTGCTTGAGACATGTTGCTGGATGCTTAGTTAGTTTTTAGAATAAACAGCTTTCTGGCCAAAAGAAAAACGAGAAAAGCCAAATAAACAAAAAAGAACCATTTTCTGTATCAGTTTTCTGGGGAAAAAAAAAAAAGAAAAAATTACATTTAATTTTTATCTTACTTTGTTAATAAAAGAATGCCAAACCACTTATGTTTTAGAAAGGCCTGAAGGGAAAAGCTGTTGTTACTTTCCTTTGTCAGTCTGTAACATTCCTGGAGCTGGAGACTCATGGAAGAGTTTCAAGTTTGAAAGAGATAGGAAGCTGGAAAAAGACTAACAAGATCCTTCATATTTTGAATTTCAAAGCAAAAAATAAAGGAAAAAGGAAACCTGACTAACTCACCCCCAAAGATGACAGCAGAAAAAAAACCCAATCCCCCCACCAAACCTACATGTATATTTGTAGTTGACAAATGGGCAAAATGGAAAATAAAAAGGTTAAATTCATGTGTGTAATCCGACAGATATAGAAAGATAATATAAGATATGACAATATATAAATATTGTGTGTTTATGTATTCTGTCCCAGTATTGATACCCTTAGGGGAAGGAGGCTCTGGTGGCAGCCTGCCCTGCCAGCAGTGCCCCCCAGCAGCACAAACAGGGCTTGCTGGCACATTCTGCTCCTTTCATCACCTGCTTTCTAGGCTGGGCTTGTCACAGTGCTGCCCACGTGGGACATAAACTGTCCTGGTGATGCCTGAAGATGCATTTCTCTTCGCTCTTTCCCCTTTCCCAGACACCAGGGCATTAAATAGCAGCAGCAGTAAACAGCTCTGAACTCAAAATAGAGCCTTTTTATTAACTGTGGCTCAGCAGAGATCCCCCCAGTGATTGGGGTGGCTCTGGGTGAACCTGGGTTTAAGGTTACTGGGGCTGTGGGGCTGGCACAGCTGCAGCTCCCGATTCCTCAACACTCCTTGTGTTTCATAATGTTGCTGGAAAGCTGAGCATTATTTAGRCTCTGTGCTAATTGGCACACGAGCTCTTTAGCAAAAACAAACTCAAGCTTTAAAAACAATCTGACACACAGATGCAGCCTGAAACAATATGAAATTGTTGCTCAGAAATGAGGATCATGCATTCAATTGGTAGAGAGGGCACTTGAGGTCTGATAAACATTTTTATGTTTTATGGGATTTGCATTGTACCTTTTTTATTTATTTTTTTGATTCTTTGGATTGGGTTTTGTCATGTTGAAATCATTGTATTTGTAAGAAAAAGAAGTTTGGGCTGCCAGTTAAATACACCATAAAGAGTCWGATTCCCACTGGTTTGAGACTGTGCTTCTGGCCTGCTCTTCAGAGAGCAGGAAACCATGGCTTTGCTAAGAATTCTTCTGTGTCAGCTCAGGACAAATTAGAAATACTTGCACCAGGARTCTTAATTGTTCTTTTGATCAGCCTGTGTCAGAATCAAGACCTCATGTAAGAAAAAGTCTTAAGAGCTGCTGAATAGTCTCAGCTTGAGAGCTGTAGCCATTTCTAACTTGGATCCTACACACAATTGTTGGACCAGAAGATCAAACTTAGATTTTTTTAGAGTGAAGAAATAAAAACCATTCTGAAAATCACCCTAGGAAGTTTTGCATTTGTTGCCTCTACATTTCAAGAGGAAATTTCTGGAGTKTCCAAATGAAATGATCATTTTGTTAATGATCATTACCTGATCTGAAATATTTTTACAGATAGTAGAAACAGAAAGATTGTTCAAGTCACATAGCATCATCCTCCTCTGCTGGTCATCCAGCTTCTTTTCTGCTTGGACTCATTTTCTCAGGAAACTTCAGCTTTAACATTTCAGGGTTARAAAAAAACCTTGGATATGAAAATAGTTTTTAAACCAGATTACTAGGAACAGAAAAGAAGGGATGGTTTGTAACACCCAGCAGGGACCCACACTTATATTCCTTCCTTTTCTCCTGCGTTCCTTAACTTGTTTTTCTTGGGATTTTGCAGTGAGTGGAAGGATTAGGGGACACCTGTCCATGGGCTTGAACAGCTCCTGTCATGGTTTTTTAGGCTCACAGGGCCTGTGTGAGCTGCCTGAGGAAGGAAGTGGCAAATCACAGTGACTTGGTTTTCTCAAAAGTGTTCCTTCAGAGACTTTCTGGTTTTATGAGTTCAGCACTTTCATTGTCCCCTTTCTCATTTCCTTAGGCTCTAGCAAGCAGCCATCTGGATGTGAAAAACAGAGATAATCATTTAGCCTTAGCATACTTAAGCATGTTTAACTTCTGTTGTTCGTGTGCCATCAGTGTAAACAATTTCTAGAGATACTCYTGTGACTGTAAACTGCAAAATGCTATCTCTTTGCAGTATTTTTCACATTTTAGGGTGTTTTCCAGGACTTGCAATGTTTTTCTTGGTGTTTTTTCAGTTTTGGATTTTTTTTTTTTTCAGGGGGAGGATGAGTTCTTTGAATTTTTTACAATTTTAAATCCCACAGAGTAAACCAAATACACACTTGTCAGAAGTGACCATTTAAGACATAAATTTGCCTGACTTACCCTTCAGAATGATGCAGAACTCTGACAGGCTGGGAATGGCAGATAATGTGTCCTTCTTCCAGGATGCTTGAAGGGTGAGAGCTAAAGTTCTTTGCTGTACAACCATGTAAATATTAATTAGGCTGCTAATTACCTCATGCACTGTGAAGGCAAATCACAGCAGCAGAGAACAGCACTGGGCCCTCTTCTCCCAGTTCACTTTCCTCAAATGGGAAAATAAGTCCTGTGGTTTTGGTCACTGAAGATGAGACATTGTGCAGAAGTACAGACAGAGAAGGGTTCCGTATGGAAGCTGATTACCTTGGTTTTACAAACTTACTTCTCTCCATGGATTGGGAAGATATATTCACTTTTTTGTCAAGAGCCATTTTTAATATTGCAAAAGATTAAGCTATGAGACAAAACTTTCAGCCCCAGTTTTCTGTTCTGTCAGAAGGGTCCCTATTACACTTTTGGGACCATTTGCAATGAAGTGGTTGTGAAATACCTTCTGTGTGTCCCATAACTACCTGTGAGTGAGGTGCCTCCTCTGCTTGGGAGAGCTGTCCAGATCACAAAGGGAACGTCCCGCAGCTGCTGTGCTGTGTGCTGAGTCCTGACACCTTTGGCATTGCAGACAGAAGGTTTTTCAATCCAAATGAAAGGCTGTCCCCAGAGAGCCCTTCAGATGTCAGGTGCTGCAGGCAGTTGGTGCAGTGTGAGCTCAGATCTGAGTGACTGTGCTGTGGGTGGGAGCAGCAGCACCCTCCAGTGCTGGCTGGGTCAGAGCATGTGCTCCAGGACAAGTATTGTTTTACACACTATTTATGTACACAGCCTTTCTCCTTATGCCGTATGATAAACCTCTGCAAGTGCACATCATGAATTTCAGCAGCAATCTCTCCCTCCTTTCCCCCTCTATTGTACAAGGAATGGTTGCACACCTACCCCTCTGCTTCATTGTTATTTGAAGCTGTTTTTTGTGGCACTTCAGTGCCTTTGTTTAATATATCACTGTTAGGTAGTAGAATCACGGCTAAATGAAGAAGGAATTATTTGCTTCTGAATTGCAGGACTTCGGAAATTAATGTTTGGGTTTGAAGATACAAATTGAGTTTCTATTATTCATGAAAGATTAATGAGTTTGGTCATAAATGCAAGAAGTTTTTTAGAGTTTTGGCCAGAAATCATGTTTTCTGGTGAGGCTTTTTGTGAGGAATAAGATTATTTGAATTCCCTTCCTCCTTGATACAAATTTCAAAAAGGTCAAGGCACGTCTTCACTATGATCCATGTTGGAAAAAGGGTGTGAAGAAAGGTGACAGAAGTCAGTGAATGTTTGTCCATGGTATCTAACCCAGACATACTTGTGTCAGACCATTGGGCTGGACTTCATCTGCACTGATCTTTGTAAGATAAACTGATAAGTCTGTATSCTTAAGAGCTTTCTTTTTGTTGGTGGTGATTTAGGGGGTTGTTTGTTTTGTGGAGTTTTTAAATGCAATTATCAAGGAAAGGCAATTTAAAGGATTTCAGTCCTGGAAAACATTAACAGATTGATCTCAGTGTCGGTATTTCATTAAATGTAATTATGTGCCARCTATTGGGAGAAAATGTAACACCAGGGAGGAGTGATGTGTTGAATTATCCAGCACCAGCTACAGGTGAGAAGCTGACCTGAGTCAGGAGGMGAAATTTGTGTGAAGGTCCAGAAAGAGCCAGGAGCAAGCTGGGGGTTCTTCATGAGGCACACAAAGAGCACAAGAATCCTGTTTCAAGGCATTGAGTAACCTTCTACAGTTCAGCCTCGAGGAGGAGCACAGAAGGAACTTCCAATATTTTGATGCTTCTCTCCAAAGATAGCCTTTTTTTCTGTGTTTTGTTTTTAAATTGTGTTTCAGCTTGTGTTTCTGAGCACAGCACAGTTAAAAATCATGCTGATGTGGTGAATGCAGTTTTCTGGTTAAGAATGACCTGCTTATTGGATATCACAGACTTTCTGTGAAATCTGACTCTCATCTGACTTGCAGTGACAGTCTTTTTCCTGCTTGGTTGATATTGTTACTGTGATATGTCCAGGCTATTGAAATGGATGGCTTAGGTCAGTGCTTGAAAAACATTTCTGTCAATGCAAATGGAGATTTGACTTGCAAAGGCATTCTTTTGACACTGTGTCACTGAACATTTTCTTTCAGGCTGAGGGACTTGAATACAAATAATTAATAATTGATTTCAGGGTTTCTTGGGGAGCACCTCTGGATTTGATATCTACTCAATGTGTACTTTACTTCTTTGAGCAGAATTCAGGGGAGAATAAATTTTGTCACACAGCCCCCAGCTTACTCCACTGGGACAGTGTTTTGCAGATGACTAATTTGAAACTCTCATTGTGTCCCTTTTATTTTGGCAAATTTGGGTTATTCTTTATTGAAGAGGAATAAGGAGTGATAGGCAGGTTCTCTTGTATGCTAGGTTTTTTTATTTATTCAGAAGAAGGAAAGAGCAGCCCTTATTTAGTCAGAAAACTGAAACTTTCCAATTAAAATACTGCAGTAATAATATGATAGTGCTCCAATCATTGAAGCTCTTCTAACATAAACAATTCAGACATGGTTAAAGTCCATGGAAAATATCCAAGATAAAGTTTATTTTCTTGTGCAGAGTCCAACACAGTGACTTTATACCTATTCCTCTTAGGAAAGGTCACACTCCAAGTCCTATGGAAAAGATAGAAAGTGGAAGTCTTATCTGATCCTTCAGTCTGTTGTAGCCAATGATTCTTGCAGGAGCGAAGTAAAATTAATTTTCTTTCATTTACAGTGGGTATGCAATACAGCAATATAAACAAGAAGGAAAAATCCCATCAAAGCCTGCAGATATTGAACTGAATATGTATTCTTCAGGATATCAATTAAATGAGATAGCAGTGAGAGTGTTTTTAAAACTGATACACCTAATCCTTTCTACTAAAACTATAGGGTAGGGTTGTAAGTGTGGTGCCTTTGTTGGATGGAAAGGAATACCATATGATGTTTGGATTTTAGCATTTTTCAGAATATTGAATTTTTGACATTATTTCAAGATGAAATGAAAGACATAAAAGTAACAGTGTATTTTTAAAAAGTACTTGGAAGTGAATTTTCTCATTTTCCTTTTTCTGGTCYTGTGTCCCAGCAGTGATGAAAACAGCATTTGTAGACTCTACAGTATGAAAGGCCATTGGAAAAAAACTCACGTATTAAATTCTCTGGACTTTGAAGCAGGAATCCCTCAGTGTTTTAATATAGTGATCTAATAAGAAATTCTGCATTTTTCAAACAGAAGGGAATTACTTGA